>NC_045697.1:27934732-28237762 GCF_009834535.1 Camelus ferus
GAAGTAAAGAGAGGAGCCAATGAGGGGGGCTGGGCAGGGGAAACCACTCAGTGACAGCTGGTCCCAGAGAATGTAAGCAAAAATACACTTATTGAAGGTGAAGAATACTCGCTGATGAGTAAAATCTGTGTGTCTGGTTTACAACAAACAACAAGGGCTGACACTGACGTGGGTGGCCTTGGCTGCCTGCCGGCCTTCAGAAGAGGCCAGTCAATAAAGGGCCCACAAAGTATCCTTGGGAGTGGCTGTGTGCCAGGCATGTCTTGGGCAGAGGTGGAGACAACATCTGTGAGCAAACCACACAATATCTTTGCCCTAAAGGAGTTTGCATTCTAGTGGGGGAAGACAGAATAAGCAAGATAAATAGAAAAATCTTACAGTAATTTAGAAGGTGGCAAATGCCATGGAGAAATAATAAGCAAGGAAGGAGCATAATGCATGCTGCCATTTTCAACTCAGTCATCAGGAAGTCATCACTGGAATGGGATTAGGGCAAAGGTAATACTGACATGTTTTGGGGAAATGTGAATGAATTTAGAATCCACTTGATTGGATTTTCTTTCAAATATTTCAAAAGAATTATTATTATAATTATTAGAATGTGCATGCATTTTTATTTACCCTTCAACTAGCATGGATACCACTAACAAGACACATTCTATGTGTAGTTGAATGGATAAAGGAGATGTGGTATGTATATATATACAACGTATATGCATATAATGGAATATCACATAGCCATGAAAAAGACTGAAACCTTATCATTTGCAACAACATTGATGGACCTAGAGAGTATTATACTGAGTGAAATAGGTCAGACAAAGAAAAGCAAATGCTATTTGATTTCACTTATATGTGAAATCTGAAAAACGAAACAAACTAATAAGCAAAACAAAACAGAAACAGACTCATAGTTACAGAGAATTGGTGGTCACCAAGAAGGATGGGGATTGGGGGGAACAGATGAAATAGGCAAAGGGAAGTTAAGAGGTACAAACTTCCAGCTATAAAATAAATAAGTCCCAGGGATGTAAATTGCACAGAGGAAACAGTAGCATTGCAATGACTCTGTATGTTGACGGCTGGTAACTGGTCTTATTATGATGACATTTCATAATGTATATAAACATTGAATCACTGTTGTACATCTGGAACTAATATAATATTGTAGTTAATTATAACTCAATAAAAAAAATTTTTTTTAAAAAGACACAGTCTGAAGGCAAGTACCTCTCATTGTAAAGAGAGACATGTCTGGGTGCTGTTAGGAGTTGTACTAGTCAGATGGCCCCACCTAGCCTTTCTAATATCAGCCCCAAACAGCCCCACCTTTGCCTTTGGACAACTGTTCTACAGCAACTCCATGGCCCCCTGTCCTTTCAGGGGAGCAGTGTGTCAGCAGCTGGCTGTTAAAACAGACGTCCAGGTGCAGGCCACCTTCTAATCCACAGCCATTGGCAGTTGTCCACTGAGCTTGCCACCACCGGTGAGGACGTCAGGACACACTATCAGACCCACTCCCTCAAGTGGCTTTTCAAGAAGCCCCACAGAGGGCTGAGATCAATGCCAGCAGCACATGTTTCACAGCACAACAGGTGAAAAACAGAGCTAAAGGACCATGGAATGTTTCCCCAGCAGAGTACCAGTGATACAGCTGTCCTCACAACCTCCACAGGAAACCAGGTTCCCACTCATTCTCTGTCCTTTATGTAAAGAACACATTCTGGCTTGTGGACAAAGGGCGGCTCCTTTAGGAGAAACCTTCATTGGTGAGTTACTGATAGAACAAGAGCAAGTTGTTAGGAGTGTGAATCAGGTTGTACATGCAGGATGCTTTGGCCAGTGGGGAGAGACTGCAGACAGAGTCCAGATCTCAAATAATTGTGGGTGGTATAGGCAGGATATGCAAATGACCCAACCCAGGGCTCTGATTTTGAGAATGGAGATGAAACGGTGGAGATACTGAAGTCAAATGCAAAATGTAAAAGCTACCTGATGGCATGTGAAATTCATTTCCTCTTATTTGAGCCATAACAGTCAAAACCAAACAAATTTTTGGATGGTATCTCAGTTTCTGAGAAAGGAACAGTACAATGGTTTGATAGGAAGGAATTAGGGGTTGTCCAACTGCTGAAATAAGAAGTTGCTTTGAGCTAAGCCTAATGTGTTTTTTTTTTTTAATTCTTATCTTTTATTGAAGTGTAGCTGATTTAAAATGCTAGTTTCAGGTGTACAGCAAAGCGATTCAGTTATACATATACATACATATATATTTTTTCAGTTATTTTTAAAATTGTAATAAAACATGTTTATTTTAAAAACTGTATTACTTGAAGGGATATAGCTCAGTGGTAGAGCACATGCTTGGCATGCACGAGATCCTAGGTTCAATTCCCAGTACTGACATTTAAAAAAATTTTTTAAATAAAAATAATGAAAACCATAA
This sequence comes from Camelus ferus, assembly GCF_009834535.1. Classification (NCBI taxonomy): domain Eukaryota; kingdom Metazoa; phylum Chordata; class Mammalia; order Artiodactyla; family Camelidae; genus Camelus; species Camelus ferus. Next base: position 27,937,179 of record NC_045697.1, read on the forward strand.
ATTAAATATTGTATTACTAAATGAGAATTCTACCAGGGAATAACTCAGTCCTGGGGACTTTAGGGCTAATGTTACCTTTTTGGTACTTTCCAAATTAATTCGTCTTTAAACGTTAGAGTCTCACACTGAGTAATTTATGCAAGATTTACAGTATCTTCATACTGCGTCAGTCTGACTCCTCCAGAAGCCACGAATCACACTAATATCAGCAGCTGCTGAGAGCCTGGGGAGTAAGGCGTTCTCCCCATGCTCTGCGCTACTTCCCTGTGGTTTCCTTGGGTTCCCCCTTCTACCAGGCGGACCAAGGTTCACCAGGAAGAAGGAAGAGAGACACTCAGCCTCAAGGCTGCTGAATTCTAGCTCCTCTGAGTAGACTGGACACTGGCCAAGCGGAAGCATAACCTGGCTTCTAGATGGACACCCAGCCTTCTCCCTATATTCTCAGGCTGGCCATCTGCAGTACAGATTTTTTAATGACTACTTGTGTGAGGAATTCATGAGACCACAAACTGTAAGGAAATGAAGTAGATGCAGACCCCAATTTCAGCCTGCTTAGGAGACCGGTTTCATTGGGTCGAACGAGATGAAATAGACGTATATGTAAGTCAAGAGCAGCCAAATATTCGCAAATTCACCTGATTCAAGCTGTGCTCCAGAATCCTTCAATTCTGGGCTCTCTGAATTCTCTTCCTGACTTTAGTCTGATTCTTATCTTCCTCTTCAGCTTCTCAGAATTTGCCTTCAAATTCCATTCTCTACAGAATGGAAGCCAGTTGAGTCCCTACCAAGTTCCTCTAGCTACCCCAACGTCCATTCCATAAATATTCACTGAACACCTTCTCTGAACCAGGGACTGAGCAAACCGCTGCTGATACAAGGGCAGGGGCAGTCCATCCTAGCCTTTAAGGCACTCATAGAAGAATGAGAAAGGCGTATTTTGTAAACACATATAATCAGTTTGGTGATAGACATATGTCCAAATTGTTATGGAGAATAGGGGGCATCAGGTTTGGGGGGAGAAATGAGGAAGGTTTAAAATGAGTCAACATTTGGATTGTACCTGAAAGATTTGTTATTATGTAAGATTATGTAGGATTTCCTGAACAAACCAAGGCAGGAAAGGTATTACAAGCAGGTTGATGCCAAATTCTAGGGTCTAGGGACGTGAAAGGAGATGAACACTCTGGGAAAGGGCCAATAACTTGACAGGGCTCAGTGAGAGGACGCAAGGACGTCCGAGGTGACTGGTGTCAGATCTTAAAGGAGCGTGGCATTTTCTTTCTTTATCATGTGCGTGAGCTACAGAAATTTTCCTAGTCAGGGAAGTAACATGATGTTTGTTTCTGAAATATGATTTTCCTAAATTCAAGAGATCTTGTTTTCTTTCTATGACTTGTGAGACTGGAAGGGAAGACTCAAACAAAATGAGTAGGGTATATAGGCTTTAAAATTTATCTTTATTGAAAAACAACACAAATGAACTTATTTATAAAACAGAAAAGAGACTCATAGACATAGAAAACAAACTTATGGTTACCAGTGAGGAAAGCGGGTGGGGAGGGATAAATTGGGAGTTTGGGATTAGCAGATACAAACTACTTATATACAGAATAAATAAACAATAAGGTCCTACTGTATATCACAGGGGACTATATTCAATAGCTGTAATAACCTATAATGAAAAAGAATCTATGTATGTATAACTGAATCACTATGCTGTACACCAGAAACTAACACAACATTGTATATCATCTACTTCGATTTTAAAAATTATCTTTATTCTTTTCTCTTCTTACAAAAGAAATACAGATTCATTCAAAGAAAATCCAACATCACAGAAATATGCAAAATAGAAAGCAAATGCTTCCTATAATCCCACTTCTCAGACCCAAACCACTGTTAGGACACCAACGTACTGATAGACTTCTTTAGACCCTTATTTCAGTGTATAAACCCACACATAATTTTCTCCATAACAGTAAATATATAGCCACTTCATTTTTAAAAGGCTGTATGATATTTGCCTTACACATTAATGTGCCATAATTTATTAAATCAATCCTTGCATTAATGTACCATATATTATTAAATCAATCCTTATTTTGTGGATATCTGAGCTGTTTCCAATTTTTCATGATTATAAACAACACTAGGACAAACACCATTTTTATATAAATGTTTGCAATGGGTGTTTCTGTAGGATACATTCTTAGAACTCCTTCAAGGAACTGACATGAAGGAATGGTAGTTTTTCATTTTAATAGATATTGCTAATTTCCACCATAAAGGTTGTTATCAATTTATATCCTAACAGGGTATGCAGTCCCCAGTTTCCCTATGGGATCATGGGATTTTATAGGCAGTCTGTTCTTACCAAAGAGATTGTAGAACCTCGAGACCCTTCATTTAGCTCTGTGAATGTCTGTAGTTCACACATCTGTCTGGTTTCTAATAAATTAACATGAATAGCAGCTCGAAGGTTTGTCCAAAAAAGGCCACATTTACGTCTATCCTTGGGCCATTCCAAGTATGCTTTCTTTTCCATGAGAGCTTTCAACTTGGGATACCTGATAGGAATGCAGTAGAGTGGGATGGGTTCCAGTAAGATGATAATTATGTTATCAGAACTTTCATGGAAGAGATTGTGGTGGGCAAAGTAGAGTTCATAATGGCACCACTCACTCTGGACAAAGTTGGGAGACAAGACAAAGATGGACTTGTAGCTTTTCTCAATGCACTTTATGACATCTTCAGTAATGTTCTTGCCAGGGTCAGAGTTTCCCTCATGAAAACAAATTAGTATAGAACCATCTTCTTTCTCTAGATTGGGGATCAGTGCATGCTTTACCCAGGCAGAATCATGTTCACTGTATGAAATAAACACATGGAATTGGATATTTCTCTTGAGTTGTCTTTGGGTTGTCTTCCTAACCCTGTGCCATGTCTGTGCCCATTGACCTAGCATCCTGAGATACCAGGGCAGATCAAAGTGGAAACAGCAGAAGGCCACAGCCATCCCCAGGACTAGCATGATAACCACAATGGTGACAATCAACAAAGCTATGTTGCAAGATAATTCAGGAAGATGAACATCCTTTAACTGAGTCCCCTTCAGATTCAAAGGGTATTCACAAATGTATGAATCTGACCACCCAACCATCATGCCCTCTGAATATTTTTCAAGCTGAATGAAATCTCTTAATTCACAAGTACACCGGAATGGATTTCTTCCTGCATTTAGAATCTTAACTTCCTGGCAGCTCTGAAAAAAATCCAGAGATGGGCTGAGAATTAAGTTCATTTCAACGTTCAGAACTGAGAGTCTTCCGAAATGACTGCACCCAGGAAGATCAGTTAGAAGATTAAATGCAAGATTTAACTCTCGCAAGGATGTCAGATGAATAATCTCTTTAGGGACAGTTTGAATTTTGTTATCATTCATGTCTAGTATTTGAATATTTCTGGGCAAGCACCTGAAAACAGAGTCAGTAAATTTATTGGATGACAAATTCATGCTGATCAAGGTTTCTGGCCACAAGCAATTTTCATCATTTTCATGTTGTAACAGATTTTGGCTCAGATCTAAGTGCTTCAAGGATGTGTTGCTGGCAAAACAACTCACTAAGGAAAGCGTCTCCAACTTATTGTCCTTCAAAATGAGAGTTTTCAAATGAGGCAATTGGATAGGGGTTTTAAACACGTCATCTGTTAAGATATTATTAGCAAAATTTAAATATTTGAATCTCATAGGATAAATAGGGAACAGCATGTGAGGCATTTGTGCATCTGATATTGTCAGGTTTTCTATATCCATTTTGGTAAAAAGCAAGTAGACTCTCTCCTGTGGAATACTAAAAATTCTGAAGTGTACATGCTCCAATTTTATAGTTCTCATTACAGTATTTGAGTAGTCAAATGAATTGTGGTCAAGATAAACCTTACCTCCAAAAGTCACATGTTGGACCTGGAAGTATTCTACTGATGTATGCCAAACAAATTGGAAGATAAGGAGAAGGTCACCCCAGAGTAAATCAACTTTATTAAGTAACAGAATGGATGTCTTGGCATTCTCTAAAGTAAGATTCTGTTGAGTTTCATAACTTGTAGATTGACTTTTGCCATCTATATTCGTCATTTCTAGTATTTTTGAAGTCTTGATTCCATCACGCAAAAGAACCCAGAAATTTGTATTCATTGGTAAAACAATGTGAAGTTTTGTTGTGTTTAAGATAGGCAGGCTACCTTCCTCATAATGGGAAAGAGTTCTCAATCCTAAGAAGACAGTATTTAGATGCAAATGAGAAATTTTCTGGAAATCTGATTTCCGTATTTTTGCCCCACTCAGACCTAGGATTTCCAGGTGTGACATGTTGCCAGTCTCCTCACAGATAGGTATAGTATCAAAGTCATTGAAGGAAAGATCGAGATGTCTGAGACCTGCCAGTGAGTACCAGGTTACCATCTTCAATCTGTTGTAAGACACATCTAAATATCTTAACTCTGTGTTGAATTCAAAGGTCCTGATATCTAGCTCCTGGATTCTGTTATGGCACAGAATCAAAACTTTCAGTTTAGAGACAGAATGAAAATCTGAACGCTGGAGTTGAAAAAGGAGGTTGTAGGATAAATCCAGCATGGTTGCGCTTGGGGTCAAGTCTGTGGGAACCTTTCTTAAAGACATGTTGGAGCAGTTGATAGTCAATTCCCTTTCTTCCAGCAGCTTTGAAGCCCCACCACGCACTGATATAACAATACAACAAAATAGGTAAATGCTTCTGATATGTCTCATTGTAATTCCGAGAATTTTTTCACTGGTTCACCTCATGTGAATTTTATCACACGTCACCTCATATAAATGGTGAAGATGAGTTCAAACCCTGGAAAAACAGCATATAATGTTAAGTGGTTATGTGATTTGTTAAACCCTGTAGGACTTTTTAAGTACTAACATCTGACTATATTCACCTGAGATTATTCATCTAACATCCTTATGAGAGTTCAGTCTTGCATGTAATCTTCTAATTGATCTTCTTGGTTGAGATCATTTCAGAAGACTCTCAGTTCAAGAATTTGCAGTAGGGTTCCAACCCATATACTGAGTCTTTGATTTGATCTCAGAGCTTGGCTCCATAGATTTCCAAGTCCATTACTGTGTCATACCCCCATCACTGAGGCAAGTCAGGATTCCCAGAAGGGAGATAGATATATATAGTTGGCAGAAGTGCCTCTCACCCAGCTCAGATTAGGAACTGCATTGCCAGGACATATTCGACACCCTCTCCCACATCCCCTTTTGATAGCCTGAAAGCTTTAAGACAGTTAAAAGAAATTTTTAAAAATTAATACATTTTTAGAGCAGTTTAAGATTCATAGCAACATTGAAGGGAAGGTACAGAGATTTTCCATATACCTCCTGCCCCCACATGTGAACAGCCTTCCCTATTATCAACAACCCCCTCTCCATCAGAGTGGTGCATCTGTTACAACTGATGGACCTACACTGATACATCATAGTCACTCCAAGTCCACAGTTTATACTATTGTTCACTCTTGGTGCACATTCTGTGGGTTTGGACAAATGTATAAGGACATGTATTCATCATTATGGTATCATACAGAGTATTTTCACTGCCCTAAAAATCCTGTACGCCTATTCATCCTCTGCCCACCCCACAATCCCTGGAAACCACTGGTCATTTTTTTTGTCTCCATAGTTTTGTCTTTTCTAGAATGACATAATAGTTGGAATCAATACAATATGTATCTTTTCCAAATTGTCTTCTTTCCCATAGTAGTATGCATTTAGGTTTCTTCTATGTCTTTGCATGGCTTGATAGCTCATTTCTCTTTAGCACTGAATAATAGCCCACTATCTGTATCTACTAGAGCTTATCCATTCACCTACTGAAGGACATCTTGGTTGCTTCCAAGTTTTACCAATTATAAATAAAGCAACTATAAACATCTGTGTACAGGTTTTTGTGTGGACATAAGTCCTCAATGAAAGTAATCTTTATAACTGAACAGTGTGGGCCCCTGAATTAATGTTATGAAGCTGTTTACTCAACTTTGTTATTTGTGAATATAGAGAGTCTCTTAAGCTTATACCTGACTGTCAATAATACTTACCCATGCACATGGAAGGTCCGAAACACAGAAATAAAAAGAGTGGTTCTGGTCCTTATGCCTCCATATGTCTTCAGGTTGGTGGCAAAAGCAATCTGGATCACTGCCAAATAATACTGATAGTGATAGAATCAGTTTCCATTTCTTGAAGCTTTTCAATGAGCCAAGAGGTACACTAAACCCTTCGCATATATTATCTTACTTATTCATCACGAAACTCTGTGAGAGAAGTGCTGTTACCCACAGGTTACAGATGAAGACAGTCATGCATGCAGAATTCTGAGGACTTTGAGAGAAGAGTCAGGCTTCAAGTGTTTGATTGGACACAGAACAGAGGAGGTTGGGGAACTAAAAATTTCACAATATTATTATTCAAGATCTACTCTGCCAGGAATTTTTCCAGGCACTGAGGATACAGCAATGAGTAGAACAGACAGAATTTCTCTTCTTACACACTTACATTCCAGTAAGGGGTAAGAAAAGAGGCACTATAAACAAAGAAATACATTTCTATGTTAGGTGATGATCAGGGCTGAAGAAAACAGCCAAGATAAGGGGAGGAGAGGGTGTCTGAGGGGTGATATTGGTATAGGGGAGTCTAAAAAGGCCTCGCTGATAAGGTGACCTTCATGCAAAGATCTAAAGGGCAGAAGGAGCAAGCCTCTTGTCGTCTGGGGAAAAAGCATTCTGGAAAGAGAAGAGTAAGTGCAAGTTCAAAGACCAGATGTGGGAGCCTCTTCCGAAAATGTGAGGAGTGACTGGAGCGGAGTTGAGGAAGTGGATTGAAGAGGTCAGATCTTGTAAGGATTTGGGATTTTCTGCTGATTGAAATAAGAAATGAGTGTAGGATTTAGAGCAGCGGAGTGGCAGATTCTGATGCACATCTTAAAGCGTCCTCTGCTTGTTAGCTGGAAATGACTGGAGGGGCGCAAGCCTGGCAGGAAAGACCCCCGGGACACTAACGAGGAATTCATGACAGAAAGAGGGTAGTGAGGAGGGGGTGAGAAGTGGTTAGATCCCACTATTGTATGAGTGAAGTCTTCAACTTTATGTCCCCCGACACCAGGCACTCTGACAACACAACGGAAGGTAATGAGCAGGGTGAAACTTTCCCTGCTTCTACCTGCATGTTTATTGCACATTGACTCCCAGTCTCCCCTAGACTTGTCACCCCTATGGACAAGCAGGAGGGACCAGGGGCAAACTCAGGGTGTAGCGAGACTTCTCTCTAACGTTCACGTTGTTCCATTCTGAGAAATGTGAGCACACATGCACCCACGTGGGTGTTGAGGCGGGGACAAAACTGGCCCAACTGACACAAAAGGACATCTGGATTATTACCTCACTCTTACCTGGATTTTTCTTTCTCTAGAACCTGCCCAAGTTTGTTTTGTTTTATTGTTATTGGTGTTCTTGTTGAAGTGAAGAAATTCTAGGAGGCATGTCTTTATTTCCTAAAACAACTTAAAAATGAAAATACTTTGTATAGTTGTTTCATAGAAAATAGGGAAAGGGACACAGAAATGTTCAACTATCGTGTGATGTGAGTGTGAAGAGAGAATTTTGATTTTTGGCATGCCTTGTCCATTGTGCATTCAGGGGAAAAGGCACATGAAGGGCACTAGGTGGGGGTGGGATTGAGGAGGTGGCCCCCTTCACCTTCCCACTGAGATATTCCCTCCATGTTTATTTCCTCCAATCCATCCCAGGTGGTCCTCTCTTGGTCACCTCTTTTTTATGTAACGTTTAATATAGCATCCAATGACCAGTATAAGAACAAATACCAACATACAAAGAGAGCCTCTGTGATGTAACTTTATGTCCATGGTTATTTCCCGGATTTTACGAATCCAGTAAAATAAATTAGTTGCTAGTACCATCATTTTAATACATTACCCACATTTAAGATGACCCGAGTAACTCTTCTGTTTGATGAATCTATACGTTTATAGCTATTCAACATGTCTGATAGTATGTCCACGCCAAATTTACTCTCATGCAAATGAGGCAGTGGCCACTCAATGTCTTTTTGGGTAACAACTACCATTCACTGGGCTAAGTAACACTGACTTTACACAGATGGATCCTTACAACACTACTCACCATTTACAGATATGAAAGGTGGTGCTTAGAGAGGTCCTGTAGCTGCCTCATGGTCACAAAGTTAATCCATGGTGAGTCCAGAGCCGGGGCTCTTAGCCATTCTGCTATCTTGTGTCTCTAGGGTGAGTCAAGATAAATCTGTTTCCAATATATGCTATAACATATTAACCATGATGAAATTATATCTCACTAAGACATGTTGATTCTTTAACATTTCCTTATACACAGTCCAAGGAACCCAATGAGTAAGTCTGCAAGTGCTACCCAATTTAGGGTTTCTTTTTTTTTTCCGATTTAGGTTTTAGATCAATTACCTACAAGGACAGACACGGATTGAGCCATTATGTTGAGTACTGTCTTGGTGAAGCCATTGTATTTTGGGGTCACTTGTTACAGCACCCGCCTATGTCCTAACTAATGTGCTATTATCCTTAGAAGGAAATCCAAACCCAATACTGGATTACTAAACCCTCCATGGGCTGGTCTTTCTTCCTTGTAGGATCTCATTTCATATTATCCTGGCCCTCTGAACTCCAGTAAGACTGACCCTCTGCTCCATGGCCACATTTTGCTCTAACCTCAGGGCCTTTGCACTAGCTTTTCCCTCAGCTTGGGATGTTCTTCTCCCATCCTTCCTTGGCTGGATCCTTCTTATCATTGAGGTCTTGTCTGACAGTTCATCTCCTCTAAGAAACCTGACTTGACCCCCTAATCTAAAGAGGACATTTAGATTAACTTGCTAGTCATGCACATCATCCTATTTTGTTTCTCTACAAAACAGAGTACTTACCACTCCCTGAAACTTTTATTCATTTATTTGTTTGTTGACTACACCCCACCCTCACCTCTCACACTCAAGAGAAGGGGGTCTAACAACCTTGTTCACCTCTGTATCCCTGGCATGTACAACAGTGCCCAGTCCATGGCATATGTTCAGTAAATACATTCATGTATATAAGAATAAATGAATGATTTCAATTTTTTATTCCTTAGCCTAAGGTGGTATATAACATACTCTCAAAATATGTATCAAATGAATTAATTTGAGTTGTGAACTCCTGTTACAGTGCAGTGCATGATGGTTAAAGAGTAAGTTTACTGTCAGGGATGGACAGGTCTGTGTTCAAGTCCAATCTTAGCCCTTCACTGGATGTGATAACTTAGATAATTGATTTAACTGCTGAAAGGTTCTGCAGAGGCATAAGGAGATAATGTATATAAATCACTTGGTGTCACGCCTAGTATATCACAAATGGTAGCAGTTCGCAGGGCCAAAACTAAGGTGATTTCAGGCACAAATGTTAAGAGGCACCAAGAAACTCAGTAATCAAGATGAGTAATATTTTAGTAAAATATTTTTTTAAATTAAAGTGAATGTAAAATCCATGACAAACAAAAATTAAAATTTTTTCATAAAGACAGAATGAGTTTTACTGATTTCTCCTCTTGTCTCAAGCTCCAGTATGGCTTGGTAGGACACTGGATATAGTCACTAAGTTATGTCACTAAGACAATGAAGGTGTTTTTACCATTATTTTCTCACCAAGTTCTTCAATTCACAGCAACTTAGTTTAAGCTTTTCGGTCTAAGAGCTATGGCCCTTGAAAAATGCAGCAAAGTCTAACTCAGCTGTTTGTCTGGAATCCTCTGTGTTGAGATGTCATAGCTTTCAAGTTTTACCCACCTTTTTTCTCTCTGCCCAGTACCACAACCTCATGTGAAACTTATTCTAAAAAAGTGAAGTTAAGAAAGAAGTTAAGAAACTCTTTCTGAACTTCTCTTAACATAATAAAAGAAAAAGGCCCTATCTCTCAGGCAATGCATACAAGTTATGGTATTTCATTTAAACATTTTTAAAAGTCTGACATAAACTTTTGATGAAAGATGCAGTCAATAAATATATTATTATCATATTCATATTACTGTCACTGTGCACTGAAAGCTGGTGAAAAACAGAATGGCTTTCTTTAATAGTTTATGATTTAAAAGTCTAAGTCAAAAGACACCATGAAATGACTTGTGGTGGCTTGCCAGAGAATACTTAATCATCTAATTTTTCTTTACCCAATGATGCAAAAAAAAAAAAAAATGGAGAAGGGGTTAAAAAGGGGTTAAAAACCCATTGAAATTTGAATGATCTCTAATGAACATAAGAGCAAGGATGACTGACGTTTTATGAGTGTTTCCTATCTGCTTGGTAAGGAGCTAAATGCTTTCCATACGTTACCTTGTTCAATCCTCTCAACAACCCAACAAAATGATGGATATCCCCATTTTACAGATGAAGGCGCTAAAACCCAGAGGTTAAGTAATTTGCCCAAGGTAATCCAGTAAATAAGTGGTAGAACATGAATTTGAACCCAGAATCTGGTCCCTTCTGGATCCTAAATTGAAGGCATTTCAAACTCTGAAATGAAGAAGCTTATGGTGTGATTGCCGAGGCTGATTCCACTGGCAGGACTAGCTACCACTGTGGCCTCTTCCTTCCCCTCCCACCCCATGTCCCTTCTTCAAAGCTATTTATAGTCTGCTCTGTGTCACAACGTTCAAGAAGCCAGCAAAAAGGAAAGTCAAATTCTCAAGCACCTACAAGACAATTCTTCAAATCAATAGTGATCAACAGTAAGCCCCAGGGTCACTCACTAATCATCAATCTTTAGATTAATATAGGCAAAATAATAAAGACTAAAAACCTGAACACATCTGCTTTCCATCTACTGAATCAGTCTGAATATCTGAATAATCTGAGTAAATCTGAATAATCTGAAAATCTGAATAAATCTACTTCCCTCCCACTTTGTTTAGAAAAGACCCCATGCAATTCTTATTTCTTTTTCACGAGTGTTCTAACAAAGAAAGCTAACAGCTCTTACCCCCAGGCTGGCAGCGGCTCCGGCAGAGCTGCAGGTGCGGATGATTCATTGACAGAACCAGGACTGGCTCCAGGAGTGCCTGAGTCCAGCTTTTCTGTGAAGTTTGCACTCCTTTGCCCTCTACTGCATGCTGGGGGCATTACATGCTGCATAAGTTCATCATAATCTTAGATCACTTTTTAAAGAATTGCAGGAAAATACACACGACATAAAATCTACCATTTTAACCATTTTAAGTGTACAGTTCAGTGGCTTTTAGTACATTCACATAGTCGTTCAACCATCAGCACCACCCAGCTTCAGGACTCTGTCATCATCCCACACTGAAACTCTGTACCCATTAAACAACAACTCCCCACTTTTTCTTCCCTTCAGCTCCCCCGTAACCACTGTTCTACTTTCTGTCTCTACAGATTTGACTACTCTAGGCACCTCAAATAAGTGGAATCATACATTCGTGTGATTGCCTTATTTCATTTAGCATAATGTGTTCAATATTCTTCCATGTTGTAGTATGTATCACAATTTCCTTCCTTTCCTGTTTAAGGCTGAAAAATATTCCATTGCGTGTGTATACCACATTTTGCTTATCCATTCATCCATCAATGGGTATTTGGGTTGTTTTCACCCTTTGACTACTGTGAATAGTGCTTCTATGGACATGGATGTGTACAATTATCTGTTCAAGTCCCTGCTTTCAGTTCTTCAGGGTAGATGCCTTGAAGCGGACCTGCTGGACCCTACGGCAATTCTGTGTCTGAATTTTTGCAGAGCTGCCATACTGTTTCCCACAGCAGCTTACAGCACTTTGATGGTGCTTCACTTCAAGGTTCACATCAGTCATCCTGCCCTTCAAACTGGGTGGGAAGGCCAAGTGGTGATGAGAAGAAATGAAAACGGTGGCTGCAAAATTTCAGCAGTCTGATTGGGAGAGAGTGGGAAGGGCCAGAGGCCTCGTCTTGAAATGAAGTGGTAACACAAGCGTGGTATTTTTTAATGTAGTGTGCAGAGAAGAGGTCAATTTTTTCAAAGCATCAATTTTTGAAGTTTTACTTATGCTTGACTTTAGATTCACCTGACACTGCTGGAGCTCACTGAGGAAGGTGAAAATTTCCAAATGGATTTGTCCATGGGAGGAATAGTCAGTTTGAAACTGAATAATTATAATAAGTTTATGTAAATATGAAATTGTGTGTGTGGGGGGGTCCTTAAAACAAAATAGTTTTTCACAATCATATTGGGGATTTTTAGTCAAAATGTAATAACGTGTATTTGTATGTATATTGTAGAGAGAAAATCACACAATGAATAACTGTTTAAAGAAAAACACAACAGATACAGTCCGCTCTGCTGCCACCTTCACAGAGACGAAACCGTCTACACCTGGAAACAAGTACCGGGCCCGGGCCCGTGCCCAGCAAGAGTGCTGGAGAGCATTCCTAGCTTGTTGCACGAACTAGGCGCTAACATTCCCTTCATCTCAAGAATTCTCAAATGACTACAATCAGCACTCTCACATTCTAAACATCCCTGTCAAGGAAAAATAATCACTTGGGGTTTTTGGTGTCCAAAGACACATTTTTTTCAGAGCCCAACATTTTTAAACACTTTACACGGTCAGTGAATGTGGAATTTTTCTTTACTTATTTTTTTTCAATTTAATTTCCAGAAAGAAGCCAAGTTAGAGAGTAGTATTCTGTGTTGTCATCATCCCCATCGTGATCACTACCGCTTGCCTTCTTCCCAAGGGCAGCAAGTGTTACAAACAACATACTGTTGAATCCTCACTGCAAACTACATAGAACATACATATGATTCCCACTTGACAGATGAGTCTGGTTCAGAGAGAACAAGAAACTTGCCCAAGGTCATCATCCCGTAAGAAGTGGAATCAAGATTCAAAACTTGAGTCTATCTGGCTCTGAAGCCCACAATGTTTGCTTCAGGTGCCCAACAGTTTAAATACTATTCCCTCTGCCATCACCTGGAATTTCTAAAATCTTTAAACCCTTATTTGCAATAAGCAATAACAGTATGCTCAGAACCGTATGTGCTGACATCTTTAGCTAGTAATATTTTTCATTCTCATAAAACATTCTTATCCACTTTACCCTCCTTTTTCCCCCTTCTCCTCTTGCTCTGAGCTTCATAGATATCTGACATGATATGCCCCCATCTCTCTCTCTCTCTCTCCCTCCCTCCCTCCCTCCCTCTCTCTCTCTCTCATACATTTCCTCCCTCATGCCATCCCCTGATTTCAGACTTCTGCCTGCCATATAATTTGGAACCAACAGAGAACTTTGGGTTACCTCAACTGGATGGAGGTTTATTTTAAAGACACTACAGAAAAAAAGAGAACCCACAGGAAGTGAGGGAGCCCAGCGGCACACAGGCAGGCTTCACAGAGACCTGGAAGGCCGGCTTGCTACCCTCCAAATTGGGCAAAGGGCTCTTCTCTACTCTAGTTCTGACTCAGCTTCTCTTTGACTCTTTCTTTCTCAGCCTGCTTCTCTTTTTACTCCCAGCTTCTCTTTCCTGCTGCCTTTGCCTCTTTCTTCCCACTTTCTTCCTGCCTTTCTCAGTATCACGGCTGGTGGGCAGCACTGAAGCTCATCCTGAGGGTACAGCCCCCAAGATAAGAAATCTGATTGGCTCCTCTTTTTCTCACCATCCAAAATGGAGCATCTCTATTGGGCAGGGGGCCCCTGGACCACCCAATAGTCTGCGGGCTTCCTTTGTGTGTTGCCCCTGCTAGAGCCTCCCCTGATGCAAGCAGGAAGGAATATCAAGTGCACAGAGTCAGCCAGCCGGGCCCGCTGCTTCCCCCATTGCCCCTCTGCGGTCTGGGAGTCTAGTGTGAAGCGCCTGTTGATTGGGTGGCGCTCCTCTAGTAAGAGAAAATAGTGACAGAGGTTATGTTCCCTGAATTATATTTCGAAAAAACAAATAAACATTTAGTTCCAGAAAGAGATAGATGTGGATCTCCCAGATTTAGGCTCTCATTTCTTTGGGGGAGGGGACTATCATATTTAAGTTCTAAGACATACTGAACTTCCGGGAAGAAGGGTGAACATCTTCATGGGCCTGTCTGTGACCACATCATCAACATGCAGCACTCCTGTCCCTTGCCTCTCAAAGGCATGGTGCCTGGGACCTTGTTGATTAACTTTGATCATGGCTTTTTATTAAGGGTTGTCATCCACTTGTGTGGGTGTTAACTTGGGGAATTCAGGAAGCAACTGTGTCCTAGTATGAAGATGAAGTCTATTAGAGAGCTCTGAAACACCCAAGGAAGGCAGGGGTGAGCTGGTCCACAGTGTTGGGGAGCCACAGAAGACACAGTCCAGGAAGCACAGGAGAGGTGGCCGGGAGTTCAGAATGCCTCTGAAATCCTCAGGAGGGACAGCTTTCCTAAGGCTGGGCACTCAAGTGGCTTTACTTGAAAATACAAGGTGATAACCCCACACCTAGAAACTTTGTTGACAAAAAGAAAAAAGTTTCTTCAGTATAGCACAGGGAACTATGTTCAATATCTTGGAATAACCTTTAATGAAAAAGAATATGAAAATGAATATAAGTATGTTTATGCATGACTGGGACATTGTGCTGTATACCAGAAGTTGACACATTGTAATTGACTGTACTTCAATTTAAAAAAAAAAAAAAAAGAAACTTTGGTGACAATCAGGTTGCACTAGTAAGGTTGAAGTTTTTCACGTGTTTGCTTTGTAACTGGACTCTGTTTTGAGCTGTCCATCTCTTCACCAATAAATCAATCGGGATCTTAGTGCTTTTCTATTTTATCTTATCCTTTATATAAAAAAGGAAGAGAATTTTTATCTGAGATATTTGCTACCAGTTTTACTTCCCAATTTAGTATTTCCCCGTTTGCCATTTTTAGTTGGTTTTGGTTTTTTCTTCATTTGCTTGTTTGTTTTAAGATACAGCTGTTTCCCGGGAAGGGGGGGTGGGGGTGGTTTGTAGTCAAATTCCATCCCTTTTCTAATTTTTTTGAATCTTAGAAAGCCCAGGACAGTCTAGACTGAACATGATCAGCAGCTTAGCTCCAGTTCCACATTCGGTGGCATAAGGGAATGAAGATAATAGCAATCACAATAATAATAATGTCATCATTAGAGCTAATGTTTATCAACCTTTTGCAGACCCACTTTCCTCTGACTTCTTAACCATATAAGAAAGGTTATCATGCCCATTTTACAGATGAGAAAAAGGAGGCTAGAAAAAGTTAAGCACACAGTTACAGAGAAATTGAGCCAGGATTTAATTCCAGAATGCTTGTGTGCAGAACCCAGTTCCATAACCTTTATTCTCTGCTACTTTCAGCTCTAATGGAGACCTAGTTTTATTCCCCTAAACCCCATTTTCTTTTTTCTTGGTCGTAAAAATTTTAAGTACAGAAAAATGTAAAAGCAAAAGCAAGCATCAACCACAGGCAAGTAGTGATAATATTTTTGTATATTTTCATCTAGATTGTATTCTCTGCATATTTTTAACATATTGAAACCATCCTGTGCATACAATTTTGCATTTCAAAATTTCTATGGTTTTCATTTCTGCTGTAATGTAAGCATTCTCTTATGTTAATAAAAAAGACTTCCCATACATTGTTATTTTTAAATTGTGGTAAAAAACACATAACACAAAATTTACCATCTTAACCCTATACACTATTTTTAATAATTGTAAAATATGTCACGAAATGAGCCCAGCATGTTTCTTCCATTGTTGGAAATTTGGAGAGCTTCAAAATTTTCACTGTTAACAATAACCTTGCAGTTAACATACTTGTAAAGAAATATTTGTCCACATTTCAACTTATTACCTTAGGATATATTTCTAGAAGTGGAATTACAGGTCACAGATCATGGCTATTTATATATTGCCAACTCCTTGGTCCTTCTATTACCACTATATAAAATGCCCCCTCCCCTGCAGCCTTGTTAGTAATAACAAGCTGATAAAAATGGAACTGTTTTCATCTTAATTTGGTCGAGAACCCTGGG
Source organism: Camelus ferus (assembly GCF_009834535.1). Lineage (NCBI taxonomy): Eukaryota > Metazoa > Chordata > Mammalia > Artiodactyla > Camelidae > Camelus > Camelus ferus. The sequence continues at coordinate 27,953,305 of NC_045697.1, forward strand.
TGAAGTGTGAGACTAGATAACTGAGTTTGTAACCCTTTGCTTACTTCTAGCCAAGAAAAGGGATTGGAGAGTCTGAGAGGTGTTAAGATTAGAAGAGGGTTTGGAGAGCTTTTGGTGTAATATGAATTCCCTTTTATCTCAATCCTAGGAAAAGGGGCTTCAACAGAACCACTTGGAAAGTTGGTCATGTAAACTCTGCCCTTTGGGGGACATATTGCAACCAGTCTTTAATTCATACCTTGAAATCTAAAGGTCTTGGCTAGCTACTCTAAGGGTACCTTTTACTAATAATGAAATTTAGGCTTAGAAATTTTAATTGTTCAAGATCATGCACATATAAGTAATGGAGCTATAATTGAAACCCAGTTGTTCCAAATCAGAGCTTGCTAATTTATCCAATCTGCGATGTGCCTTCTCATTTCTTATTTTCATTACTATGTATTTGTCCACACTTTGAACTGAATTCCTCATCTCCCAACTTGGAATTCTTTGGCAGGAGATTCCACAAGCACAATCTCAACCTCCTAGCTGCCTCTTTAAAACCACTTAGGAGATCAGATATTTATACACAGATTGATGTAACTTCTCAGAATCTTGAGTTTGTTAGATAAACTTTAACTGACTTTATGGCTGCCTTTAAGGATTTTTTTTTTTTAGACTTGCAAGATGTGATGGGTTGAATCGTGTCCCCTAAAATCCATTTGTTGAGGTCCTAAACCCCAGTACCCCACAATGTGACCTTATTTGGAAATAAGGATAGTGTAGATGTTATTAGTTAAGGTGAGGCCATTAGGGTGGGCCCTAATCCAATATGATTGGTATCCTTATAAAAGAGGGGAGATTGGGGCATAAATAGGCATAGAGGGAAGACCATGTGAAGAAACAGAGAGAGACAGTCATCTAAAACCAAAGGGTAGAGGCTGGGAGCAAATCCTTCCCTCCCACCCCTCAAGAGGACCCAACCCTCCTGACATCTTGATATTGGACTTCCAGCCTCCAGAACTATGAGTCGATAAATTTCTGTTGTTTAGGCCACTCAGAGTGTAGTACTCTGTTACATCAGACCCAGCAAACTAGTGCTAAGCAATTGAAACTTGGAATTGAAATGCAACTAGGATTGCAATTGAAATACACCTAGTGCTGAGCAACTGAAACTTGGTTATGAAATCTTCAAGTTCAGTAACAGGAAGGGCAGTCATCCTAGAGAAAACAGGAAGATCCAGGTCTAGCAACGGTTGCAACTTCCATTACAGAACAAGCGCTTTTCTCCATTTTTAGTATATATTTCATGGTTTCAATTTGTTTTCCACTATTAATTCTCACAGAAGTATAAATGATGACTTTCTTGTATTCCTAAATGTCAAGTCCATAGCTTGTCTTTCCAGACCCTTGACACTATGATCTTAATCTAACTCTCCATGCTTATGTCTCACTGTTACTTTTCATAAATTTCATGGTCCAGTCAAATTGGGACAGTAGTCCCAGAATAGGCCTGGGTATTCCTGTCTTTGCTCCCCCATCTGTCTATTTAGAATGGTCTTTCCATTCTTCATCATTATGCATCAAAAAAATCCAAAGTTAAAGTCTCCTTCAAAGCCCAATGGAAAAATGACCACTTCTAAAAAGATTTTTTTTTTCACTCAATCTAAATGGCCTTTGAACTTCCATTTATATTTTTGTTCCATTGATTTTTATTTTTGTTATCTGGATTCATAGGGCTTTTTTTAGGGCAAGAAATAACTAGTATATTAAGTCTTACTTGAGTTTATCCTCCCAAAAGTGAAGACTCACACAAGAGCTTTATGTGCAGGTCATTTGGTTTGAAGAAGTGGTCTCAGGACTCAAGAGTGAGGGGACTGAGAAGAATGAAACAAGGATGAAGGCAAAGCCAATCCAAGAGTAAGTTATTGAACTGGTTACTCCTGTGGCCAAGGAAGGTTCAATCCCACTGGGGACTCTCTGAGGAATGTGCAGACTATGCCTCATTTTCTTACCCAAAAATAAAAGAGAGAGGAATATTTATCTAATGGCTCCCGTCCGTTTGGTGGCCAAAGATCTCTTTGGACAAGATCTCTGGAACTTCCAGGTGTGTGCATGTACCAGAATAACTGAACAGGATTCCACAAACATCCTGGACAGTGGTATTAGTGAAGTCATGGAGCATAAAGTGAGAGATAGATGGTGCAGCTACGATGAGGTGCTGCCAGGCTACACCTGCCTAGAGATGGCTGTCAGAGTAAAAGTGTCTAGACAGAATGATTGATGAGTATGAAAAATAGCTGTTATAATAAAGCTGGAAAGAAATCTGACATAGCCCACTCCTTGCACTGCTCCAATCTGCTCATGCCCTATTTTAATAGTTTCCCAAAAGACAGGAATACTATGTATAGAAGCAGTACACATCGGCTATATTCCTCCTTTTGCTCAAAAGAGCAAAGGCTCCCATGCATTCTAGTTCAAACAACTAGAATCTCAGCAAGATCTCCAGCCACAGAAAACCAGACTCAGAATTTCCATTTGACCTGAGATGTAACACACTCTGGGATTAAGTTCCAATGCAGACCCTGAGACGAGTATTCAACTGCAAGCAGTTTATTTCAGAGGTGATCCCAGGAAACACCCTTGGAAGAATGAGGATATGAAATAAAAATAGAAAGGAGGCCAATAAAGTCATTTCTACCATAGAAAATCAGGATTGCATCCTACTGGGAGATTCAGCGGGAATGTAAAGTACACCCCAGATTTGTCCCCCCAAAATGAGTGAGAAAGTTGAGGTATTTATCTGCCAATTCTCTTTCTGATATTGGTGGAAGGCTGCTTCCAAGGATACCCTCCAGCACTTCTGAATTTCCCTTTGTGTGGGTAAAGTGGGTTCTCATGGCCAAGAAGAAAATCCTTCACGGAGAGACTCTCCAGCATTAGCAATAAGCAGCCCTCAACATGCAGAGGCGAATGTTGAGTGGAAATGAGGAAGACACCAACAGCTATAGAAATCTGCTATGGAAACCTAGCTACAGGTATAAAAGGCATGGGGTTTTCTAACATTGACCCTGGCACACAGAAACATATCAACTGAAGTTGTTTGAACAGGTGCTTCTCTCGATTACATGATAAATTCAGTGAATTCAGTCCTAGCAAAGAAACAGATGAATCCCTCATGTTAGAAATCAACCATTTACATAGAAATTATATCACTTCATTTACTTTTCTTACCATGTATAAATGGGGAACTGAGGCCTGAGAGGATGTACACATTTTTGTCTACATCTTAAATTTAAAGTCATGTTTAGATTCGTGTTAATGCAAAATAAAGTCATTGTTGGAACTTGCAAAAGCAGCAACATTTTTTCTAAAAGCAGCAGAGGAATATTTTTAGATCTGTGTGTAACTTAATTCTTTTGATTTCTCCATCAATTTAATATTAATAGATGCTCTTAGATTAGCCCAAAAAAGTCCACGTTTGCTATTCTCCTTGGGCCATTCCAAATAAGTTCTCTGTGCCATGAGAGCTTTGAGCTTGTGATAGCTGTTAGGAATGGAATACTGTGGAATGGGATCCAGCAAGATCAGGATTAAGTTATTGGATCCTTCATGGAAGAGGTTGTGGTGGGCGAAGTAGAGTTCATAATGGCACCACTCGCTCTGAACAAAGTTGGGAGACAAGACAAAGATGGACTTGTAACTTTTCTCAATACAGTTTATGATATTTTCCATGATGCTCTTGCCGGGAACAAAATCCCTCTCATGAAGACAAATCTTTATATCTTCTTTTTCTAGGTTTGGTAGTAATTCACTCTTTACCCATGAAGAATCGTGCCCACTGTATGAAATAAAAGCATGGAACTGGAGAGTTCTTTGGAGTTCTGCTAAGGGTACATTCCTAGCCCTGTGCCGGGTCTGGGTCCACTGACACAGCATCCTGAGATACCAGGGAAGATCCAAGTAGATACAGAGGACGGTCACGGTAACAGCCACCAGCAGCCCAGTGACCCCAATGGTGACAATCAGCAGAGCTGTGTTGCAGGATAATTGAGATACGTGGAAGTCCTTTAGTGGGGTTCCCTTATAGCTTTCTGGATAGTCACACTTATAAGAATCAGGCCAGTCCTCTACCACTTCACTTGGTACTTGGCCTATACCCTGGATAAAGTCTCTTAGCTCACATGTACATTGGAATGGATTGTTCCCTGCTTTTAGGGACCTAATCTTCTGGCAGCTCTGGAAGAAATCAGCTGATGGGTTGGAAATTGAATTATAGTCAATGATCAGTACAGAAAGGCTGCTAAAGGTACCACATCCAGGAAGGTGGACTAAAAAATTGAAAGCAACATTGAGCTCTTGCAAAGCTTCTAGACTGGTGACATCTTTAGGGATGCTCCTTATTCTGTTATTGTGAAGATCAAGAACCTTGACCCTGGGAGGTAAACATCTGAAAACAGAGTCAGAAAGTATATTTGAAGACATATTTAAACTTAATAAACTTCTAGTCCAAGAGCAATTTCCTTCATTTTCATCATACCTTAGAGAATTCTGGCTAACATCCAATTGTTGTAGAGATGTCATTGTCTTGGTCATATGAACTATAATTGCAAGTTCTTTTAACTGATTCATTTGTAAACTGAATGTCTCCAAATTAATCAGATTTCCACAATTTTTAAAAACCATGTCTGTTAAGACATTATTGGAAAAATCCAAATACAGAAATGGGCTAATTTGGGATGGGCAAACCATGTGGACCATGTGTGTAGCAGACACTGCGAGATGTTGGATGTTCATATTTGAGAAGATTTCATAGATATAACTTTGTGGAAACCCAAACACATCAGTGACGACTTGGTGTATAGACAAGACCTTCAGTGAAGTGTCAGAATAATCAAAATCTCTGAAGCCAAGGTGACCTTGTAGTTTCACATTTGAAATTGAGAAATACTCAATGCTCGTATGCCAAACCAACTGGAGGATCATGATGAAAAAATTCCAAGTTGTTTCAATGTTGTTTAAAGTAAGATTTGATAACCTTGAATTCTTTTGGAGTTTTGACAGAACATTGTGGAAATAAGGACATCCATCATCACCCAGAACACATTTGATGTTAGACAGTTCCAGACTTACTGCAGTGCTGAGTGACACGTCCAAAGTAAAATGGAATTCCTTTCCTGTGGGGAAAACAATGTGCAGACTCTGTATGTTCAGGTCTTGAAGGCTCTCAGGGTCTTCTTTTCCCCCGTAAGTGTCTCCTAAGACCAGTAAAACCTTATTGATATGCATATGAGCAATTGGCAGCAGACTACGTTTTTGAAACTGTGTGGCACTCAACCCCAGAAACTGTAGTTGAGACATGTTGCCAAACTCTTGGCAAATGGGCAGGGCATCAAATGCATTAAATGAGAGGTCTAAGTGCTTGAGGTTCAGAATAGGGTGGCAAGAAATCTGCTCCAGCTTGTTGTGGGACAAATCCAAGTATTCTAATTCCTGGTTGAATTTGAAAACACTGATATCAAGATACTGGATTCTATTATGAGAAAGTATCAAAATTTTCAGTTTTGATAGTGATAGGATGTCAGGTGCCTGAAGCTCAGAAATAGAGTTTTGTGATATATCTAAGACTGTTGTTTTCAGGGGTATGTCTTTGGGAACACAGATGAGACCTGTTTTTGATCTATCAACTAAAAATTCACTTTCATCAGATAATTGGATTCTGATCTCAAGTGTTAATATGAAGATGGTGGCAAAATGGAAGATGCCAGACTTCATTTTAGTCATTTTGTAACAAGAGACATTCCCAAGGGTAGTTGCTATTCTTCAGAGTATCTTGATACAGATACAGATCCTAGGGGAAAAAAATCCACATTAAGTGATTGTATTAAATTAGGGGTGGCTGACATTAAACATTTTTTTACTAGAGACTCATAAAATGAAGGCTACACTCATTGGAGTCCCACACCCTGAAATCAGGGAAATATATACACTGATAAATAATTATACTACATCTAATCAAATAACTTTTAATATGGATGTGCAATGGACGCCCCCCACCCCCCCAAAAGATATATCCACCTCCTAACCATGTCCTAATCTCCTAATTGAATATTGGGTATTGGTAGAGATAATTAAGTTAAGAATCTTGAAATGAGAAGATTCTGGATTATCTAGGTGGTCTCTAAGTCCAATGACAAGTATTATAAGAGAAAGGCAGAGGGAGCATTATTTACAATTGCCAAGATATGGAAGGAACCTAAGTGTCCATCAATAAGTGAATGATAAAGATGTGGTATATATATACAATGGAATATTACTCAGCCATAGAAAAGTGAAATCTTGCCTTACAGCAGCATGGATAAATCTAGAAGGTAGTGAAATAAGTCAGACAGAGAAAGACAAAAACCACATGATCTCACCTATATGTGGAATCTAAATAACAAAACAAACAAAATAAAATGAAAGCAGACTCACAGATACAGAGAACAAATGGGTGGTTGCTGAGGGGAGGGGAATGGAGGAAGGGCAAAATAGGTGAAGGGGATTATGTGGTACCAACCACCAGTTAGATACTAAATGTTACAGGGATGTAATATAGAGCATAAGGAGTATGGTCAGTAATACTGCAATAACTTTGTATGGGGACAGATGGTTACTGGACATGTTGTGGTGATCATTTCACAATGTATGTAGATGTCAAATTATTATGTAGTACCCTGGAACTAATGTAATATTGTACGTCAACTACATTTTAATCAAAAATAATAATTAAAAATTTTAAGAATTAAAAATTCATTTTAAAAAGGGGGGAGGCTGTAGCTCAAGCGGTAGAGCACATGCTTAGCATGCCCGAGGTCTTAGGTTTAATCTCCTGTACCTCCATTACAAAAATAATTAAATAAATAAACCTAATGACCACCCCCCACCAAAAATAAATAAAAAAGAGAAAGGCAGAGAGATATTTGATAGAGACAACACTGACAAAGAGAAGAAGGCCATATGAAGACAGAGGCAGAGATTGGAACCACACACTGACAAGGCAAGGAATGCCAAGAGCCAGACAGCCAGCAGATGCCAGAGAGGCTCCGGAGTATGGCTCTGCTGACACCCTCATTTTGGACTTCTGGTCTCCAGGACCATGAAAGAACAAATTTCTGTTGTTTTAAGCCACCAAGTTCTGATAATTTGTTACAATAGCCACAGGAAACTAATACAGATGGTTTTACATATTCACAGGAAAGTCCTCTGACCCCAGCACTCTCAAGATCATTTATTACTAGGATCACAGCTGGTGTACCCTCCACCTTGGAAATGTACCTCCCCATGGCTGTCTTGAGAGTTCCCTTCCCATGCAGGTGAATTAGGATTCTTTTCGCATTACCTTTTGTTACCTACACACAATTTGCTACCTAACTTTGATCTTATTAAAAGGGTAATTAGATCATGATAAAAGATCTCTCACAAAATCCATTCATCTGTTGATTTATTTATTCAACCAGTGTTTGTTGATAACCTTCTGACCATGTTTTAGGAACTAGAGATAAAGCAGTGAAGTGGGTAGAGTTGTAATTCTTAAGAGCTTATTATCTAGTGGGGAGACAGAAAATAGGCAAATAAATGACTGAACGTAATTTCGTAGAGTGATAAGTGTTATATAGAAAATTAAAGCAGGGTAAATCGATCAAGAATAACAGTAGGTATATAACAGCGGTTGGTGGTAGCTTTTCTAGATTGATTAGTCAGAGAGGGCCTTTCTGAGAAGATGGTATTGGAGTAGAAACTAGAAGGAAGCGAATGAATAATCTATGGGAAGATCTGGGGGAAAAGCATTTCTGACAAATGAAAAGGCTGGCGCAAAGGTCTTGGGATGGGGCTGAGCTGGGTTTGTCTGAGACACAGTAAGGAGGTCAGCGCTAGCATGGACTGAGCGAGCGTGAGGAGAGTTAGGGCCAAGATCACAGGGTGTAGAGGATTGCTAAGAGTTGGGTTTCTATTCTAAGAGTGATGAGGGGGCAGTGAGCCCTGAAAGGTTTTGAGATGGGAGCAGCTTCCTCCTCTCTCTTATTCAGAAAACCTTTTATCTTTCATTCATCAAGTATATATGTATTCCCTATAAAACGCTAGGCATCATTCCAGGCTGTGCTTGTTGCACCAGTTGTCAACCCACCACAGTTCAGATTCTACCCTGTTATCACCATTCCAATGGCACATGAGACCAGAGGGAGTTCTGCTGGTATGAACCCCAGAAAGTGATACATCCCGCCTCACCACCACAGACCCTCTCGGCAGGGACTACATGGCTACACAGATCTTTCAAGGAACTAATTCAAAATCCCCTAGAACTGCATTAGACAAGCAAGCCATTAATATCAGTGAAGAGTCAAATTCCTCTTCACATGTCCCCTCACATCTCTCTCTCAACAAGCACAGAAGAACCTACATAATTCATCTCAGAAACAACCCTGGGTTGCAAAATTTCCTCAATATGCAAATTTATCTGGTTTCGGGGACATTGCTTGGACTTACCCTTTCACAGAGGTGCCCGATGATGCCTTGGTGGTCCTGACTTCTTCAAACATAGAAGAGGTTTGGGATGCCCCTCCATCACCACTCATGAAGACTCTGTGCAGAGAAGGGGACACAGACATTACAATGAATGTTAAAAGTAAGGGTGGCATTTTTATCTCATTGATTGCATTTAGACAAAAGACCCAGAAATGTCCCAAGTCTTCCTCTCCAGATTCCTGAAAGAGCTACTCATACGAGGAGAAATGCTTCAATGAGAATCCAAATTCAAATCCAGATAACATGCCTGAGCCAGTGCCTAACATCTCAAAACAGAACTATGCCGTAAAACGTAAATTGAAGTAAAAGCAGTTTGGGCTTGGTTCCAGTGGGGTTCCCTACTTATTCCTAAGCCAGAATCAAAATCTGGGGATCTTTCTACCTTCCACCCAACTCCAGAGTTCAAGGAAGCCGTGGTCAGCATCGTCAGGCATGGGACACAGACAGTGTCCAGAGAGACAAGGGGCAGAGATAGGACTCCATGCATGAACATGAGTGCTTAACACACAGTGAACCCACCACAAGCAAGATGAACGTTGTTCCTGTTTCCTTACCAAAAGCAACCAGCACAACAGATTTACATTTATAAAACTGCCTGTCTTCAAGCATTTAATGAAAGCATGGCTTCCGTTTTCTATCTAGCTGAAATCATTGACTCAAATATCTCCTATTTGCCCAACCTCCATCTTGCCCTTTCATTTAGAGTCCTTATTGGGAGCACTCAGTTTATGAAACTATCATTATTTCTGTAATTAAGAAGTCAAAGTGTCATACACACAAGGAACTGATTTTTAGATACTTACAGGAGCTATAAATTGTATATACCAAACTTGCTAGATCAGTGAAAAATCAGTATTTTCTGTGAAAGTCCTATGATCAGCACTGAATCTCAACTATAGTAGAGCCTCAAAACTGTTTTACTACCAAGTAGAATTATTAATTTGCAAACATGGTCAGTAAAAGGATGCTTTAATTTGAAAGTATAAAAGTATTTCTGGTGGGCTTGTGTAAATTTTTATGATTATGATAGGTTTAGCCTCACCTTGTATGATTCAATGCACCAATACAGGTGAATTGCCTCTGTTTGGAGACTTCAGGAGCATTAGATCAGGACTTTGACTTGTCTTAATGGCCAATACTCATGCAATCAATCTGGCCATTAAGTTCAGTCCTGCAAATATTTATTGAGAGTCTTCTTTGCACCAACTAGCTATTAACCACAGGCTGAAAGGATCAGAACCAACTCAGGAGCTTTTCTGCTTTGTTTCCTCTGTGGTTTTGTGAACATTTGCTTTCTGTTGTAAAGTTGCACTCACTTTCAACTCTTTGAATCAAATTGGGTGTAGCCTGGGAAACATTTTCAAAGCCTACCATGCCACCTGACTGGTAGAGCAACCCAGAGCATTTTCAGTGGTTTGAGAAAACAGAAAAGAATAGCTCATGGGAACAGCCCAGAGAAAAAACTCAAATGAACCTGCCCCTAAAAACAAAGGTGGTGTTCAGCAGCACTGACTCCAGGAGTAATTTACCTACATCCCATTGTCCTTGGCATCCTCATGGCCAAGAGACTAAGGGAGAGGACTGGATGAAGAGCAACGCCACCTGCGATCAACAACTAGCATCTCTGTAAGAAACCCTTGAGGAGACATTTATGACCCAAAATTCATCTGCCAACCCAAATATGTCTCTCAAAAGCAAGTCACGCATGAGATGAGGTCCATTCAAGAGAAAAACACACATAAAAAAACCCTTTCTCTGACTTAGGACAAGGAGCTGATAAACAAATGCTAGTTCGAACCACAGTGAGTACACAACAGAAATAAGCCACTTAGAAAAACACCCAGAACTTAATCATAGAAACTTGTGAGATTTTTGTGTCTAATAACTAGTAATACTATTATTTTCTTTTGTAGTTTAAAAAGATATCACTTACCGAGATGACCTGTCCTTCTGTCATGCTGGCAGTCTGTAGGAAAATCAAGTACTTCCTCAAACATTTATTTGGTAACCACATTTAATGTTGCAGAGGGGGGCGGGGAAGCTCTTTTGTGCCATCTACTGAATCCCACCGAAATTACACTATACAGTCAGTGTAAACCTGCTTTCTCCTATTCATCTGTAGAAAACCGTCTGGTTAATTGATAAACCTGCATTAAAATAGGTCCACTTCTTTATGGCTCTCCATATTCCACTAGTCAGCTCACTATTGTCCACACTAACAAAGTGAAGGAGGTGCTATTAATAACCCACAGTTGATTTATTGGCTGAATTCAAAATGCTTATCTTGTAGCTCTGCTGGTGAAGGTGGGAGTACCGGTCTGAAGTATTTCAGGTGGTTTGCTTTCCTTGTCTTTTGATCAAGCCGCTATTAAAAATGACTGAGAGTGGAACGAGGGAGGGGGTCAAGATGTACTTTTTGCTAAAACTCATTCATAAAGAGAGAGCACTCATGTGCTAATATAAAATGCATGCTAATCACGTCTTTTCTGACAAATTGCTTTTCAGAGAAAATCCGGTGCTCAATTTTTTCTTCCATGGATATTTCAAACTTTCTTCAAAAAGTGATTTTTAAAAAATCTTCATGTGACAAACGTGCTGTCTAACAATCTCTTTCCTTGGATAAGGTCCAAGACACTTCCTGTGGGTTAGTTGTCAGCACACGCAAGAAATCCAACCGGATAGCTCCACTCTTGTCTTTTAAAATAACAATAACAGTAACAAAACAACAAGACAAATAAAACTAAGAAATGCTAGCTGTCTTTCCTCTGAGCTTGTGCTCAGCCTAATACTGCATGATGTCCTGTCACAAGCTGGACTCAATTCTTGCTGGAATCAGCTTTTCTACCACAGTGAGCAAGGCCAACTTCCCTAAACTAAAAGCCTTGAGATTATCTTTCACTTCAATATTCTGTCTTTCTCTGTTTCCTCCTATACCCTCTGTGAGCTGGCCTTGAGATGAGTTAAGGCCATGGGACCCAAGGCCACGACTACAGAGCATGTTTGTAGTATGCAGTAAATAATTGCTCCACGCATGCGTCAATTATATAAGGTTTAGAACAAAGAAAATAGAAGTACGCATGTGCTAGAGATGTTCTGTAAGCCTAATGAACAAAGAAACTCAGACCACGCATGTGCTGACAGAAAACAGATAAAAGCAGGACAGGTGCATCATAGGCGTGCACCTCCCTGTGGCAATAAAGTGTTGTTAACCCCGTGGTGTCTCTGGCTGAAGTCTGTCTGGCGGTATGGCAACTCCTTGTGCATTTTTTAATTTGGGCCGCTCACCACCTAGAACACCATGTCAGCCTCCCTCGGCTGACACTTGGCGCTGTGAGCAGGATGAGGTGAGTGCCCCCTCTGAACCCCCTGCCCCTGACAGGGATGCTCTGATGGAAGCAAAGTGGCCCCCTACCTCTGTATGGTACCCGGTGACAGCCTATTTGCTGACGTGGGCTCAGCCTGAGGATTGGGACACAGTGGCACCCCGGCCAGATGACGTCCAGAGGATGTTGGAGCTGTTAGAAAATAATGTCCCATTAGCCCACCAAGAGGCAGCCGGGAGGGTAGCCTGGATGTTCTTATCTGTTTTATGGCATGCTAGCCAAGACATGAGAGATTTACAGATGCAAGCGGAGGAGTTGCAGTGCAGAGAAGAGGAGCTTAAGCAGAGACCCAGCACAGCAGAAAGGTGTCTGCATGGTGCTAGCCCCGCCACCTCTGAGAGCAGCTATGCCTGTGTAGCTCCAGTCCCACCATCTCCGAGAGTGATAAGCCCGGCTCCTAGCCCCGTTCCACTACGTCTATGGCCCATGATGAAGCAGCAGATGGAAGTGGAGGAGCCTATGGCTCAGGGGGGAATTCCTGCGGGGCCATGGCAAGTGACACGGCAAACCACCTATACGTCCTACACATCAATGGAATTGAGAGACCTGGCAAAGCAATGCAAGCAGCGTATGGGTGAGTCAATCCCCGCATGGTTACTGCGCCTTTGGGATGATGGGGCTGACCAGACCGAGCTATCTCTGAAGGAGATGGGCCAGCTGGCCAGCATAACAACTCTGCCCCTCACTGCGGCAGAGGCTGCAAACTGTTCCCCAGTCAAATGCTGATGCTGGCAACCATACGCTGATAAGCTGGTTAATGGCTGCTGTACACACTGTGTGGGAAAGTGCAGGGGATTTGCCTAAACACGTGAGTAAGTGGACCACATATTTGGACTTAGCGCAAGTTGTCCGGGAAATGGGCATGCGCCAGATGATATTTTCTTTGCATTTCCATAGTCCGGATGATGAGCTCCTTACAGCTCGAATGAAAGATTTGATTTTGGCTAATGGCCCAACAGGAACGTTTGGGACTATGGTGGCGCTACTAGCACCATATGTAGACCACCCCATACATGAAGTAACTGAGGCTCTGGCTCGTCTGGGGGACATAGAGGTGTGCCAAAAGGGGGTACGTGCTGCGAAGACTCAAGGTGAGCCCAAGACCCCCTGCTCCCATGCAGTGACTCAGAAAGGGAAGTCCACGCAGAGGAGGAGAAAGGGGAAAGCTCCAATTTTAGGAGGGCCCCGAAAGCTAGATTGCCAACAGATATGGTGCGATTTACTGGCAGCTGGCCTGGACCGTGTAAAATTGGATGGCCAGCCATTGGGGGTGCTGATGGCCTTATGGAAGAAATTATGGCCCGAGCAACAATATACTCCATTGCCAACCTCCCATCGGGCCCGAGAGGTGGCCTTTGCTGATTTCCTCCCAGACTAGGAGGAAGGCCAAGGTGTTCAGGATGTGGGGCACCCCGATGACCAGAGGCCACATGTTGAACTGACTGTCCACTGGTCCCCCATGAATAAACAGCGAGTGCTGGCACTAGTAGACACAGGAGCTGAAATTACATTGGTGCATGGAAATCCGGAGCATTTTCAGGGACCATGGGTTTATATAGAAGGATATGGAAACAAGCAAATGTGTGTTAAATGAGTGACTCTGAGTTTGGGCATTGGCCGTCTGCCCCCTGCTGCATATGAAGTGCATATATCCCCAGTAGCTGAGTACATTCTGGGGATAGACATTTTGCAAGGATTGCAAACACAGATGACTCAAGGGGAATTTCACCTTCGAGTTCATGGTGAAAACAGTTATACGGGGACACCCTCATCATGCACCTTTGATTTTGCCACAGGCCACGCGAGTGGTGAATGTCTGGCAAAATCGATTGCCCAGAGGCCATGAGGAAATAGGACAGACTATTCTGAAGCTTGAGGAAGCTGGTATAATTCGGGCTACGCATAGCCCATATAACTCTCCAGTGTGGCCAGTGCGGAAGCCAGACGGCTCCTGGAGGATGACAGTGGACTATTGGGAACTGAACAAAGTCACTCCCCCTATGCATGCAGCTGTGCTGAATATAACAGATATGATGGACCAGCTGTCCCATGAACTGGGTACTTGTCACTATGTGGTTGACCTGGCTAATGCATTCTTCTCGATAGACATAGCCCCTGAGAGCCAAGAACAGTTTGCCTTCACCTGGGAAGGCAGACAATGGACATTTGTTGTGTTGCCGCAGACTGTGCCATGGCCTGGTGGCCCAGGATCTGGCTACATGGAGCAAACTGGATACTGTTTGTTTGTTCCATTATATTGGTGACATAATGTTAACCTCTGATTCTCTTTCAGATTTGGAAACCAGGGCCACAGCGCTGCGAGAAGCCCTGGCGGGCTGGGGGTGGGCCGTGAATGAGGACAAAGTGCAAGGACCTGGATATTCTGTCAAATTCTTGGGTGTTGTCTGGTTGGGTAAGACAAAGTGCTGCCTGAAGCAGTAATAGACAAAATCCAGGCATATTCCCGCCCTGAAACAGTTAAACAGTTACAGACTTATTTAGGTCTTCTGGGATACTGGCGGGTGTTTATTCCTCATTTGGCCCAAATAGCTAAACCCCTATATAAGCTGATTAAAAAGGGAGAAGTCTGGAATTGGTCTGATGAGACCGAATGTGCATTTGTTGAAACTAAGCAGGTGGTAGCCAAGCACAAGCACAAGCACTGTGCACTATAGATCCAGACCTCCCTTTCTGGTTGACAGTCCATTCGGACAATGATGGATATGGCTGGGGCTTATGGCAGAAACATGGGCAGCGGAAAGTGCCCATAGGATTCTGGTCTCAGTTGTGGAAAGGGGCTGACTGTCATTATTCTCTGATTAAGAAACAGTTGCTAGCAACTTATGCATCCTTGATTGCCACTGACGGGGAGGCAAGAGGTCCAAGTGCAGTCCACATACTCTATTGCAGGATGGGTACAGACATGGGCAAAGCAGCCCCAATCGGGAACTGCCCAAACCCCAACTCTGATGAAGTGGGGTGCTTATTTGGAACAGAGAGCCCAGTACACCGCTAGCCCCTTGACTGCAGAGTTGCAGCAGGTGTTAGGGCCTGTGAGATTTGTTGCACCTGATGTACAGACTCTCCCTCAACAAGAGGTGGATCCTGTGCCCAGTCCCTTTTGTGAAGGGAAAGGGCCACCCCCGGGAACTGCTTGGTATACAGATGGATCTTGTAAGGGCAGTCCACCCACTTGGGTTGCAGTAGCACTGCACCCTGCCACTGAAGCCTTCTGGTATGAGACCGGAGAAGGCCAATCCAGCCAATGGGCTGAGTTACGGGCAGTATGGCTGGTGTTGATGAATGAACCTAGCCCCTTGCAGATTTGTACAGATAGTTGGGCCATATATCGAGGCCTTACGTTGTGGATACCCCAATGGGCCCTGCAAGACTGGATGACTGGGCACCAGCCCCTATGGGGACAACAGATGTGGAAACAGTTATGGGATAAAGGCCAAGAAGGTCAGTATACTGTTTACCACGTACCAGGGCACCACCTGGCCCTGGCACCGGGCAATGATGCTGCTGACGTGCTAGCCCAACTTCACCCTATACAGGCCATGGTTCCAGCACCCGACATAGGTCCCTGGCTCCACAAGAAACTTGGTCATGTTGGCTTATACACAATGAGACAGGTAGCCGACTGGTGGGGCCTGCACCTGAGCCACATGAAGCCAAAGATGCCGTGCGGCAGTGTCCATGGTGTGCTAAGCACCACCCACACCAGCGGTGATGGCCCCAACAGATGGGGAAGATTGCACAGGGAATTCAGCCATTGCAGGTACGGCAAATAGATTATGTAGGCCCCTTTGCTCCTAGTACAGGCTTGCAGTACCTGCTGACAGTGGTAGACACCGCTACTGGTCTAGGTTTTGCTTATCATGTGCCCCGAGCTACACCAGACTCTAGTATTAGTGCACTGGAAGTTTTATGGGACTTTTATGGGACTCCCTTAGAAATACAAAGTGATAGAGGGACCTCTTTTACTGCCCAACAGACCCAGGAATGAGCCAAGGAAAATGACATTAACTGGATATTGCATGTGCCTTACCGTCCTCAAGCAGCAGGAATGATTGAACGGTACAATGGCCTATTGAAGGACAAACTGAGGGCTCTCAGACCACAAGGGCGAGGCTGGAACAGTGTCTTGCCACAGGCAGTACGTCTTTTGAATGAACAACCTTGCTGTACAGGTATGAGCCCACTGGAAAAGTTATTGCAAGGGACTATTCGGAGGCTCAGAGTTGGGCCTGTGCAGAATGCCTCCGATGTCTCAATAGCGGGGCACGTATTAATATTATACGCCCCCAGGGTGTTGAACTTGGGAAAACAGGACACCTGGACATGGAAGAATCAGGTCCAGACTGAAGGCCCCTGGCTAGCCCTTTTGGAACCATGGGGCAATGGGCTAGAGAAAGCCCTGCAGGTAACCCCACGAGTGGGGGAATGGCCTTTTGATGTGCAGGTTACTCTAGGGAAAACAGGAGTGTCCCTACTTAAAGGAGCAGAAGCCCTACGGCTTTGGGCAATTCCACTGACAGCTCCTGAAGCTCTCCCAGAGTGTAACCAACCTAGTGTGGGCGGGCTGGTGTGGTACCACTGCCCAGGGCGAACAGCCCTTCCTGCCACTGTCCTCTCACGGGATGAGAAAGTGGCTTGCATCCTCCCGGAAGGGAGAGATTTGCCAATCATGGTGTCCACCTCTGCTCTGTCCTTCCATCCAGGGTAACAGCAAATACCATGTTCTCCTGGGCACACACATTCACGTGAGTCCATAACATCTCTCACTGTTGGGTCTGTACTGAACTTCCCATAGAAGCAGGAGATGGACTGCTGTGGCACCTCCACCCCATGTCTGGAGCTAATTGGAGCACCTTGATTCGATGGAATGCCAACAGGACAGCGAGATCGCCCTGGGACTTGCGGCGGCAGACTATTGAAGAGATACTCCGACGTGAGCGGGGCAATGCCCCCCCTCCCCAGCTGGAAGGACTGTACGGAATGAGTGGGGATGGATGAATAGTGTTCATGTAAAAGTGAGAAATTAAAGCCCCCTCTATATTGAGCAGTGGTTTGAACACGAGGCTCCAAACTGCACAGTGGGGTGGCTCCCAGAAGAGCTATGTGCCAAAATTACTTATAATATAAATGCCTCCACCTGGTGGGATGGACGACCTTTAATTGGCACAAAACCCACCAATTTCTTGCCACCAGGGTACCTGTGGGTATGCGGCACCCACAGATGGTCTTATCTCCCGGCTAAATGGACAGGGCGCTGTACTTGGGGTAGAGCTTACTTGCCTGGACATGTCCGGCCCACTTTAACAGAGCGCCCCACAAACTGGGACCCACTGCACACCCGGTGGCACCAGGGAAAGCATGCAGCTTGGTGGTTTTATCCTATGGCCCTGTTCCTGCCTGGTGCTGGGACCATCAGTGTCGAATTACAGGTAGAAGCCTTGGCTCAGCACGTATCAGCTGTGCTGAATGTTACTAGGAGAGCTATAGAGGAATTGTTAGATGAGACTATCCAGATGTGAAAGGTGGTCTTACAAAATAGAATGGCATTAGATATTCTCACTGCAAGCCAGGGTGGCACGTGTGCTATGTTACATATTGAACGTTGTATCTATATACCAGGTCACCAGAAGGAAGTAGCTAAGGCACAGCATGAAATAGGTCAGGAATTGGATTGCATAGATTATGTAACTCAAGACCCCCTTAAAAATTAGTGGTCATCCTTGACGCCCTCCTGGAGATGGAGCCTAACTGTCCTGGCTTTTGTAGCTGCCTGTGTATTGGTAGGATGCTGTACTCTGTATTGTTGTGGTTTTGGGGCACAATGCTCTGCCCTATGGGCTAGGGTCCCCACGACCTAGGGGGTGGAATGTGAGCTGGCCTTGAGATGAGTTAAGGCCGTGGGACCCAAGGCCACAGCCAGAGCCTTGAGATAAGTTAAGGCTGTGGGACCCAAGGCCACAATTACAGAGCGTGTTTGTAGTATGCAGTAAATAATTGCTCCACGCATGCGTCAATTATATAAGCTTTAGAACAAAGAAAATAGAAGTACGCATGTGCTAGAGATATTCTGTAAGCCTAATGAACAAAGAAACTCAGACCGCGCGTGTGCTGACCGAAAACAGATAAAAGCAGGACAGGTGCATCACAGGCGCGCACCTCCCTGTGGCAATAAAGTGTTGTTAACCCCGTGGTGTCTCTGGCTGAAGACTGTCCGGCAGTGTGGCAACTTCTCGTGCATTTTTTCGTTTGGGCCGCTTACCCCCTAGAACCCCACATCAGCCTCCCTCGGCTGACACTACCATAGAATATTTCACCCACTTAAAGTGTACAATTCAATGACTTTAGGTATATTCGTAGAATTGTGCAACCATTACCACAATTTAGAACATTTTCATCACCCTAAAAAGAAGAACCATACCCCTTAGCTGTCACCCTTCAATGCCCCATATGCCCCAGCCCTAGACAGCCACTATAGATTGCACTAATCTCTTACAGATTTGCCTATTTTGGACATTTCATATAAATAGAATCATGTACTATGTGGTTCCTTGTGTCTTTTTTTTTTTTTTTTTTTACTTAGCCTAGTGTTTTCAAGGTTCATCCATGTTATAGCATGTGTCAGGATTTCATTTTTTTTTCTACATAACTTTCCATTGTATGGTTATACCACATTTTATTTATCCATTCATCAGTTGATGGACACTTGGGTTGTTTACACTTATGGCTGTCATGAATATATGAACATTCATGTACAAGTTTTTGGTAGACATATTTTCGCTTGGGTGTACACTTAGGTGTGGAATTGCTGCATCATATGGTAACTATGTGTAGCCTTTTGAGGCATTCCAGGCTAGCTGCACCATTTTACATTTCCCTCAGCAGTGCATAAGGGCTCCAATTTCTCCACATCCTTGCTAACACTTCTTATCATCTGACTTTCATTCTAGCCTTCTTATTGGGAATAAAGCGATATGCCATTATGGTTTTAATTTGCATTTCTTTGATACCTAATGATATTGAGCATCTTTTCATGTGTATATTAGTCATTTGTTTATCTTTTTTGCAATCTTGTTGAACTTATTAGTTCTAATAGTTTTTTTTAATTAAAGTATAGTCAGCTTACAATGTTGTGTCAATTTCTGGTGTACAGCATAATAGTTCTGTCATACATATATATATATACATATATTCATTTTTATATTCTTTTTCATTATAGGTTACTACAAGAAATTGAATATAGTTCCATGTGCTATACAGTATAAACTTGTTTATTTATTTTATATATAGTAATTAGTATCTGCAAATCCCAAACTCCTAATTTATCCCTTTCCACCCCCTTCACCCCCCCAGTAATCATAAGTTAGTTTTCTATGTCTGTGAGTCTGTTTCAGTTTCATAAATAAGTTTGTCTTTTTTTTAGATTCCACATATAAATGATATCATATGATATTTTTCTTTGTCTTTCTGGCTTACTTAGAATGACAATCTCCAGGTCCATCCATGTTCCTGCAAATGGCATTATTTTATTATTTCTTATAGCTGAGTATTATTCCATTGAATACAACTTCTTTATCCAGTCATCTGTCGATGGACATTTAGGCTGTCTCCATGTCTTGGTTATTGTAAATAGTGCTACTATGAACATTGGGGTGCATGTATCTTTTTGAATTAAAGTTCCCCCTGGATATATGCCCAGGAGTGGAATTGCTGGATCAAGTGGTAAGGCTATTTTTAGTTTTTTGAGGAATCTCCATACTGTTTTCCATAACTGCTACACAAAACTATGTTCCCACAGAGTGTAGGAGGATTCCCTTTTCTCCACACTCTCTCCAGCATTTATCATTTGTGGACTTTTGAATGATGGCCATTCTGACTGCTGTGAGGTGATACCTCATTGTAATTTTGATTTGCATTTCTCTGATAATTAGTGATAGTGAGCATTTTTTCATGTGCTTATTGGCCATTTGTACATCTTCATTGGAGAATTGCTTGTTTAGGTCTTCTGCCCATTTTTGTATTGGATTGTTTGGTTTGTTTCTTTGTTTGGGTTTTTTTTTTTTTTAACAAGCTATATGAGCTGTTTATATCTTCTGAAAATTAAGCTCAGTCTCATCTTTTGCAAATATTTTCTTCCATTCCGTAGGTTGTCTTTTTGTTATGCTTATGGTTTCCTTTGCTGTGCAAAAGCTTATAAGTTTGATTAGGTCTCATCTGTTTACTTTTGCCTTTATTTCTATTGCCTGGGTAGACTGTCCTAGGAGAACATTGCTAAGATTTTTATCAGAGAACGTTTTGCCTATGTTTTGTCCTAAGAGGTTTATAGTCTTATGTTTAAGTCTTTAAGCCATTTTGAGTTTATTTTTGTGTATGGTGTGAGGGAATATTCTTTTTTTTTTTAAACGTAAAAAAAATACTTTATTTATTATTGCATTATTTAATTATTTTATTTTGGCAGGGTGGGTGAGGTAATTCAGTTTATTTATTTTTAGAGGAGGTACTGAGGACTGAACACAGGACCTCATGCATGCTAAGCATGCACTCTACCACTTGAGCTATACCTTCCCCTTAAGTTTATTTTTGGGGGGTAGGTAATTAGGTTCATTTATTTACTTATTTTTAGAGGAGGTACTGGGGATTGAACTCATGATCTTATGCATGCAAGGCATATGCTCTACTACTTGAGCTATATCCTCCCCGAGGAGTATTCTAACTTCATTGATTTACATGCAGCTGTCCAGTTTTCCCAACACCACTTGCTGAAGAGACTGTCTTTACTCCATTGTATATTCTTGCCTCCTCTGTCAAAGATTAATTGCCCAAAAGTCTCTGTGTTTATTTCTGGGCTCTCTATTCTGTTCCATTGATCCATATGTCTGTTTTTTGTACCAATATTATGCTGTTTCGATTACTGTGGCTCTGTAGAATTGACTGATGTCTGGGAGGGTTATTCCTCCAGCTTCATTCTTTTTCTTCAGGATTGCTTTGGCAATTCTGAGTCTTTAGTGATTCCATATAAATTTTAGGATTATTTGTTCTAGTTCTGTGAAAAATGTCCTGGGTAACTTGATAGGGATCACACTAAATCTGTAGATTGCCTAATAGTTTTTTAGTGTTTTCTACAAACAAGATCATGTTATCTGCAAAATGTCATCTTCTTCTTTCCTGATATGGATGATTTTGTAACACGTTCTTGCCTGATTGCCGTCGCTAGCACTCCCAGTACAACGTGGAACAGGAGTGGTGAGAGCAAACATCCTTGTCTGGTTCCGAATTTGGGAGACAACTTTGAGTATTTCACCATTAAGTATGATGTTAGCTGTGAGTTTTTCATCTATGCTTTTTTATCAGGCTGTGGAAGTTCCCATCTATTCCTAGTGTGTTGAGTGTTTTTCATCAGGAAGAGGTAGAGAGTATGGTTTCTTAGTCAACAGGGAAGAAAACAAATGCTCTAACTACAGTGCCCTGGTTTGGAGGTGCCTCTCACAACAGGGTTAGTACAGTTAACCATTGAACAAAGCAGGTGTTAGGGGCACCTAACCCATATATAACTTTACAGTGGGCCCTACAATCTGTGGTTCCCCAACCATGGATTCAGCCGAGAACTGTGTAGTGCTATGTATTGAAAAAATCTGTGTAAGTGGACTAGTGCAGTTCAAATTCGTATTGTTCAAGGGTCAGCTGTACTCATGGTTGTGTTCCATTCCTTCCCTCCCTCCCTACTCTCCCAGCGAAAAGCACAATTCCTCTCTCCAACTGACCCCAGACCTCAAAGTGTGCCCCATGAAGTTGGCTGGGACTGAAAAATGGCATCACTTAGACATTTAGCTTTTAATTAATTCTCCCTAACTACTTAAAACTTTCCAGCAAATTTTTTAAATTGCCACCTGAGTAAATCTTAGGCAAAGGCCAGCCTCATCTCCAGCTACTGACCTGAAGGGAGGGTCCCTCTTTCAGTTTTACAAAACATCAACAAGCACCTTTGTACACAATCTTGGTCCAAGTGTTTTTTCACTGTCACCTTAGAATAATTCCTGAAAGGAATGAATAAATGCCTTGGATGATTTTTCATGTTTGTTGACAATTTCTATCACTTTTGTGAATTACTTGTTCATGTCATTTGCCTATTTCTATATCAGTATTATGTTTTTACTATTTAATTATACGTTCTTTTTTATGTTACTGATACTAACCCTCTGGCAGACTTTTTGGAAACTTCTTTGCTCATTGCTTACGTCTTTATTTCATGATCTTCTTGTACTTTTTATATAAACAAGTAAGTTGCTTTTCTCTTTGCTATTCCTGTCATTTAGTTGTGTGCTGGTAAACCAAGTTACAAAAAAACCAAGAACCCTCATTTGTAGCACCAGACAATATCTGCAGCATAAGTATTTCCACTGTAATTCATTTCTAGCTACCAACTGACCTGCTTGCAAAATTCCTGAATGTTTAACTAGTGGTTTCCATAAGCCTATACAAACTAGCTCCAGCAGACCACTGCCACATTTTGTGTTTAGGTTTAGAAAGATCTTCTTCATAACAAGGTCAAATAAATATGTGTGTATGTGTTCTTCTCAAAGATAATTTTTTAGTCATTTTAATTTTTATTATCCAAGTAATGTTTACTGAAGAAAAAATCAGGAAATATAAATAAATAAAAACAAAAATTTCAAATCAATTATAGTCTCATCCTATAGAGACACACCAATATCATTTTCATAGCAACTATGCAGACTTTTTCCTATGTACGTGAACATGCTTTAGGCTCTTGACTCCTGCTACCAAATTGCTGTTCAGAAAGTTTGCACAATTTACACACACACCCCTCAGATGACATTGGACCATGTATTCTGTTTTGTAATCTGTTTTTATTCGTCTATACTACATCATAAATATCTTTTCATATCAGTAAATATCCACCTACAACTTTGTTATTATTGGCTGAATAATGTTCCATTTTACTTATAATGTATTTTTAAAATATTTTAATTAACAATGTATTCAACCAATTGGCTATTGTTGGGTGTTGAAGTTGTTTCCAAACATTGTATTATTATTATAAACAACTCTGCAGTAAGCAGCTTGTTCATACATTTCCTTAGGATGTATATGAGCAATTATTTCCTTAGGATATATTCCATGAAGTAGACTTTCTGAACCAATGGATGTATATCCATACCATTATTCTCCGCCTTTTCTTCTATTACTATGAATGCTATGTCTATTTTTACGATTGTTTAATCCAAATATAGGACAGATTTTTAGGCTGTTAATCTGCCATATAATTCCAGAGCCCACCAACAATTTTAGTTTCCCTTTCCATCTGTTGATTCTATGGATTATGGAATAGGGTGCTGACTGGAACTTTTCCTATGACTTGGGTCCAAAACCAAAGCCTAGTGTTACTTACTCCACATTCTAAAGAGAGCTGCCAACAGATGGGGCTAAGCCGTCCCATCAGGGCATTCTAAAAAGCAGTTGAACCAAATAGTGCCTCCTCACCATCACCCCATCCTCACATTTCCCAGATACACAAGAATTCAGGGGAGGGCAGAGAGCACCAGCAGCACTGAGATATTGGTGTTTATGATATAACGCTGCACACTCTTCTCCAGTGGGAGAGGTGGCATCCTCTCCTTCCCAAGCCAAGTGCAATGGGTTTGCTGGTAGAATCACTCATGGAGACTAGACAGGAAGACTAGTTCTCTCTCTCTTCAGGTGGATGGTTGCTTTGATGCACAAATGTGCAGGACACCCCTGAACTTCCCGCCAAGGACATTCCCTTTCTGAGCAGCCTTAGAGAACATTACCCATGCCCTGGGGAGTTCAGGTGTGTAAGGAAACAGAGGGACTGGTATCTACTTTCCTGGAGATTTCTGTTGGAGTAAACCTTGCCAACAAGCAATCAGAGACTGTGGTGGCACATCCCTGGGAATGGCGGTGTGCCTCCATGTCAGCTTGCCTTGGTCCTCAGACTCAGAAGAGGCACAGGAGGACTTCATTCATTCTTGTGATTCCATATAAAGGAGAATGGAGGCCAGAGAAGACAAGAGTATGTGGAACAGAGCTAACTGGCCAGCCTGAGCCCTTGAATGGCTTTGTGGAGTAGAGTCAGCTACCTATCCTGGACTTCCTAACTATATTTGACAAATTATTTAAGAAAGAATAAATTTCTATGTTATTTGAGCTCTACGTTTGGGGTCTCCCTGTCCTGCAGTTCAGCCTGTACCTTAATAGACACAGTCACAGAATCAAACATCTGCCTTTCTGCCCCTCATTCCTGGTCTCCACATCAGAAAGCTAGACCTGGGAGAGGGCGGACCAGGAAGCATGCATCTCAGGTAGACCACGCCCTCCTCACTGTACACACGCGAAGACTGAGCTGTAAGCCTAGCTTATACGTGGGGAACAGAGAAGAGCTTTAGATGGAATTGGAGATTGAAGATTTTAAGCTAGATTCCATTACTAATACCTCAAAAGGACCAAAGAGATCTGAAATCTGCTCACAATATCACTAAGGGGTGGGAGAAGGGGAGAATTTTAGAATCCAGTTCATATTTAGACTTGACTCTGTTGAAATTCCTTATAAACTGTAATTAAAAACCCCCAGAAAGGTCCTTTGGCTTTAAAAATCCCTTCAGGTCCCTTTCACTGCCTGAAATGTATTCTCATTCCTTTCTAATCAAACCAATCTCCAGAAACCAAGACAGAAATTGACCTCCTCCTTTCCCAGTATTGTGTTTTGCATTCTTACTCTCGTTAGCATTCATTCTCTCCTATATCCCTGAGTCCAGTCGTGGAGTCACTGTCTTTCCCCTGCTCTCATACTCATCCAACCCCTTCTTTTTGCCAATCTCTCCCTTTTTTAGACTTCCAGAATGTCAGAACTGTGAGGAATACATTCCTGTTGTCCAAGCCGCCCAGCCTGTGGTGCTTTGTTCTGGCAGCACTGTTGGACCGATACACCACTCTTCTCGATAACCGTCATGCGACAGGCAACCTCACCCCGTCTCCTTGACTCCCATTCTCACCCTCACCGTGACAGCAGGTCATGATAGGAGCTCGACTTTTCTTCTAACTAACTGCAAGGGGAGGTCATTAGAAGGTTTTAAGCAGGGGGCCCTGTCACTTTGGGCCATCCAAGCCAACCTCTCACCTTCTGAATTCCCCAGATGGGAAGCACTTTGTCCATTCATTCAACAAATATTTACCAAGCACCTGTATTTGCAAAGCATTATTTACTGATCTCTATGTTCACAATACCCACCTCACTCTCAAAACTCTAGGGGACATTCATCCAGCTCTTCTGAGAGCTCTCACACCAAACACTGTCTGCTGCACTGGACCTGAGCGTTCCCGTTACTCTGCAAGCTTCCAGGCTGGGAGTGGGATAACAGGCTACTCTTCTAAGCCTAGAGTCCCTCTTCTTAGGCTTTGAAGGAAATCCAAAGCATTCTCCCCATAGGTCTAGAACCTCCCCTTAAAGACTCTCTAGTCACCCTTTTGAATCCAGCCTTCTGGAGATGGGTAATATGAGCTGAGAGATACTGGCCTCTTTCTGCTATTTTTTAGTAAGTCCAGCCTGGCTGTGCCTAGTATCTCAGTTTAAAATGTGGTGGTATTTACTACCTTTTGGCAGCTTTGAGGCGTCGCCAAAAGTCTAACACAACCAGAAAACTCCTATTCCATAACCAGTTACAAATAAATTTGGCTCTGAGTTTCCTCGGCAAGCAGGTAAATCATGTCTTTGGCCTCAACAGCCTATGACTAAGGCTATCTTTCCCATTATATATATAAACTATTATGCCATGCGTCCCCACTGGTTAATTGCATATTTGTGTAGCAAGGTCAAACATGTCATAAACGACTACTCAGATGTGAAAAAAAAGTCTTTATTTTCTATAACTGCTCTAATTTTTTCCCAAGTCCCAAAATTGAGTAGGATGACAGAACCCATCCAGAGGCAAGTGAGGATCCACAGAACAGCCCAAGCACCATTGCATACAGTTCTGAGGTAGACCCTTTCCTTGCTGCCATGAGGTCCCATAAACTGCTCACACAAAATCCATTTGGGAAAGGAGAAGAGAAAAGGAAGGTCCTTGAATGACTGAGCATTTACTCAGAAGAGACTGCTTCAATTTGAAATGGAATGGTTCAACCAGAAGAGACTGAGCTCCCTGTAACTGGCAAGTCTGAGCACCACCTCAGCCCTCAGCCTGGTTTAATTTTTAGGTCTTCCATGAATGCATGGAGATAACGGAGTCATCATCTGAAAATAACTTAAAACCACCATGTTCATCAGAATCCAAGTTAATGAGAGTTTCTTAAGTTGAATTTTCTGGGTTTTTTTTTTCATTAAGTTGGTACATCATCATTTTTGGTGATCAGTGTTAATTTCATATTAAAAGCAGCTCTAATATTAGCCCAAAAAAGTCCACGTTTGCTCTTCTCCTTGGGCCATTCTAAGTAAGTCCGCTGTGCCATGAGAGCCCTCAGCTTGTGATACTTGCCAGGAATGCTGTTCTGTGGAATGGGTTCTAGCAAGATCAGGATTAAGTTATTGGATCCTTCATGGAAGAGGTTGTGGTGGGCGAAGTAGAGTTCATAATGGCACCACTCACTCTGAACAAAGTTGGGAGACAAAACAAAGATGGACTTGTAACTTTTCTCAATACAGTTTATGATATTTTCCACGATGCTCTTGCCGGGAACAAAATTCCTCTCATGAAGACAAATCTTTATATCTTCTTTTTCTAGGCAAGGTACCAGTTCATTCTTCACCCAGGCAGAATCATGTTCACTGTATGAAATAAAAGCATGGAACTGGAGAGTTCTTTGGAGTTCTGCTAAGGGTACATTCCTAGCCCTGTGCCGGGTCTGGGTCCACTGACACAGCATCCTGAGATACCAGGGAAGATCCAAGTAGATACAGAGGACGGTCACGGTAACAGCCACCAGCAGCCCAGTGACCCCAATGGTGACAATCAGCAGAGCTGTGTTGCAGGATAATTGAGATACGTGGAAGTCCTTTAGTGGGGTTCCCTTATAGCTTTCTGGATAGTCACACTTATAAGAATCAGGCCAGTCCTCTACCACTTCACTTGGTACTTGGCCTATACCCTGGATAAAGTCTCTTAGCTCACATGTACATTGGAATGGATTGTTCCCTGCTTTTAGGGACCTAATCTTCTGGCAGCTCTGGAAGAAATCAGCTGATGGGTTGGAAATTGAATTATAGTCAATGATCAGTACAGAAAGGCTGCTAAAGGTACCACATCCAGGAAGGTGGACTAAAAAATTGAAAGCAACATTGAGCTCTTGCAAAGCTTCTAGACTGGTGACATCTTTAGGGATGCTCCTTATTCTGTTATTGTGAAGATCAAGAACCTTGACCCTGGGAGGTAAACATCTGAAAACAGAGTCAGAAAGTATATTTGAAGACAAATCTAACACCACTATACTCCCAACCCAAATGCAGTTTCCATCATGTCTATCATATTCCAAAGAATTCCAGCTAACATCCAGTATTTCCAAAGATAGCATATCCTTAGTCATGAGACCTACTTTGAAAAGGTCTTTTAATTTATTCTTTTGTAAGATAAGTGTCTCCAATCTAGCTAAAGTGTTGCAATTTTGAAAAACACTATCTGTGAAAACATTCTGAGTAAAGTTTAAAAACTTAAATGTGCTTGGTACTTGCGGACAAAGCATATGTACAAAAAATGTGTCTGATATGGTTAACATCATAATGTTCATCTCAGAAAACACTGTGTATAATGCTGTCTGTGAAAAAAGAAAAACTCTGTTTATAACATGTTCCATTTTCAATGCTTTCAATGTTGTTTTTTGATAAGTAAAGTCTTCTTCATCAATGCTTTCAACTATTGTCAAATTGTAAATATTGAGATATTCTATTGGTTTGGGCCAAAGGAATTGAAAAGCTCTAATCAAACATTTCCAAGTTGTTTCTATGTGGTTGAGGGTAAAGTTCAGTAAGTTTGGCCCTCTAGTGAGTTCTGTCAAAAATTTAAGTAAAACTTGACAGTTGTCATCATTCAATTTAATATTAGTCAGTTGTAAGCACCTTAAACTATTAACTGATATGTTCACTTGGACAGAGAAGAAGTTATTTGGGTGAAAAACAAGGTGAAGTTCCTCTGTATTCAGAATTTGAAGACTTTCTTTCTCATTTTCTTTCACATAATAACCTTCCAAGTCCAGAAGGATGCAACTTAGATGCAAGTGAGCAATTGGCAGTAGATCTAATTGTTGGAACTTCGTAGCACTTAATCCCAAGAAATTCAGTTGAGTCAAGTTGCCAAATTCCTTGCAGATGGGCAGGGCATCAAAGTCATTGAATGAGAGGTCTAAATGCTTGAGACTCATGATGGGATGGCAGGACACCTTCTGCAAGCGATTGTGAGATAAATCCAAATATTCCAAATCCTGGTTGAACTTGAAAATACTAACATCAAGGCACTGAATTCTATTACGAGAAAGTCTCAAAACTTTCAGCCCTGAGAGAAAGCTGACGTCAGAGAGGTGAAGCTCTGATATGTTGTTTTGAGACAAATCTAAGACTTTGGTTTCTGGTGGCAGGTCTTTTGGAACATGAGTAAGGCCTAGTTTTGACATGTCTACCACAAATTCGCTTTCATCAGAGAACTGGATTATGGTTACAAATATTAAAGTCATGATGTAAACAAAATGAAAGCTTCTGACAGTAGAGTCTTTGTCTTTGGTCATGGTGTTGAAGTGGCCATCCCTCAAAGGGTTGCTGCTGTACTTCAGAACATCTTGATATGCATCCAAATTCTAGAAACATAATACACGTTAAGATGTGTAAAGATTGGATGATTGCTCTCAAACCTCGACTTACTAAACACAAAGTCTCAGTGAGTTCATCATTCACTACCCGAATCATTTCTGTCCCCATCATTTAATGTGTTCTTTTTTCCAGTTATACCAGTTGCTTGTGCCAGAAAAGGCAATAGAGATCTTGTTATCAAAGAACTGTGGTTGTGTGTTCTAACCTGGCTGGTGGCTCTCTGAGGGATCCACTCAGGACCTTGCCTTTGTTTCACCCAACTCAGAACTTCCTCAGGGCTGGACCAGCCTCCTGGGCAGTGTTTCAAAAACCTTTAAAGGCATATATACCAGTCACAGCTACTTGGAACAAAAGATCACAAATGGGGCAGGCAACAGACAACCAAAAAGCCAGAGAAGGAAGAGGCTGGGAAAGGAGGAAAATGGGAGAAGGGCTTTGGAAAGCTCTGTATACCAGACAACCTAGAAGGTCACGCACATGCCCAGGGCTGGAGGCATGCTCACAGAAGACCTGAGCAAATCCCAGGCTTTTGCCTCTAGTTGATTTTTAGGCTCTGTGCAAGCAGAAAGGAGAGGCTAAGGCAGAGTTGTAAACAGTCTGGAGAAGCACAGAGTCAGTCTGTAAAGATCAGAAATTTTGTTTTTTCTTTCATTTTATTTTCTTCTCCAGATGTTTAAGAAAATCTCTGCCAAAAAAAAATGCGACAATGAATATATGTATGTTTATGTATAACTGAAAAATTGTGCTCTACACTGGAAATGGACACAACATTGTAAAATGACTATAACTCAATAAAAAATGTTAAAAAAAAGAAAATCTCTGCTGAATCACTAGCTGACAACTAAGCCAATGGAACAGAATTCAATGGTCACACATAAGAAGGAATACAGTCTTTATAAATATAGTTTCAAAACATCACTAAACAAACAAACAGCCATAACCCATAGCAAGCAGCAACAACAAATGCTGGGAGAGAAGCGTATCTGAGTTACCACACTCTGATGTTTCCAGAGTCACCCCATTATCATATTCAAAATGTCTGCTTTACTCAAAAGAACTATGAGGCATGCAAAGAAATAAGAAAGTATTTTCTATTCATAGAGAAAAAGAATAAAAAGAACAAAGAGAACTGACAACACCCAACTTCAAGTCTTACATAAAGCTACAGTAATTAAGACAGTGTGGTGTTGGTGTAAGAATGGACAGATAGATAGCTCAAAAATCGACCCACATAAGTATAGTCAACTGACCTCTGACAAAGGAGCAAAGTCAATTTGGTGAAGAAAGGATAGTCCTTTTAACAAATGGTGCTGGAACAACTAGACGTTCCACATGCAATAAAACTGAAGGTCTAACTCAAAATGGATCACAGATCTAAATGTAAAATACAAAACTATGAAACTTCTAGAGGCTGGTACAGGAGAAAATCTAGGTGACTGTGAATTTGGCAATGACTTTTTTGACACAACATCAAAAGCACAATCCATGGAAGAAAAAATTGTTACACTGGACTTCATTAAAATTAAAATTTTCTGCTTTGCAAAAGATACACTTAGAAAAATGAAAAGACAAGCCACAGACTGGGAGAAAATATTTGCAGAACACATGTCTGATGAAGAATTTGTATCCAAAATATAGAAAGAACTCAGATACAAACTACTATATACAGAATAGATAAACAAGGTCCTACTGTATATCACAGGGAAGTATATTCAATAGCTTATAAAAACCTGTAATGAAAATGTGTATGTGTGTGTGTATATGTATGTATGTATATATATGTATTAAACTGAATCACCAGAAACCAACACAACATTGTAAATCAACTATATGTCAGTAAAAAAAATGAAGAACTCGAACTCAATAAGAAAATAAACAACACAATTTTTAAATGGGCAAAAGATCTGAACAGATGTCTTGCCAAAGAAGATATACAAATGGTAAATGAGGGCATGAAAAGATAACTTGATACCATATGTCATCAGAGAATTGCAAATTAAAGCAACAATGAAAAACCACTACATACCTGTCCAAACAATCCTGGCCAATCATGAAACCACATCAAATGTTGCTGAGGGTATGGAACAACAGGGACTCTTATTGCTGAAATTTAAAATGGTACAGATACTTTAGAAGATAGTCTGACAGTTTCTTACAAAGCCAAACATAGTCTTATCATATGATCCAACAATCACACTCCTAATTGTTTATCCAAATGAATTAAAAATCTATGTTCACACAAAAACCTGCACATGGATGTTTATAGAAGTTTTATTTATTACTGCCAAAAACTGAAAGCAACAAGATATTCTTCAATAGGTAAAAAGATAAACTGTGGTATATCCATACAATGGAATATTATTCAGCAATAAGAAGTGAGCTATCAAGCCACAAAAAGTCATAGAGGAACCAAAATGCAGATTGCTAAGTAAAATAAGCCAATCTGAAAAGGCTACCAACCATATGATTGCAACTCTGTAACATTCTGGAAAAGGCAAAACTAAAGAGACAATAAAAAGATCAGTGGTTGCAGGGGGCTGGGGGAGAGAGGGATGAATAGACAGAGTACAGAGGATTTTTAGGGCAGTGAAACTATTTCATATGATATTGTAATGGCGGATATAAGACCTTATGCATTTGTCAAAACCCATAGAACTGTACAACACAAAGACTGAATCCTATGTAAATGATAGACCTTAGTTAATAATAATATATCAATATTGGCTCACCAATTATAACAACTGCACCACATTAATGCGAAATGTTATAATACGGAAAACTGTGTGCAGTGGAGAGGGGGTATTTGGGAACTGTCTGGTCCATTTCCTCAATTTTTCTGTAAACATAAAACTGCTCTAAAAATAAAGTCCATTAATTTTTTTTTAAAGGAGAATAAGAGAAATCAATAGAAATGTCCCTGAGGAAGCACAGGCATTGACTTTCTAGACAAAGACTTTTTTTAATTGAAGTAAAGTCGATTTACAATGTGTTAATTTCTGGTGTGCAGTGTAGTGATTCAGTTTTTAATATATATATATGTGTGTGTGTGTATATATATGTATGTATTTCTTTTCACATTCTTTTTCATTACAGGCATTACAAGGTATGGAATATAGTTCCCTGTGCACTACAGTAGGACCTTGTTGTTTATCTTTCATAATATCTATTTTATAGTAGTTAGTATCTACAAATCCCAAACTTCCAATTTATCCCTCCCTACCCCTTCCCCCTCTGGTACTCCTAAGTTTATTTACATGTCTGTGAATCTGTTTGTGTTTTGTAAGTAAGTTCATTTGTATTTTTTTTTTAGATTCCACATACGAGTGATCTCATATGATATTTTTCTTTCTCTGTCTGGCTAGCTTCACTTAGAATGATGATTTCGAGGTCCACCCATGTTGCTGCAAATGACATTATTTTATTCTTTTTATGGCTGAGTAGTATTCCATTGTATAAATAGACCACATCTTCTTTATCCAGTCATCTGTTAATGGACATTTAGGTTGCTTTCATGTTTTGGCTATTATAAATAGTGCTGCTATGAAAATTGGGGTGCAAGTGTCTTTTTAAATTAGAGTTTCCTCCAGCTATATGCCCAGGAGTGGGATTGCTGGATCATATGGTAAGTCTATTTTCAGTTTTTTAAGGAATCCCCATACTATTTTCCATAATGGCTGCACCAAACTGCATTCCCACCAGCAGTGTAGGAGGGTTCCTTTTTCTCCCCACCCCCTCCAGCATTTATTGTTTGTGGACTTTTTAATGATATGGCCATTCTGACAAAGACTTTCAGTTTTAAAAGTTAACTACGTGCCTATAGTCTCTTTTCATTAGACTCAGAGAATCCTTTATTGTTTTTCAAAGAACAGTCCTTTTATACCCTCAAAATGTTATACTTATCAGTTTGATCATCTAAAATTGTACAAAGGGAGCTACTCCCAGAAACTACAAGATGTTCTCAAGAGCCTACACCAGTATTCAATTTGGCACTATGCCCAGTCATAGGCTGCCACCAGCGACCCATCATGGGAGAAGGTCTAAAGAATTCATTTCTCTCCTTCTCCATGGACTAATCTCATTTCTTTTCTGAAAACCTGATACATGGAGAATGTCAGCTGTGTTACTGGAAAACATTACTTATGATAAAAATGACCACTGAACAGTAAATAGCATCCAGGCTGAAAGGACTGTGTATGAACTATAAACACCAAGTAGAAATTGAACTCTATTCCCCGTCCTGTATCTTTGTGAGTAAACTGGGGCCAAGTGTGGCCTGTTAGGGCTTGTGTGTCTGAACGCTGAGATGAGCCTGAGAGGTCCTCCTGGTGGGCACTCCTGGTGCCAGCAGTGGGCTAGACTTTCAGATCCTCAGCTCAATTTGGCCAAGTCAACATGAGATGAAAAGGATGGGGAGGAAGGTGGCTGACAAGTCCTCGAGGCCCAGTTGGAAGGCCTATTCACCTGTAGCTTGCTGGCTAAATTTCTATGGCATATGGCGGGATCAGTCCTTTTGTGAGGACAAATGAGGATAGGAATGAGGCCAGGTTTGTGCTACAGGAAGAACTATCTAGAATCTTTTCCTCCATGAACTGACCTCACCTAAGCCAACTGTAGCTGGGTTGGCAGAGATGATACTACCATTCATGGAGCCATTTGAGAAGATATGATTAATAATAAGCCAAACTAGCCCGGTCATCAGGGGGATGCACTAGCCCACAGACCCCATGCTTGTGATTGAGACAAAGGGGTGGGACAAAAATTGTGCAAAAGGTCAAGCAAGAAGCCAGTCCCAGAAACTCAGACATACACTCATGAGTCTACACCACCCTGGCTCTGATCTGAAGAGAAAAACATCTATGATCCCCAACAGGGAATAAAACCTGGCAAGGACAGACAAGCCTCCATGCCCCCTAACCCCCACAGCAGCATCCTGAGAGCAGCAATGGCAGCTGTGCGGGCCACAGGGCAGCCTCCCGCGCCTACGCTGGGGAGCCCACAACCACACCAGCCTGGAGCCACCTACAGGTAGACGTTAGAAGTGCTCTTACAGACTGGAGAGGGGCAGTTGAGATAATGCATATACTGCTCTTTCCAGTCCCAGGAGATTTTTTTTAGTCACAGGATCTCATTTTTTGACACAACTCCCATAAAAATGTACATGTGTTTCTCCATCTCACATTAGACCCATAGCAACAAATTCAGAGAGGCAGAGTTTGGCACTTGATAATCTGAAATCATTAAGTTCCTACAGTTGACACATTGATAAAATAGAAGATACAGAAACAGTAAAAGAGTACATCGAAGAAGTCAGAAGACACGCTAGGACAAAGCTGCTGTATGTAAGGGAGAACAGAAAGTCTCACTGTACTACAACGGATTACGGACATTGCCTCTATTGACAATGATGCTGAGTGAATGAGAAAAGATTACCTGGCTGAGGCGGGGAGGCAGGTGCACCAGCCCACAGACCCAGTATTTGCTACTGGGACAGAGGCAATAGTTGCGAGGCTTGCTCAAACCCATGCAGGATCTGATCTGCATACACACAAAAAAGCATCTAGGTGCCCCTCAGGGGACAAAAGCAGACAACATTTCTTAAGTAGGGCCTTGTGTAGCAGGAATAATTGAGAACAGATTTTGACTGCTTCTTCTTGTTCGGTTTTATTAATAAAAGAACCCAAAGCTCATCACTTGAGGGCATACTGCAAATAGCAAAATAGATGAGTAGAGTTTAAATTAGTCATTCTTTGGACAAGTAATAACTCTTCGGAATTGGGGGAATTTCATTACAAAATAGCATATAGTAGTAAAAAGTCCCTCCCTGCTCCTCCAACACAGCATCTCAAGCCAACTGCCCACCCAAACACCCAAGAAAACACAGAAACTCTCAAAAACTCACCTTGCCACCCAAAACAAAGGATGGAAAATTAATGGCAGGATCTAAAAGCATCTACACTCATGAAAAAGTGTGTGGAGCTGTATTAAGGAAAACCTGCATACTCAAGTTTTGTTTCAGGAAAATAGACTCCTTATACAAGAATCGTGTCCCTCTCTCTGTTTGTCTCTGAGTCAAACACCAAAGATGAGTAACAACCAGGTAATTAAGTAGCATTTCTTTTACCCCAATGCTATTGATGTGAGTGGGTCAGAATACTCAGTTTTCCTTCTACAGACCATCACCCTCTAGTTCTCCAAGATTTCTACACCTAGTTAGTGATGGACATTATCATGTGAGAACTGGGCAAGAAGCACTCTCACCACTCCTATTTAACATAATATTGAAAGTTCTAACCAGAGGAATTATGCAAGAAAAAGAAATAAAAGGCATCCCAATTGGAAAGGAAGAAGTAAAATTATCTCTGTTTGCAGATGATCTGATTTTATATGCAGAGAATCCTAAAGCTTCCACCAAAAAACTGTTAGAACTAATAAACAAATTCAGTAAGTTACAGGACCCAAAACTAACATACAAAATCAATTGTGTTTCTATGCACTAACAACAAACTATATGAAAAAGAAATAAAGAAGATAATCCCACTTACAAATGCATCAGAAAGAATAAAATACCTAAGAATAAATTTAACCAAGGAGGTGAAAAACCTGTACACTGAAAACTATGAGGCATTGATGAAAGAAATTGAAGAAGACACAACTAAATGTAATGATATGCCATGTTCATTGATCAGAAGGCTTAAAGTTGTTAAGATGTCCATACTACCCAAAGCCATCTATAGATTTAATGCAATCCCTATCAAATTCCAATGGCATTTTCCAAAGAAATGAAAAATAATCCTAAAATTCATATGGAACCACAAAAGACCCTGCATAGCCAAAACAATCCTGAGACAGAGCAAAGCTGGAGGCATCACACTTCCTGATTTCAAATATTACAAAGCTGTAGTAATTAAAATAGTGTTGTAATGGCATAAAAACAGACAATCCACATTAATGGAAAAAATCAAGAACTGAGAAATAAGCCCAAACATATATGATCAACTAATATTTGACAAGAGAATCAAGAATACTCAATGGGGTGATGGTTGTCTTTTCAATAAATTGTGTTGGGGAAAGTGGATATGCACCTGCAAAAGAATGAAATTAGACTCCTAATTTACCCTACTCACAAAAATTTACAATGGATGAAAACCTTAACTAAAAGACCTGAAACCATAAAAATCCTATAAAAAAACATAGGAGAAAATTCCTCAACATTGGTCTTGGAAATGATTTTTTTGGATCTGGCACCAAAAACATAAGCAACAAACGCAAAAATAAACAAGCAGGGCTTATCAAACTTCAAGTCTTCTGCACAGAAACAGAAACAATCAAAAAATGAACTGGACAGCAGCATTTAAAACAATGAAGCTAGAACACTCCCTTACACCATATACAAAAATCAACTCAAAATGGATCAAAGACTTAAACATAAGACAAGATACAATAAACCTCCCAGAGGAAAACACAGGCAAAACATTATCTGACATACATTTCAAAAATTTTCTCCTAGTAGAAATAAAAGCAAGAATAAACAAATGGGACCTAATGAAACTTATAAGCTTCTGCACAGCAAAGGAAACCATAAGTAAAACAAGAAGACAACCTACAGAATGAGAGAAAATTTTTGCAGATGAAACCGACAAAGGCTTGATCTCCAGAATATATAAGCAGCTCATACGACTCAATAAGAAAAAAATAAAACAACCCAATCCAAAAATGGGCAGAAGACCTAAACAAGCAGTTCTCTAAGGAAGACATACAAATGATCAAAAGGCACATGAAAAAATGCTCAATATCACTAATTATCAGAGAAATGCAAATCAAAACTACAGTGAGGTATCACCTTACACCAGTCAGAATGGCCGTCATTCAAAATCCACAAATGACAAATGCTGGAGAGGCTGTAGAGAAAGGGCAACCCTCCTACACTGCTGGTGGGAATGCAGTTTGGTGCAGCCACTATGGAAAACAGTGTGGAGATTCCTCAAAAGACTAGGAATAGACTTACCGTATGACCCAGGAATCCCACTCCTGGGCTTGTATCCAGAAGGAACCTTACTTCAGGATGACACCTGCACCCCAATGTTCATAGCAGCACTATTCACAATAGCCAAAACATGGAAACAGCCTAAATGTCCATCAACAGGTGACTGGATAAAGAAGATGTGGTATATTTATACAATGGAATACTACTCAGCCATAAAAACCGACAACATAATGTCATTTGCAGCAACATGGATGCTCCTGGAGAATGTCATTCTAAGTGAAGTAAGCCAGAAAGAGAAAGAAAAATACCATATAAGACCGCTCATATGTGGAATCTAAAAAACAAACAAACACAAACAAACAAAAACAAAGTGTAAATATAGGACAGAAATAGACTCATAGACAGAGAATACAGACTTGTGGTTGCCAGGGGGGCGGAGGGTGGGAAGGGATAGACTGGGATTTCAAAATTGTAGAATAGATAAACAAGATTATACTGTATAGCACAGGGAAATATACTCAAAACGTTATGGTAGCTCACAGAGAAAAAAATGTGACAATGAGTGTGTATATGTCCATGTATGACTGAAAAATTGTGCTGAACACTGGAATTTGACACAACATTGTAAAATGATTATAAATCAATAAAAAATGTTAAAAACAAACAAACAAACAAACAAACAAAAAATGAAAAGCCAACATACAGAATAGGAGAAAATCCAAAATATGTAAGGAACTCATACAACTCAATAACGAAAGCAAAACAAAACAAAAAGTCCCAAATTATATTATTTTAAAATAGGCAGAATGAAATAGAGATTTTTCCAAAGACATAGAGATAGCCAACAGGTATATGAAAAGATGCTCAACATCACTAATTACCAAGTAAATGCAAATCAAAATCACAGTGAGGTATCACCACACAACTGTTAGAATGGCTGTTATCAAAAAGACAAGAAAAAACAAATGTTGACAAGGATGTAGAGAAAAGGGAATCTTTGTGCACTGCTGGTGGGAATGGAAATTGGTGCAACCACTATGGAAAACAGTAGAGGTCTCTCAAACAGTTCAAAACAGAACTACCATATGATCTAACAATCCCAATTCTGGGTATGTATCTGAAGGAGATTAAATAACTGTCTTGAAGATAATGCACACCCATGTTCATTGCAGCATTATTCCCAATAGCCAAGACATGGAAACAACTAAGTGTCCATCATTGGGTGAATGGGTAAAGAAAATGTGGTGCAGATATACAGTGGAATATTATTCAGCTATAAAAAGAAGGAAATACTGCCATTTGTGACAATATGAATGGATCTTAAGGGCATTATGCTAAGTGAAAGTAAATCAGACAGAGAAAGACAAACACTGTATGATCTCACTTGTATGTGGAATCTAAAAAAGTCAAACTCATAGAACAAAGAGTAGAAAGGTGGTTGCCAGGGGCCAGGGAATAGGGGAAATGGGAGGATGTTGGTCAAAGGGTACAAACTTCTAGATGTTCTGGGGATCTAATGTACAGCCTGGTGCCTATAGTTAACAATACTGTATAATATACTTGAAAGTTGCTTAAAAAAAAAAAAGTAGATCATAAATATTATCAACACACACAAAGGTAATTATGTGAGGTGATGGGTATGAATAACTAACCTTATCATGTTAATCATTTTGCAATATATGTGTGTATCCAATTGTCACTTTGACCTTGAACTTACACAATGTTGTATGCCAATTATATCTCAATAAAACTAGAAAATAAAAAGAACTGGGCAAGAAGTAAGGAGGAACTTAAGGGGGCACACTGCATTCTGAGTGATGTAAACCATATAGCAATACTTGTAATGGGGCAGAGATAAAAACATCACAAGTGTATTTATCAGGAATTTCAGTTTGTATATATAATACCCCATTAGGTCACAGTATCAGAGAATTGGGTAATGAGAATAAGAGAAGCTACTATTTCATACCAGTTAAAACAAATAGCTCACAGTGAAAATACAACAGATAAGAACACATATACAATCAATAACTGTGCATCAAAATTTACAAAGTAAAAGCGTTGAAAATACAAGGAGACATTGATAGTAAAATTATTTAGTCTATTTCTCTGGGTAATAGTTAGATCATGTAGCAAAAAATCAACATATATGGAGAATTTGAATAAAATAATAAAGGATCTAATAGAGACAGAAACTTTGATCCTACCAAGAGAATATTGTGTAGCTAAGTACCCAGGGTTCATGGAACATTTACTAAATTTGATTGTTTCTTATGTCAAATAAATTTTGAAATAAATACCCCAAAGCAGAAATTGTTAAAGTCATATTTCTGACTACAAAATAAACTTCTAAAATCGCTTTTTAAATGTTCTAAATATGTTCTGGTTACAAAAGCCACATTTTCAATTATAAGCATTAAAAATTGGAAGTCAACAGGGTGATGTGCACATGCTTCAGCCTCCTCCTCTTGCCCTAAATCTCCAAAATGATGAAACACACACACTTCAAAGCTGGAAGGGAAGTCTTTAGGGGAACTGAAGCCAAGAGAAGTCTCTGAGAACCACAAACAGACTGGGCTACAATAGACAGAACACTAGCCTCCCAGAGATGTCCACTTCCTAAACCCAGAACTTGTAAATATGCTGTTACATGGAAAAAAGGAATTAAAGTTGTAGATAGAATTAATGTTGGTCATCAGCTGACCTTAAAATTTACTCAAGTGAGCCCAATATAATCAAAAGTGTCCTTAAAAGTGGAAGAGGGAGGCAGAAGAGGCCAGAGTGATGTGATGTGAGAAAGACTTTACATTCCTTAAGGAAGGGGGCCATGAGGCAAGGAATGCAGGCAGTCTGTAGAAACCTTTAGAAGCTCAAAAAGGCAAGTCAGTAGATTCTCCCCGAGAGCCTCCAAAAGCAATACAGCCTTGCTAACATCTTTACTTAAACCCAACAAGACCTATGATGGACTACTAGCCTACAGAACTGTAAGATGATAAAGTGTGTTTTTTAAGCCACTAAGTTGTGGTAATTTGTTACAGCAGCAATAGAAAATTAATACAGACTAGTTGGTCCACCCTTCCAACAAGCAGGCTGTGAAAAGAGATCAGCAAGCAGTTTTACACAAAGCCTCAATCAACCACAAGTTGGGTTGAACCACCAAGAAGCATGACACGTTTACAAAGCAAACACTGTGACAGAAAGGATCCAAATTCAAGATACGAGAGGCATTCACACCCAGGGAGGCATTTATAATAGACAGAAATGCTCGGAGAGGTATGATTCTAAAAAAGAATGGAGTAGGAATCATGCAAATTAAAAACTTAATAATTCAAGTGGAAAACTCATTGGCTGAGTTGAATCACAGAGTAGCAATGCCGACATGAGAAGTTGAGACAGAAGTCCAAGAAAAGAAATTGTCTCAAAACACAGTCCAAGAGGCTAAAGAGATGACATATATGAATGAAATGCTAAAAGACATGGAAGACAGACCCACTAATTACTAAAGGATAGACGCTATCGTCTGAAAAAGAAACTCACTCCAAAAAAATTAGGACTCAAGAGGGAATACTTTGTAAAGAAAATTTATTGTTAAATCCCAATAA
The DNA here is from genome assembly GCF_009834535.1 of Camelus ferus. Taxonomy (NCBI): domain Eukaryota; kingdom Metazoa; phylum Chordata; class Mammalia; order Artiodactyla; family Camelidae; genus Camelus; species Camelus ferus. The sequence continues at coordinate 27,993,664 of NC_045697.1, forward strand.
GTATTGATGACAAAAATTTTAATAACAATCTGGAATTGAAATTGCCAGTGATAACAAGGGTGTTAGTAGACAGAAGTGGAAGGAGAGGGAGAGATTGGACCAAAAGCATGTTAAGATACTCACCTGATTGAGGGGAAGCTATAGATACCAATTAACTCAAGATTCTGTTAGAAGAATATAAATTTAAATATGTATATTATAAAATTAAGAGTAAATATTAGAAAATAAAAGAGATAAATTCCAATTATTTGGTAGTGGGGAGAAGCTCAGAATGAAGAAACCCAAATCAGTGTAGCTTTATGTTGAAGGAATGGTACACAATAATTAATTTGGATGTTTCTGGGATTGTAAGAGTGGTGTATTGTCAGCAAATCTATGACAATAACACAGCAATAGATAAAAGGAGAAAAATAGATGAGCATCTCCATAGATGTTAAAAATTCACTTGATAAAATTCAGCATTCATCTTTAATCAAAAATACATTAATTAAAGTTGATATTTAAAAGATACTTTAAAAGCTTGATAAATAATATATCAAATATCTACCTTAAATCAATGTCCCACCTTCAAAGCATTTCTGTTAAAGTCAATGTCAAGGATGCCTACTGTTATTTAACATTATTTTAGAATTTCTAGCCATTGTAATTAAGGGGGTGAAATGAGAGATAGAAATATTGGAAAGGAGGAAATAAAATTATCATTATTTTTAGATATGACTGTCAATGTGGAAAATCCAAGAGAAGTAACTGAAAAACTGTTAGAACCAGTAAAGGAGTGTAATAAAAGACGTAGTATAAAATAAATTTTTTAAAAAGAAATCTGATTATTCAAAAAAAGCAAGTTGTCAAATAAATTACAGTGTCTCCATATAATTAAATATTACTGAGTGGCCTTTAAAAAGAATAAAAGTCTAATCCCATGGAACATTGCTTACTATCTCTATGTGACAAAAAGTTTTTTTTTTTAAAAAAATGTACAACAGTTAATACATACACATGCATGTGGAAAAATTAGTAAAATACATACCAAGATATTAATGGATTATCTCTGTGGTAAAATTATAAAAGGTTTTATTTTCCTCTTAGCTGTTTCCTGTATTTTTCAACTTGTCAACATTTAAAATTAAGTAGAACACATTACTTGATCAGAAAATTTACCCCCCCAAGATCAATAGATAATATCAACAATGTCCAATCTCACAAAAAATAAAAATGCATATTAAAGCAAAGTAGGATATAGCATCTAAATGAAATTATGATGTTGGATTGGGTCTCAGTTTAGACAGAGCTGCTGTAAAAGTTAACAAGGGAGAAAGGATTTTAAGATGGACCAGGTATTAGATTCTATTAAGAAATAAATGTTAATTTTTGATAATGTTATTTGGCTATGCAGGAAAAGGTACTTTTTTAGGAGATAAACAACGAAGCATTTAGAGATGAAACATTAGAATGCCTATAATTTAAGATATTTAAGCATAAGAAGATAAAGTGAATCAAATGGGAATTTTTGCTTCTTACATATTTTTAAAAAGACATGATTATTTGCAGCTGCCAAATTGGGAAAGTTCAAAAATATAATACCCAGTGTTGGCAGATGGGACTAAAACAAGAATTCTCATTTACTACTGGCAGGAAAGAAAAATTAGTAGACCCCTTCTGAAGGGCAATTTGGTCACGTATATAAATTCCTTAAACGTATGCTTACCCTTGTTTTAACAATTCCACTTCTCAGAATTTTCTTCTAAAGAAATACACATAAAAATATTACTGTGAGGATGCTCATGACATGATGGAAAACCGAAAAAAATCATGACTAGTATAGAAAATAGATTAATTAATTACAGTACACCCATCAAATGGAGTAACATGCAGCCTCAAATGTTTTAAAGAAAAGTCTACAATATAACGTGCAGTGAATAAAAGAATACAAAATTGTGTATGTAGTAGGACTTTAATTTTGTAAAATGTGGTTCAAACCTGAAAAATACACAAAGCCTGGGGGGGAAATGGGAAGAAATGTACTAAATGTTAATAGTGGTTATCTCTGCATCTCTAAATCACAGATTAATTTTATTTCTCATACTTTTGTATATTTTCAAAATTTCTAATTGTGAGCATCTCTTACAAGTTGAAAGACTTATCTTAAAATATAGCTGATATAAAAATATTTTATATTTAAATAAACACACCTATATTATTTTATACATATATATACAAATAACATATAGACAGAGAGAGAGACAGAGCAAGAGAGAACTTTCATATGATACTAGATAATTGACATTCATGAAAGAGAACCCATTCAGAGGTCTCTCCATGGCGTCTGTGTTCAGGGGACTGAAACTTAGCCACTATATAGGAAAGTTGATCAGTTCCCTTTTATCACCCAGTTCCCAAAACACAAGTATTCCTCCTCAGTCATTTATACCCTAAAGTCTTTCCTAGTGTATACACTAAAGCTAGGAACTTCTACACCTAAGGGGGAAAAGAAAAGGAGAGAAATAAAGGGAGAAGAGAGCAGATCAGAGAGTTCACAACTTCTTTTTTAAAGGAAGTGAGAAGGGATAAAAGCTAAAAGTTCCTTTTTTTCTTTAATGCATCAAATGAAAAGGGGGAGAAAAAAGACAGATGGAAGAAGCTCTATATCAAGGGGGGAAAAAGCAATGGTAGATAGGCTCTGCAAAAACTAAAACTACAAAAAAAGGAAAGACTAGAAAAACATTGTGTCATTCCATAATCAAATCAACAAATATGCAAGAGAAATATTGTATTATTAGTCAAAGTTTAGGTGAGAAAGTTGAGTAAGGCAAGTTCTCGGCCAGTCCCTGCCACTTCTTCCATTGAATAAATGTTTATTCAAAGTGTACTGTGCGCCAGCACCGTGTTAGACGTTAAGTGCTGGGGATATAAAGACAACTAGTCCGGGCACAATCCCTGCTTTCAAAAGCTTTTACATTAGTGATAGACACAAAGAAACAATGACAGCGATCAAACACTCCTGTCTAATATAAAAATACATAACGTGATAGGTGCTGCATGAGTGGCACAAACTACTGTAAACCTTACTGAACACCAGAAACTAGGTAGGGAAAGGTGAAAAGAGAAAATGCAGCAGACAAAAACAGAAGAAATAACATCGGTTATTTTTTTCCCTTAACAATGACAAGTGCTAGTTATTTTTATACCTTTCAGGATGGTCATGTTTCTTTATCTTTCTCATATAGTTAAAAAAACGATTGCAGCATTAAAAACAAACAAAAAAAACCTTAAAATCATCTTGCAATTACCTATTTCCTATACCATGTTAGCATTTTCTTGCTTATTAAAAGTAATTAGTCCACAATTTGAAAAAGCCATCTTACTTACCACGACTTCTTTCTCAGAAGAACAGAAAATAACTTTCAAATGCTCGGAAAAAAATGTGCTTGACAAAACCGCAAGTCCTTAGTTGAAGTAAAGCAAGACCATAGAAACGGTTTTGCGCCACCTGTCGGACCTTACTGGAATTACTCCTACATGTGAATTTCCCCTTCAAGGGTCATGTGCAAAGCATGTGGGTCAGTAGGTTTCCTGGGCTACGGACTAAAACAGTAATCAAATTTTTAAGTTCACATGAGCACGAGGCTTATGACAATTTCAGTGTGAAGAAAAATGTTTTTCTATGTTAATATTTATCTGTAAGAGTTTGCAGCCTCAATGTTAAGGTGTCACCACACTGGAAAGTTATTCAACTTTGCCTGTTTTCTGTTTCACCATATGTAATATATTCAAAAAAATGACAACTACCATTATCAAGCAAATATGGAGCATTATTTTAGCTGGCTGAGATATTTAAAATAAGCCTAGGTTCAAGAACTATTTTTTTAAAAATCAACTTTCAAGGAAAATTTAGTAGTTGCTACACCTGGGGGAAATTGCATCCTGTTTCTCCACGTTCCGACCAACATTTGGCATTATTAGATGTTTTCATCTTTGATTCTAGAATAGTAAATAGCATTGAGATCCTGCAAGACTAATCAATTTTCTAAAGGCCATTTAGAATAATTTTAGAACAGTATCAACAAAGGTTGATGATACAAAAAGAGGATGTCTGGTTAACCAGATACTTCAGGCAGCCAGGATAACTGTTCCCAAGACTTTCCCTTGACTGAGGTTCTGTAAAGAACGGGACATATGAGTTAAATAATCCTTCTATAATTAATCCCATTCTTCTGTAATTAATCCCACTGTCTGGCATTATCTCATCATTAAAAAAACAAGACAAGACCCTACAGTCTGACCCACAACAAAGGGTAAGAATTACTCTGCTTTCAGGAGGAAGGGAAAGAATAAATTCTTACTGTTCATTCTTACTCATCAAACATAACGGGAAGCCTTCTTAGGTCTGGAGAGGGTCAGCAAGGAGTGGATGGGTCTCTGCTGAACCAGGATGAGATGGCTAGAGAGGAGCCAGTATCTGTGATACTGGGAAACCAGTTTTGTGAAACAGGCAGAGGAGTAAGGCACTGTGGCTCTGAGGGAATTTCAAGCAACAATGGACCAAAGTCTTAAGAAATATGCACCCACACTCACAGGCATGCACACACACACATCACTGCAGATTTGGTTGCATAATACAGTGACAAAATGTGAGTGTTTGGTCACAAATGCTCCTTAGGGTATTGCACAATAATGCTGGTTTTCAGGAACAAGGACACTATTGTGGTTGAGGCTGTTATAATTTTGAGAAATGCCTTTAAGGAGATGGCAAAACCCACAAAAATCAGGTAATGTGGAAGATGGCATGGCAGTGGATCAAACAAACAGTGCTGCACTGAACTCTTCACAGCACCATGTACCAGCTGTGTGGCCTTGGACAGTCACTTAACCTCAAAGACTCCATTTATTCATCCATAAAATGGGCCTGGTTGTGACTTTTAGGGAAGATAATAAATAAAAAGTAGCTGGACTAGTGACTGACATAGAAGACAAGTCATTATAGTAAGGAGTTTTAGAATTCTATGCAAGCCTTATTTTTTTTTATGCTGAGGTGGAAAGACTTTTTAATTGAAATATAGTTGATTTATAATGTGTTAGTTTCAGGTGTAGAACAAAGAGATTCAGTTTACATATATATATACACACACACACACATTATATATAATGTATGTATTTACACACACACATTCTTTATTAGACTCTTTTCCATTATAGGTTATTACAAGATATTGAATATAGTTCCCTGTGCTATACAGTAGGACATCATTGGCTATCTATTTTATATATAGTAGTGTGTATATGTTAATCCCATACTCCTAATTTACCCCCTGTCACTTCTCCTTTGGTAACCCCATAGTTGTTTCCTGTATCTGGTTTGTAAATAAGTTCATTTATATCATTTTTTATTTTTAGATTCCACATATAAGTGATATCATATGATATTTATATTTCTCTATCTGACTTATTTCACTTAGTATGATAATCTCCATGTCCATCCATGTAGCTACAGATGACATTATTTCATTTTTTATGGTTGAGTAGTATTCTATTATATATGTCACATATATATACCACAACTTCTTTGTCCAGTCACCCATTGATGGAAATTTAGGTTGTTTCCATGTCTTAGCTACTGTAAACAGTGCTGCTATGAACATTGGGGTGTATTATCTTTTTGAATTAGAGTTCCCTCTGGATATATGCCAAAGAGTGGTATTACTGGATCATATGGTAGGTCTATTTTTAGTTTTTTAAGGAATCTCCATACTATTTTCCATAATGGCTGCACCAAACTGTATTCCCACCAACAGTGTAGGAGGGTTCCCTTGTCTCCACACCCTCTCCAGGATTTATTATTTGTGGACTTTTCAATGACGGTCATTCTGACCAGTGTAAGGTGATGCCTCATTGCAGTTTTGATTTTCATTTCTCCAGTAATTAGCAATATTGAGCATCTTTTCATGTGTGTGTTGGCCATCTGTATGTCTTCTTTGGAGAAACGTCTATTTAGGTCTTTTGCCCATTTTTTGATTGGGTTGTTTGGTTTTTTTTTGATGCTAAGCTATATGAGCTGTTTGTATATTTTGGAAATTAATCCCTTGTCAGTCTCATTGTTTGCAATATCTTCTCCTATTCCATATGTTGTCTTTTCATTTTGCTTATGGTTTCCTTTGCTGTAAAAAAGCTTTTAAGTTTAAAAGACAATATCTTGATTTTGGACTTCTGGCCTTCAAAACTGTGAGAGAATAAATTTCTGGGTTTTTTTTTTTGAACATAGATCATGTCCTTTATTTCTGTTATTCTTTTTTTTAATACAAAATTTAAAATCAACTGTACTTCAATTAAAAAGCCAAAAAAAAAAAAGCCACCAATCAACCCACTTAATACATGGGCAGAAGAACTGAACAGACATTTTTCTACAAGAGGAAATGCAGATGGCCAACAGCAACATGAAAAGTTGCTCAATATCACTAATATCAGGGAAATGAAAACCAAAATCACAATGAGATACCTCACACCTGTCAGAATGGCCATCATCAAAAAGAACACAAATAACAAATCTTGGCAAGGATGTGGAGAAAAGGGAACCCTTGTACATTGTTGGTGGGAATGTAAATTGGTGCAGCCCCTATGGAAAACAACATGGACGCTTCTCAAAAACCTAAAAATAGAACCACTATACGGCTCAGCAACTCCACTCCTGGGCATATATCTGAGAAAAACAAAAACATTAATTCAAAAAGACACGTACACCCTGCTATTAACAACAACACCACTTAGAATTGCTAGGATATGGAAGCATCCCAAGTGCACATCAACAGATGAATGGACAAAGAAGATGTACCATATATATGCAATGAAATACAACTCGCCCATAAAAAAGGATATTTTGCCATGTGCAGCCCTTCATTCACTTTTTTTTTTAACTTCAAAAACCAGAATTTTATAACTGGCATAAATATTTCCATTGCATCAAAAACAAAATACCTGGAAATAAACTTAACCAAAGAGGTTACCCATACTCTGAAAACTGTAAAATACTGATGAAAGAAATTGAAGATGATACAAAGAAATGGAAAGATATTTTGTGCTCTTGGATTGGAAGAATCAATATTATCAAAATGGCCGTACTACCCAAAGCAATCTACAGATCCAATGCAACCCCTGTTAAAATACTCATGATATTTTCACAGAACTACAACAAACAATTCCAAAATTTATATGGAATCATAAAAGACCCAGAATTGCCAAAGCAATCTTTTGTAGGTCTTTTGTTTTTTCTTCCTTCTTTTTGTTCTCTTTTATTGTGGTTTAATGACTAGAGAAGTCTCTAACATTTGTTGTAAAGCTGGTTTGGTGGTGCTGAATTCTTCTAGCTTTTGTTTAACTGTGAAGCTTTTAATTTCTCCATCAAATCTGAACGAGAGCCTTGCTGGATAGAGTATTCTTGGTTGTAAGTTTTCCCCTTTCACCACTTTAAACATATCGCTTCTGGCCTGTAGAGTTTCTGCTGAAAAATCAGCTGATAACCTTATGGGAGTTCCCTTGTTATGTTATTTGTTGCTTTTCTCTTGTTCATTTTAGTTATTTTCTCCTTATTCTTAATTTTTGTCAATTTGATGACTATGTGCCTTGGTGTATTCCTCTTTGGGTTGATCCTCTGTGGAACTCTTTGCACTTCCTGGACTTGGGTGACTGTTTCCTTTCACAACTTGGGGAAGTTTTTGGTTATTATCTCTCCAAAAATTTTCTCAGGTTCTTTCTCTCTCTCTTCTCTTTCTGGGACCCCTATAATGAGAATATTACAGCACTTAATGTTGTCCCAGAGTTCTCTTAAACTTTTCATTCTTTTTTCTGTTTTCTGTTCTGCAGTAGTGATTTCCACTAATCTGTCTTCTGGCTCATTGATCCGTTCTTCTGCCTTATTTAGTCTATTCTTGGTTCCTTCTAGTGTGTTACTCATTTCAGTGATTTTATTCTTCAACTCTGTTTGGGTATTCTTTATATTTTCCAACTCTTCATGAAAAACTTCGCTCCGTGCATCTATACTCCTCTTGAGTTCTCTGAACATCTTGGCTATCATTACTTTAAATTCTCAGATAAGCTTCCTATCTCCTTATCACTTATTTCTTCTTCTGGGATTTTTATCTTGTGCCTTGGCCTCGAAGATATTCCTCTGCCACCTCATAATTGTCTATCTTCCTATTTGTAATTTTAGGTAGGTTAGTTACATTTCTCGTCTTTGGAGAAGTGGCCCTCTGTGGGAGACGTCCTATGTGTCCCAGCATTATACTCCTCTCTTGTCACCCGAGGGCCAGGGTCCAGCCAGTCCCAAAGTAGAGTCTGGCCTGTGTTTGTGGATTCCTTCCACAGGCTTTGGGATTGTCGTTTTCTTTCTTTCTTTCTTTTTTTTTTTTTTAACATTTTTTTTATTGAGTTATAGTCATTTTACAATGTTGTGTCAAATTCCAGTGTAGAGCACAATTTTTCAGTTATACATGAACATACATACATTCATTGTCACGTTCTCTTTCACTGTGAGCCTCCACAAGAGGGATTGTTGTTTTCTTATTTCTGGTATCTGCCCTCTGGTGGGTGAGGCTGGACTAGAGGCTTATGCAGGTTTCCTGGCAGGAGGAGCCAGTGCCTGTCCACTGCTGGGTGAAGCTTGGTCCTGGACCTCTGGTGAGTAGGGCCATGCCTGGAGTGTTTGTGGCTCAGAGAGCCTGCTGATGGGTGGGGCTGTGTTCCCAAGCAGTATGTTGTTTGGCCTGAGGCATCCCAGCCCTTAAGCCTACAGGCTGCTGGGTGGGGCTAGGTCTTGGTGCTAATGATCCAGTCAAGATGTCAGCCTCCAGGAAAGCTCATATACATCAACACTCTTGAAATATCCACCACCAGCTTTTATGCTTCCTGGGTGAGCCACAGCCATCCCCTATCTCCCCAAGAGACCCTCCAAAACCAGCAGGCAGGTCTGGCCCAGCTTCCTATGAAATCACTGCCTCTGCCCTTGGACCTGGCGCACATGAGATTCTGTGTATGCTTCCCAAGAGAATGAAGTCTCTGTTTCCCCATGCGGGCTCCTGGAGTTAAGCCCCACTGGCCTTCAAAACCATATGTCCTGGGGTCTCCTCCTCCCAGTGCCAGAACCCCGGGCTGGGGAGCCTGCCATGGGGCTTAGAGCTCTCACTCCTATGGGAGGGCCTCTGCAACTTAATTATTCTTCAGCTTGTGGGCTGCCCACCCAGGGGGTATGAGGCCTGATTATATCATGAGCACGCCCCTCCTACCATCCCACTGTGGTTCCCTCTTTATGTTTCCAGGTAAAGATCTTTTCCAGGAATAAGATCTTTTTTGCTAGGTTCCAGTCTTTTTTTTCCCTGATGGTTATTCAGCAGTCAGTTAGTTGTGGTTATGTTGTAGTTGTGAGGAGAGGCGAGCTCGTGGTCCTACTACTCTGCCATGTTGACCAGAAAGTCCTTAAACTTCTGTTGTTTTAAGCCATCTGATTTGTGGGAGTCTGTTACGGCAGCCACAGGGATCTAACACAAGGGTCTACACACTTGTGCTGGTATATGCAGAAAACTTTTTTTCTGAAGGGATATCTAAGAAACTGTTACCTGTGAGCAGAAGAAACAAGGGAGAGAGAGAGATTTCTACTCACCATTTTATGCTCTTTTGTCCCATTTGAAATTTTTTACATGCATTAATGTACATACATTACTTTTATTTTTAAAAAATAAAATAGCATTATAGTGGGATAAGTAAAATAACATAGCCCAAAGCCAGCAAACATATCGTCCCTGTACGAACAGAAGTAAAACATTATTTTAATGATTTTTACTCTAAAAAAACTACCTTACTCTTTCCCTGGAAAATCAGTAAATAAATATTCGTGCCTACCAACAGCTTTGAAATAAGTTATGTGAAAATTATCAATATCATAAAATATACAAACCACTAGAAATAAAATTGGTAACTCAGATATTAATATTAAAACCAAAATCTTCTGCTGAATTTAAAAAAAAAAAGCCACATTCCAGGAGAAGATATTTGCAACACATATAACCACAAAAGGATTAATATCTAAATATGTAAACAATTCCTATAAATCAGTAATAAAATGGCTAACAAACACAATTGGGGAAGGAATTAGCAAAAGATATAAATGAATGGATAACAGGAGACACCACTGTATACCCCTGGGATGGACAAAAATTAAAACATCTAATAACACCAAGTGTTGGTCAGAATGTGAGGAAACAGGAGTGCTCATACATGTCCAGAGATTCTGACTTCAATAGTCTGGGATGGGGCCAGACATCAGTATTATTTTGCAAGCTCTTCAGGTGATGCCACTCCACCTCAGTAAGGATCAGGTAATGCTGAGACATGATCACCATTCTGAACACATCGCCCTCTAGTGGTTCCTGTTTTCCCCAACTGCACTCCTCACACCTCAGGGTTTGGAGGTGATGCAGGTGTCCTTGACTCTCCCTGCTACTTCCCGATCACTAACTGCTTTGTTTTCAACAAGAATGATTTGGCAAATGTTTAGAGTGCACTACCTCCTCCTTTCTGCCACCAGAAATCCTTGAAAGAGATGTTTACTCACTGTCTCTAATTATTCTCCTCCCATTCTCTCAAATCCACTCAATTCAGATTTCCCTCCCCACCACTCCAGAGATATAACCCTTGTCAAGGTCACCAGTGACCCCCTACATTGCCAAATCCAAGGGTCAATTCTCAGATTTCATCTGAGCTATCAGCAGCACTGAACACAGTTACAAGATCTTGAAAAGTTTTCTTACTTGGTTTCTGGAACCCCATATTCCCTCCTCCATTCCCACTCCCCCCACCTTCCTCCCAATTTTCCTGCTAAATCACTGGCATTCCTTCCTAGTTCCCTTCTGGGTCCTCCTTATGTCTCTGACATGGAACATCCAAGACTCAGCCTTGGACATCTTTTCTTCTCTAACTCCATGCACTCGCATCCTAGCTCATGGCTTCAAAACTATTTATTTGCTGATGACTCTCCAGTTACCACCTCCAGCCCAGACTCTTATATCCAACTGCCTGCTCTAAACATTTGCTAAATCATTCTTGTTGAAAACTAACCCTTGAATCCTCACTACCTCCAACCTCCCCCTTTGGCATCCTTCCCCATCTCAGTAAATGATACTTCTATTCCCCTAGGCTAAAATCCTTGGAGTAATTAGTGACTTCTTTCTTTTGCTCCAACTCCGCATCCAACCCATGAGCAAAAATTTTGTTGAGTTTTTCTTTGAAATATACCTGCAAGCAAAACCACTCTCTTGCCCTCCACCATCCCCATGTGGCCAAACCATCATCTCCCTCACGTGGGTAACTGCAGTGGTCTCTGAACTGGTCTATCTGGCTCTACCTTTCCCTCCACCCACCCACCCCACCCCATCCCATCCCACTCCAACCCAATTAGAATCGTGGCACACTCCTACTCAAAAGCTGTAAAGATTCCCTTCTCACTCAAAGTCGAAATCCCCACCATGGTTCACAAGGCACTGCCTGGCCTGCCCCAACTCTCAGTCTTCACTACCTCTGTGGACTCATTTCCTTCCACTCTGCCCCATCTTCCCTCTGCTCCAGCCTCACTGGCCACCTCACCATTCTGTGATGGCACCAACCATGCTCCCACACTGCTCCTGCAGGTCCCCCTGCCCAAAACTGCCCCCAGACATCACCACTGTTCACCCCCTTACTTCCACAAAGTCTACGCTGAAGTGCTGCTTTACCTGCAGGACCTTCTCCGATCACAAGTGCTCCCACCCATCCTTCTCTAGACCCTATAGAGTCCATATTCTGCTTTATTCACCATCTAATAAACTATCTAGTTAGGGTCTATCTCCCTTTCTCGTTGTGGGCAGGACTTTTCTTTGCCCCTTACTTCATTCACAACACCTAGAGCAGTTCTAGGTACGTAGCATATGTTCAAAAAGGTTTTGTTGAATGAATGATTGGACCACACTGTAGGACAATTTCAGGCTATCTAGTGAAGATGACCTGGCTTATAGCCTGGGATACAAGAAAACATACACACAGATGGCCACAGCAGCATTATATGCAATATACTATATAGCACTCTGTTGGCATTCCGCACATCTAATACCATGCAACAGTGAAACGTGAAACACACTAAACACCCATCACTTGGGGAATGGATAGATTGTGGCACATTCATACAGTGGAATCCCACGAAGACTTTAAAATGAACGTGTTAGAGCTACACGTGTGAATGTGAATGGTTCTCAAAAATATAGTATTGAGTAAACAAGTGTACAGGATGTTATTTATAACATTTTAAAACACTGAAAAATAATTCTATATAGTGTTTATGGATAAGGAGATGTGCAGTAAAGTAGAAATATGAGTGGGAAGTATGGACAACAAGCTCAGGACACTGGTTTCTTCCAGAGAAACTGGAGAATAGAAGGAACAGGGTTTCAAGCATATCTGTAACTTTCTTCTTTTAAAAGAAGATTCCAAAATAAATATGGCCAAAAAAAATTTACTAAATCTACATTTTGTTATATCATTCATTAAATTTTTTTACAGAAATAAGTATTTGTCATTTTATTCTCTAGTTTTCTATGTCTTAACTACTCTGGAATTTTTTAAATAAATAAAACATTTTTACATTGCTAACAAATGAAAGTTTTGAAATAAACCTGGTGGACTGAGAAGCAGCAACATTTGAGTAAAAAAGCATAATTACAGTCAGTAACAAAACCTGTTAACAGTGTTGCTTGGTTGATATCCTGTTACTGGAACGGTGTGTTTTGGGTCCAAGGAGAAAAGGAAACCAGACCTTTAAAAAGGAATGTCATCCGGTTTCTGTGGGTCAGCAGGGCAGGGAGGAGCAGGTGTGGCAAAGGTACTTGCTGTGCCTAGGCGAACACAGAAGTCACAGGCATGGTGTTTGTGTCCAGGGAACACCAAAACACACCTGCCACACCTGCTATACACTTTGCGAACACTCACAACTGCAGACCTCAGAAAGAATCACTTTTTAAAATTGAGTTTTCCCTAACTTTTATATAAAATATAAATATACATATATAATTACAAGAATAGGTTTACACTCTACATACACTTTTGTAAGCTTCCCCCGCCCTCACCTTAATACTTGGCTGTGGCCTGCCTGCCTTCCATGTTAACAAACTGGACGTACAGTTATAATTTTTAATGCGTACAGTATATCCGACTGTTTGAAGTTACTGTAGTTTACTTCACTCATCTTTTATCGGGGGATAAATTATTTCCGGGTTATTTTCCTTGGCATAAACAACCATAACAAACATCCTCGTACATACATATTCGACTGTTAGGACATTTGACTGTTAGGACAAATTCGCAGACGTGGAATTCTTGGGCCAAAGATAATGCATTTGAATTTTCATCCACATTTCCAAACTGGCCTTCTAGAAAAGGTTTTTGTTTGGTTGTTTTTAAATCAGATTACTGTTCCACCAACAGGGTAAGGACAAGCTGTTGAAAGCAACATCGGGGGAATCGCAAACACTTACTGAACTTGAGTGATCCCTTCCCGGCGAAACTGCGGCGTTTCCGGGGCGCTTTTAAAGAAAGGGGAGGGATGCAGAGAACCCCGAGACCCGCCCAGGGTGGGGCTGGGCACCCCCTCCAGCTCAGCCAGCGGCTCGTTTCCCCAGGAGGGTCAGCAGCGAGGCCCGGACGCTCCGGCCAGGGAGACGGGGTGTCGGGGCCTCCGCGGCTGCGCTCGAGGCCGGGGCGGGGTCACGCGGGGGCGGGGCCCTGTCGGGGCCGCGAGGCGGGGCAGCTCGGCCCGTCCAGCCCGCGCCCCCTCCCGGCCCGCCCTCCGGCCGCGTCCCCGCCAGCCCTGCCGACGTGGCGGGGCGGGACCCGGCGGGCGCTCCCGCGCGCACTCGGCCGCCTGAGCGGTAAGAGCCCCGGGCACTTCTCGCCGTCATCCCCTTCCCCGGGCGGGGGGCTGCGGGGACAGCAGCCGGTGGGTGGTGGGGAGACCCTGCCGCCGCTGCTCGTCCTGCTCCCCGAATCCTGCCCGCTGCGTTAGTGAGAAGCCGTCGGCAGAGACTTGGCACGGGGTGCGGGACCGGGAGGACCGGCCTTGGGGGTGAAGGTGCGGGCGGCGCGGCCGAGGGCCCTGCGTGGGTGCGGGCGTGTGAGTGTGTGTGTGTGAGTGTGTGTCGCTCCGGGTCCACGCTCATGCACACACCCACACGCCCGCACTCCGGCTCTGCCCCCTCGGCCGGCGTGAACCTCTGCAGAGCCTGTGCTCCCGAAGTATCTGGTCCCAGCACCAAGCAAGTCTGAAAAAGTTTCCCCAAGGTTTCAGGTCCGAGTGAGAGGTAGGCTGCAGGGTCCCGGCAGCCGGGGGCACCCAGGGAGCAGGTCCTACCCCTGGGCTCGCCGGCCTTTGGCCTCGGAAAACCGAGCTCAGGCCTTGACCTCGCACCCAAGCTCATCATTTCTCCCCACGCAGACGCCCGCCCTTCCACCTCAGCCCACACCCGAAGCCTGCAGCATCTCCATTCACAGCCGGGTTGAGTTCTGTTCCCTCCCCTAGGTTGAGTTGTACCCACTACCCAGCTCCCCAGCCCCCCACCCGCCCACCCAATCGGCTCTTCTGCCCGGGAATCCAGTGAGTCTTTCCAGCCGTCTCAGATTAGGCGCCTGGACTTCACTGCCCTTTCCTGGTGTAGGAAGACCTCTCTGTATGAGCTGTAACGGTGACATCTGTGTCTTACTGATCCCGTCAGTTCCCATTCTAAGCATCTTGAGAGATTCAAGCGGGTGGCTTTTAAAAATCAGTGTCTCTTGAACTCCAGAAGACCTCAGCTAACCTGAGGAAACAGAATGAGGCAGGCTTTCTCCTCGGAGGCCCCTCTCTGCTCTCTTTTCCTCCTAATGCCCCTTTCCCACTTCACCCCTCTCCATTCCCTGCTCTCTCCTTCCTTTCCTCCTTCAGAACCCGACCTCAGGAAGGAGTCTGATAAACTCCTTACACTGTAAGCTTTAAGCAAAAGAAGGAAACTTCCAAGGTGGAATTAGAGATTCCAGGGAGCCAGTGCATAAGGAATTTGAGGATGAGAGGGGGCTGCTAAGTCTTAGGGATTCAGACCATGCCATTTATCTATAAGACCAGGCTTATATCAAATGTTGTTTCTCTTTAATCAGTATCAAACAATATATTTCAGTTCCATAAATATTGGAGGGTCAGAAACCAAGCTCGGTGCTTGTTGATCACAGTTCTGGAGGAGAGAATGACACAGAAACAAATACTCCTTATAAATGCCATAGAAGTCCGTGCAAAGCATTGTGAAAAACATGGAAGAGGGAGTAAATAATTCTTTGAAAGGAGTGGGGCAAATTAAGGAAAATTTTAGAGTGAAAAGTGACATTAGACATAGAGAAGCAAATAGGAGTTTGCCAGGCAAATGGAGGCAGGGCATCCTGGGCAGAAGAACCAGCATAAGCAAAGGCGAGGAGCTGGGAATGTTTATGAGCTGCGCAGGCAGTGATGGAAAGTCTGGTGAGGCAAGAGTGTGCGGTGTGTTGAGTCACAGGAGGTGGATAGAGAGATTGGAGCTGGTTTATGGGTGGCCACAGATGCTGTGCAAAGGTGTTTAAATCTAATGGTTTGTAAACAAGGGAGCAAGTGGGTCCCATGTGTGTTTCATAAAAATATCTGGCAGGCACATGAAGGCTAGACTGGAGGAAAAAGAGACTGGGGTCTGAGCACGTGTACTTGTCTAGTGCCATAGGACTCTTACAACCTGATTAAGACTCTATTATCCACAGTTTTTGTTCCTCGTCTTTCACTGAGCAACATTTTTTAAAATTGGGGGCGGTGATTTCACACAGGGTATTGTATTACCAAATTCTTACTTTGCCAAGTGAGACCATTAAAAAAAAATACATCCACTGCACCACTATTTCATAAGATGAAAGACACTTGAATACCAAGAAAAGCTTGGAGGCTAAACTGGCAAGGTGAAGGCAGTCCTCTACATGTAATAAATTTAGATCGATGAAAAACTCACTATCTTGTCCTCATTTTTCTCTGCCATCATGGACTGGTCCCTGTCCTACAGTCTGGTGTCAGGGAAGAAAATATATAAATCACTTTGTCCAGCCTTACTCTACAGAGGAGGAAGTGAGCAAGCCCAGCAAAAATGAGGGAGGTGTACGCCCACAGAGGGATGGTAGGACCAGGGCATGGCTCTTTCTGCCTCAGAATCCACCCCTCCCATCCCTTACTATTTCTTCTTGTGGCCAGCCACGCAGCACCCATTCTGAGTATCTCAATTCATTCCTGGGCATTTGCACATACTCTGATCCCATCATGCCTGAATAACCATATCAAAGCCACTTTCCAGATTCTCCTTTGCATGAGATCAGCCTAATTCCCTGCTTTGATGTGTTGTTTTACATCATCATTTAACCATTTCGTGTTAGGTGGAATAGTTTCCTGGACCTTCACTGACCAGGAGTAAAATGAGAACAGATTATTCACTTTCTGAAGGATAGTAACCATGTCTTCCGTTTTAAACCTATTTCTGGAGCCACAGTGTTGCTGTTCCAATACCTAACATAGTTCTGGGAGCATTTTAGGTGATGAATGAATTTGCTCATGAAAAACTAACTTATTCCCAGCCCACAAAGGCTTCTTTATATGCCACTCTTCCTCTCCTTGGAGTTTTACTGAAGAAGCCTCCTTGTTTCTGTGGATTGAGTCTCCATAGCATCAAAGCCACAGGACGTGGCTGCAGTGATCAGCGTTCCAAACCGTAAATGAGGAAAGGTTTAAATCTTGACTGCTTATGGGGCACCCAGGCAGGGATGGAGACTGTCCCAGGAAACACAGCACGTGTCATGGCTGTAGTCCTCGTGGACTCCATCAGTCACTGAACAGAAACAGCTGTGTCTTTAGAACACACAGTTTCTAATGGCTGCAGACAGAAGAGCACCATCTTAAAAATGATTACATCTCTCCTGTCGTAATAACATCCAGAGTAGACAAAGGTCTACCAGAACATGCAAAAAAAGGTTTTTGGGGTTTTTCTTTATTGGTTTTGATTTAGGGAAAATGTGGACCAGTAACAGGTAGAAGTTCATGTAAAATTAGACTTTAAAGTAGGCTGAATATGATGGTAAATTTTTTTTTTTATTATTTGAAGAGATGTAAAAATAGAGCCTTTCTGAAATGTATAAATTATCCATAAATGTTTCCTAACAGTATCAGTTCAACACGGCTGATTTGGGGGTGTTTCTGAAGGAATGGCTTCATGTTGCTGGTGGAACACAGAGTAGCCACGGGAAGAGTCTTTTGTTGCAGCAGTTTTCCCACAATTGAGAGGAACTGACCAAAAACAATTTGACCATCCGAGATGGGTGAGGGCCTCCTATGCAACCTCCCTCCCAAGAGCGGTGTTTCCAGGAATCCACCTCTCAGGTGGAGTTCTGCCGCTCACTCATGTGTCTTTCAGCAGCCGGGCTCAGTTACAAAGCTTGTTCTTGTGAGTTGATGAAGTCCTAGCTCTCTGTCCTTTTAGGCCTCTGGTGAGGATGGCTGTAGAGGTAGGAGTCAGCTAGCCTTCTAATCAGGCCTTGGGGTTCTCCCACAGTGAGAAGAACTAGAAAAACTCTACTGCAAAGCGCAAGAGCTGCTGGACTCAATGTAATGTTTTGCCCTGGAAATAGACCAGCAGAAACACCTGTACGTTATTTCTTGCCAGTCCACCGTAAGCACCATTTGCATTTTGTCAGTGAAAAATGATTTCTAATAGCCCTTATGCTAAGTAGCACACCCTGAAGTAGCGATCAGGGACAAGGATAGTTGAACCCTCTCAAGAGGCGAACACTCAATTACAGATTCTGAAATGTTAACTGAAGACCCCTGGAGAGCATGTTCCTGAATAGGGCATTTCAACTGTTAACCAACCACCCCCAGGGCGTACAGTACGGCTAACCCGCAGAGAGGTCACAGGGTATGTGGTGAAGTGTTTTAGCATTAGGAACAATATCACAGCAATTTAGGGCAAAGCAGATACAAAGTTGTTTATAATGCTTTTTATTTGCCCATGAGTGTTTATCATAACCAGGTTTATTCTCATGTTCCTGCTTATAGAGAAATGAAAGAGTTTGGAGCTTTTTAATAATCCAGATTAATAGTAAGGATTGTCCAACTATCTTACAAAGAAATTAAAATATCAGACAGTGCCCATGGTCAGCTGTTGATGAACTAAAAAAGGGGATATAAGTGATGTCCAAGTATGGGACCTATTCCCTTTATGGTCACGGCCCTAGGACCCAGGTGAGGAGAAGGTAAATGAGGACAGAGAACTCTAGGCCGTGGCAATCACGCAATGTCCTAGATCTTGGGTCAACAAACATTTTCTGTAAAGGGCCAGAGAGTAAGTATTTTGGGCCTTGCAACTTTGTGGGCCATATGGTCTCTGTCATGACTGTTCAACTCGGCTGTTGTGCCAGAGACGCCAAAGACAATACAAAAACAAATGAGCATGTCTGTGTTCCAGTAGAATTTTATTTACCAAAACAGAGGGAAGGCAAGACTTAGCCAGCAGGCTATAGTTTGCCAACCTCTGTCCCAGGCCAGTCCTAACTCAAAGGTTTTCCCAGAGACTTTATGAGCTTCCACGTGATAATAATTTTTCAAGTACCCTCCCTTAGTCTCATCCACCCCCCACGAACCACAGTAACTACCCTTTTTCTGTAGAGTGGCCTTTGTCACTCTTTACTATTTCAATTAGTCACTGACCGCTCTCATTGACTCGTTGAATATCCAAAACTTAATGTCCCAGCTAAAAAGAAATATGCGTTATTTGCCTTTCTCACCTGCAGACTTGCTTACAGGTGTGTTGTCAGAGAATCCAAGGATTTTTGTTTAAAAAGAGACAGTCTAACTCAGTTATCTGGGAAGTGAAGGAATGAAGGAAAGCCCACGTGGGTCATTTGGAACCACTTGCTGTAAGATAGCTCCTGAGTAGTGAATGGGGGTAAAGGCATTTTCTGCTAGCTTTCATTTCAAATTACATTTTCATTTTAAGTCTCCACAAAAATATTAATGTCACTCAGCACACATATTTGTTGAGCGTCCCACCATACTCAAGAGACCATGTTAAGTGCTATATGACATATGAAGACAAACAAGAAAGATCCTTGTCTTCATAGAATTTACAGTGTTATCGGAACACAAACAACTGTAACCAAAGATGATTGTAATCATTGGAAGTGAGCTAGATACAAGGCACTCTGGGAGTTCAGGGGAAGAAAAATTACACCCAGCTAGGAGGAACAAAGAATGAGGAGGTGGTTATTTTAAATGGGCCTTAAATGTGTTAAAACAACATATTGAACCAACAGCCACCTGAGGGTCTCTTGTTCACATACTTATATTGTCTCGTTTAAGGATTTGGAAGGTCAACATGGTGGGTAAGCCTAGTGGGGTCAGAGCACAGAGGTCCTTGGATGCCAACTGAAGGATGTAACTTCATCTCAGTAGGAAGTGGGGAGCCCCTGAGCATGTCTGAGCAGGAGGTGACATAACCAGAGCAGTGAGGAAAATGGTGGGGAAGTGAACTGAGAACAACAGTGAGGAGGGGGTGAACCCAATATTAATATCATCAATGTGAATTAAACTGAGGACCTGATCAAAGCTGATGGTAGGGTAAATAGAAGTAAAAGACAGGCTACAGATTTGGAATAAAGAGCCTCCAGGATTTGAGCCCTGGTTGAATGTAAGAGAAGAGGAAGGTAGTATTGCAGATGGGGCCCTGACGTGGTTCAAAATCAAAGTCAGACGTGGGCTCAGATCTCAGATCTGCCACATCCTTAAAGTGTGACCTCTGAGCAGCAGTTGCCTCATCTGTAAAATTGAGCTCATAATATCGAACTCGTAGGAGATACCCATTTAAAGAGCATTGATTTAACAGGCACTCAATAAATGATAACTATTGATATTATATATTCTTGAGACAGTGAAGATTTGGTCAATGACAGCCTTAAGATTTTAAGCCTGGGTTATTGGGGAAATCTAGGTGCCGTTAAAAGAAACCCAAAAGTCAGGAGGAAGGTATAGAATTAATGGCAAAGGTTTTCTCTGGGACACGACGAGATGTCCAGCTGGTCATTAGAACTGCTTATCTGGAGGTAGGGTAAGATTTCAAAACAGTGTATTGAGATATAATTCACACATCACAAAATTCACATACTACAAAATTCACTCATTTTAAATGTGCAGCTGAGTGGTTTTTAATATATTCATGGAATCATACAGCCATTATCACTATCTACTTTTAGGACATTTTCATCATCACCCACAAAAGAAATCAATGCTCAGTAGCAGTCATCACTCATTTCCCTTCCCTTCGGCACCTCGAAACTACTAATTTACCTTCTGCCTCTATGGAATGGAGGTAGATATTTGAGAGTCACAATACAAAAGTATGTAAAACTGTGAGAAAGGAACCTCATTCACCGAGGGAGAGAATGTAGTAAGGGGAAAGAAAACAACTGGACAACTTCAGGCAATGACTGTCTAAGGGGGCATGAGGATTAGCAGGTGCATGTGAGTTCTCAGCTTGTGCCATCATGTGGCCGGTGTCTTAAATGGCTTCTCACATACTGTGGTTTTAACAGCGACCTGAGATTTGACTGGTTGTAAACACTGAGGTCAACCAAAAAACCCACTGATTTGCTGGGGCTTGGCTGCTTGTGTAGTGAGAACACCGTGTCTTTATTTTAGACTAAGAAAATTGTCACGTTGAATTAGCCTTTTAGATATGTGTTATCCAGTAAGGTGGCCACTCGGCACACGTGCCTATGTAAATTTAAATTTAAATTACTTAAAATTAAATTAAATTTAAAAATTAGTTCCTCAGTTGCACTAGCCACATTTCAAGTGCTCAATAGCCACATGTGACCATATTAGACAGTGAGGACTGAACATTTTTATCATCATTGAAAGTTCTGTGGAACTGCACTGTTCTACGTGATGGCAATAACTTGCAAGCTTCGTAAAGAGTTTTCTGCTTTGTAGGTTATTTTGCAATGGCTACATTCCTCTTTTGGCTTAACATGTCACTTCCTTCCTTTCCATTTCATCCTTGTGATTTCTTGTCTAAACTATTGTCCAGATAGAGCCTAAGCTTTCACCCGCTGGTACCCAGCAAAGCACACTTATGTGTATGTAACTCTTTTTCTCAGTGTGACTCTCCGACTACACTGCAGAGGTCAATTTCAAGTATGTTTTGATAAGCTCTCAGGTATTTGCTCTACTTACTCCCATTATGAATACAAATATAACTAATAAAGTCATATTAAATAAGTACTTTCACAGATACAGATAATACTCTTAGTTCCCCATGCATATTTCTTCATGCTAGGTAAGATATTCATGAAAGTTTAAAGATAGCTCTGTAGGTTTGTATTAGTTTCCAATTGCTGCTGTAACAAAGTACAACCAATTTTAGTGGTTCATAACAATGCAAATGTACTCTCTTGCAGTTCTGCTGTCTGGGAGGGGAGAATGGTTTCTTTGACTTTTTCAGCTTCTAGTGGCCACTTGTGTTTTTTGGCTCATGTCCCCTTCCTTCATCTCCAGAGCATCACTCCAGTCTCTGCTTCTGTCGTCGCATCACCTTTCCCTCTTTGTAGTCAAATCTCCCTCTGCCTCTCTCTGGTAAGGACATTTGTGACTTCATTTAGGACCCACTTCAATCATCTAAGATTCTTAATTTAATCATATCCTCAAAGTCCTACTTGCCATATAAGGCAATATTCACTGCTTCCAAGGATTATGACATGGATATCCTTGGGGGCCATTATCAGCCTACCCCAAGGTTACATAAAGTTTCTTCTTGGTAGAAGAAAGGTGACTCCCCCCCCAGATTTAACTTAATCATTCAGAGTTTTGAATTAAATTTTAACAATTCAGTTTAAAGCATACAATGTTTGTTTGTAATCATGTTGACAGATATTAAAATGTCCGACGATGGCAATGACACCTTAGTCACTGGAGACAAAACAGAAATTACTGACGTGCCCAGTAGTGACACTTCACCCGAAGATGCAGAAGTGCACTGTGATTCAGCTACAATTTCAAGTGAGCTAACGCCAGCTGACCCCAGAGGAGACGTGCAAGAAAATGCAGCCATTCAGGGTGCAGAGACGGCTGACACTGGGCCCACTGAGCAGCTGGAGGACGCCCAGGCCGTGGAGCCCCCCCTCAACGGAGAAGTGGCTGAGGACGCCCTGGCTGAATGTGTTGACTCCGTGAGCCTCGAGGCAGAACCTGGATCCGAAATACCCCTGAAAGAACAGAGTCATGCGGTAGGAGTGGTTCATTTGACTCAGTTCAACCTAAGTTCTTACTGATACCTACCACAGGCACAGATTTGTGCCAGGCTGTGTGGGTAGTGATTGGGCGTTCAGAATATGCTATGACATCACCTTTGTTGTCAAAGATGTGTGGTGAGAAAAGACATATACGAGAATAATTGGCCATTATAATATTTGCATTTTGATAATTACATTATTATTAATATTAACAACCACCAATTATTGGACACATTCTGTGTTCCAGGCATTCTGCTAGCTACTTGATGTGTTATGTAATTCACTCCATATAGCAGTTCTTTGAGGTTCTAAGCTGGATATTATTAACCTCAAGTTAGAGAAGGGGCAACCAGGCTCAGAAATATTGAACAACCCAGTAAGATATGAAGCTGCTCGGTAGTGAATGGAAGATATTGTGATATTGAACATAATGAGCCCAAATTATGAATGAGCATGATTCCACCCTAAACAAGTCAATGTTTCTGTAATATCACTTAAATGTTAATGCGTATTTGCAAATCCACTATGAACATCTGAAACATTCAGATCACTGATTTATTATCACATACCAGGGGACCAGAGGCAGAACACGGTCCTGCTTCCCTTCACACCTGTCTCTCTGGGAGGTAAGACAGGCTGGTGTCTCCCAGGTGGTACCTCGTTCCACATCGATATGATCAACCAGCTGAGTTTTCCTGACACCTTCACTTCCATCTACGTGGGGATTGGGAGGGGTGGGGAGGCATGCAGTGTAACAGGAGGAGGTGGGCCCCTCTCCTCCAATCCTGTCTTCTAGAAGGATGCTAGAGTATGGGGGAATCGGCGACTTCCCTCTGCCAGACCCAGCCCTGCTCATCCTGAAATGTGCCACCACAGGTGACCTCCTTGCAGGGACTGCCATGTGCATTGAGGGAAGGGGACTGAGCAGGGAGTCAGGGGCCTGGGCTGTCATCCTTCATCTGGCCTTTACTCTCTTATTTGGACAAGCCACTTCAACTCTCTGTGCTTCAGTTTTTCCTCTGTAAAATGAGGAATTTGCACACAAAGGCCTCAAGGTATCCTTCTATTTCGTGATCATTTTTTTCAAAATCAAGCTTCTTGGGCCTTAGTTTCCTCAAAACAACTCTTAGAATTGCCCTAAGATGAGATGGTCTTCCTCAGGGAAGTGGAGGTTTCCCGTCGCTGGAGATGTGTAAACAAAGGCAAACAATCATTTTGCAGGGATGTCAGGGGGGCGATTTGAGGACCAACTGGGAGTTGTGATCAGATATGTAAACATACATGCAAAATTTTGTATATGTGTTCCATGAGTTCACAGAGTCTTTAAAGCCATCCATGGACCCCTTGAAGGACTAAGAATTCAACTCCAGCTGAACATTTCAACCACTGAGAGAGCTTTAAAAAATAATGATGCCAGGGCCTGTGTTAGTCTGGGTTCTCCAGAGAAACAGAATCAATGGGATCTATCCTATACCCATATTTACCTGTATGCCTGACTGGAACCTGTTTTCTCTCCATGCTGTCTTTCTAGGGGAGCATCGGTTCCCAATTTTTATTATAGGTGCTACCGTTAATAAATATATTTGTACATTAAGAAAATATCTTAGCCACAGTGTTCTGGCCTGAGATGACTTAAAGAAACTATATATGCTCCACTGCCTCGAAATACATATACTCCTGATGGCTAGGGTATACGTTTCAATTTCAGACTTCCAAAAATTATAACAAGGTTGTTAATAAAGATAGCACAATAAAAATCAGTATGTTCCTACGCATCTGCTGCCTTCTTAAATTCTGAGCAAACAATGAGTCCTGCTTTTGAAAGCTCTTTTTAAACCTCCTTAATGCTATAGGGATAGAGCTGATTGACTGACAGATTTCTGATTCTCTCCCAGCACAGCGCTGAGAGCTTTCAAGGACTTTGGAAAGGTGAGCATTTCCTCATAATGACACATCACAAAAGTATCTGGACGGAAGTACAAATGTTGGTCACAGAGCTGGGGCCAGGGCCCTGCGTGTATGTGTGTGGCGTTGCAGCAGCAGCTCGGACAGAACCACGGTGTGGGAGGAGTACCTGTGGGTACCTCAGCTCCAAGAAGGCAGAAGGCTGGTGTGGGTGGCTGGCAGGGCCTTGCGGGGAAAGGAGGGCTCTTTCACCAAGGGCACATTTAAACCTCTCTACATAGGTGCGAGTTTAGTCTCTTTTTCATAATTACCAGAGAAGGGGATTCTACTCTCTCTCTCGGCAACTTCTCCTTCTATCTTAAGTTAATATCAGAAGAACTCAATTTTGTGCCTCATCTTCAAGCATTGTTCATTTGCTCTATTTTGTTTGCTCTTTGTTGAACACTTATAAGGAGTCCTTTTGCAGTGATGAAAACAACCATTTTTCTGTTGATCCAGAAGAGAATGCATTCTACAAAAAATCTTGAATCAAAGTTCATTTACAAGTTGGCCCTTTGAATTTTGAACCCAGATCTGCTGAGGAATGGTGGGTCCTATAGGAAAACAGCCCAGCTCAAAAGCCTATTTGATCCCAGCTATATCTAAGCCTAAAAGAATAATCAAACTTTAAAAAAAAAAGTTTCTAAGAGAAATTGCCTGCTTTAAAAAAAAAACAGAATAGCCTTTAAGGAAGCATAAACTAGTATTTTCTAGGACACACTAGATTTTGTGATAATGTACTTAAATGTATATATATTTTTCTATAAGTAGCCTTGGTCCCCTTAAAATCCACATTGTTATCTTCACCTTTGCCTGAGTCAGCATGGTGGCCATAACTTGGCAGGTGGTAGGGTGTGACTACAAGGGGGCCTGGGGCCAGGATTTCTGCCAGCTGCTGAGCTGGCACCTCTGCTTTGAAGGATCATACCATCCACAGTTGATGTACTCAGAGAAGCTACCTCTGTCTTTAGGGCCTCTTCTCTTTGTCATCCATCCTGATGTATAGACACAGAAGCCACGGAGTTAAGACTTCCTGCAGAAGTCCACTCTACAACATCCATAAGAGATGGTCCCCAGCCTCACTTGAACCTTGGAGGTTGGACTAGATCCTCTAAGGCCTCTACCAGCCCCATAGCACCGTGCGTCATGCCCTGGAATCTGAGTAGTGCAGCTGTCTTCAGGATGCCTGCAATCTAGCTGGGGAAGGCAGTGTTGCACTAAAGCAATGATGGCATGTCTTATAGTACTGGATAGGACAAGCACAAAGAATCCTGAGATGGAGCATTTAATCTGAAGGAGACAGTGAAATCTTCAGCCTCAACTCAGAGATGTCTGTCTTGGTGCTAGTCAGGAGTGACATTTATTCCTCGAGCTTGTGGGACCTTTATTTTATACTAGAAATACCAAGAAATATCACCCAAAGTAAAAGAATGTCATCTGTATTGTCCTACACCAGTGCATAAGGCCAATATGAAGAGGGTGAAAAAAGCCAGCATTCTCAAGGGAAACATAGACTACCACTCGATAGATCGCTCCCAAGCAAAGGAAAAGTAGAATGTTTAAGAGCTGTAAAATTGCTAACAAGAGAGATGAGAGAATATAGGCCAACCAAGACACGCTGATGACAGATTTTTGCCCCTTAAATGTGTGGGTAGAGTTTGCTCCAGTTGTATTTATTTCCTCCTTTAAGCCTCTCTACATGATAGAACCCAATTTTTGACTTGGGCAACCAGGTGGATGCTGTTACATTTTGGCCCTATTGGGCGGTGCTTCCTCAGTCTGGTAGTGTGTTAGAATCCCCTGGGAAGCTTGTTAGAATTCAGATTCCTGGGCTTCACCCTGAGAGATTCTTATTCAGAAGATCACAGTGGAAGCTAAGACTCTGTATTTTTAATAAGTTCCTCCAGATAATACTTTTGCAGTCAGTCTGTGGACTAGTGTTTGGGAACCACTCATACTAGTACACAGAAAGACCTAGTTGGAGAATCAGGTGAGATTGAGAAGATGGTGAGCTCAGTGTTGAACATGCCATGGGACATCCAAGTGAAGATATTTTGGGGGCAGTTGGGTATAGGGGTCTGGAGCCCAGGAGAGAGAGAGAGAGAGAGATTTGGAGGCCATTAGCCATTGGATGTTTAAGTAATGGGAGTGGGTGAGATTGCCCAGGTGTTATGTATAAATAAAGACAAACAGAGGCCAAGGACTTGGTCCTGAAGTCTCCTGCCTCTAAGCCAGTTCGGTCATGCACAACTCTTAGATGCTTTCTGGTAGGTTGTGGTTGCCAGTAAAGAAGTTGAGATGGTAAGAGTTATCTCTTTTCTCTGTAATCTCACCATCACGTTCTATAAATGAAATCAAGTCTCAGATTACATTATAGTGTACTGACATTTTTAAATTAAATGTTAATTAACAAGAAAGTTAAAAATAGCTCATGAGAACTCATGTAGGCTTGGCAATGTGCCATTGTTCTAGACTTCTAGGTGCTTTGAGCCCCACCCTGAGTGAAAGGTTTATTCAAGGCAAATGCCTAGAATTCTGGAGGCAGGGTTTCCTTTCCTTACACCTGGCATCAAGAAGCCAGAATTCCCCAGAGTTCAGAGCTGAATAGAAGACCATTTAGCCCTGGGCAAAATCCTTTCTTACACCCTACCCATGGAAAGGTAGAAAGAGGCTCTAAAATATATTTAACCATCTACAAGTGGTTGAATACCTTTAATTTCACCGTCTAGAGCCCCTTTCACATATTCAGAATACTAGTTAGCAGTCCACATTTACCCGTTAAAACCCATTCCTGCAATTCAGTGTGCTGATTAGCAAAGCATTGCATGTTAATACAGGTACAGATAATGGAAGTGCTCATTATAGCTGCCTCCAGAGTATGGCTTTCCTGATTAGGATGCCAGCTGACCACCCTGGACAGTGCTTGAAGCAGTTGGGTTGTGACCTAATCTAAGGAGCTCCCATAATATCACAATACGCATGTAGAAACTTTCTAAAGTAAGCTGAAATCATAATAATAAAGGGTGGGCAGAAAAAGCAAGTGTCAGAAGACAGGGCATGGAAGCCATGAGAATAGTCTTTTAAGAATTGAAAAGTGGTTAAGCTTGTAATGCTACGGAGAGGTCAGGAAATAAAACAACTAAAATGAGTCCATGACTTTGACAACAGGGAAGCCATTGTGACCTTGATGAGAATGGTTTCATGAAATAGTGACCACGGGACAGTCACTGTGGTGGGTAGAGGAGGGGAGGTGGGTGGATATAGAAGGTAGGCACCTTTTTTAAGAAGTGAGGATGGAAAGACATGGAGCAGAAACCAGACAGGTCTGAAAGAAACATTTTGTCATTGCGATTTTCATTTACTGGTTTTAAGGTAGAGGAGTCATGCACATTATTAAGTATGGGAAGCAGCCTGGAGAAAAAGGTTGAAAAGCCAGGAGAGAAGGGAAACCAGGTGGAAGTGATTAGGTATCAGTTCCATTATGATAGAAGGAAGTAATTGTGAGTGGGGGGCAGTAAAGTTAGGTTTGTGTTGAGATGGGTTTTTGGTGTAGGCCAGTATGTGTTTTGTGCGTTAAAAAAAAAAAACTACTCTGACTTTTAATTTGGTTTAAACAGTTAGTGTTCAATTTATTAAGGTTACAGATTCATAATGTCAATTCTCCCTAGTATTTACATTCATCTCACAAATCTCACTCTATGTAGAAGTCTAGCATAATTGAACAGTCACTTTCAAGGGGCTTTTGATTAATACTTCATCCTTTTTTTACCAACTTGAACATGTTCAAATATTTTTAAACTATATCGATAAATTTAATATATTCTATCTACTTTTTAAGTACCTCATTTATCTACTTAAACAAAATCTTGCTGAATACTTAAGAATTGTTGTAAATCTATTAAATTAAGCTTATAGAGTGGACCAAATGACCTCTTCGATGGTTCAACATTATGCATAAATTTAGGAAGAGTGCAACTTAAAATCATAAGTTTAATAATTCAATTACTCATTTTAAATTGGTTTTCAAAAATTGTCACTCTAATCGGCCAAATTCCTTAAACATTAGTAGAACAGAAAAGACCAAATATGCACAAAAATATTAATGGCATGACTTTTATGCTTTAAACCTTTCTATACATGATTTTAAATCTTCCTATAGTTGAATGATGAAACTCACCAAGGTAGAAAATTACGTGGGAATCACAGGCCATTTTCAAGCAAATAGTTGACAGATCTGAAGGCATCAGAGCAATTTACATCCTCCAGGATGTCACACTGAGCCCCTTTTTATAACAGCTGTATCATGGGTTACAAAAGTTAAGAAGGGTTTGGGTCACAACTCCTACTGTCTACACCCCTAGACAAAAATTATACATAGTATCTGATTGTTTTTTTTTTTCAGTTGAAGTGTAGTTGATTTACAATGTTGTGTTAGTTTCAGGTGTACAGCATAGTGATTCAGTCATACATATACATTTTTTTCAGATTCTTTTCCATTATAGTTTATTACAAGATATTGAATATAGTTCCCTGTGCTATACAATAAATCCTTATTGTCTATCTATTTTATATATAGTAGTGTGTATTTGTTAATCCCAAATTCCTAATTTATCCCTCACCCCCTTTCCCCTTTGGTAATGGTAAGTTTGTTTTCTGTGTCTGTGAATGTGTATCTGTTTTGTAAATAAGACCATTTATATCATGTTTTTTAGATTCCACATATAAGTGATATCATATGCTATTTGTCTTTCTCTGTCTGACTTCACTTAGTATGATAAATCTCTAGATCCATCCATATTGCTGCAAATGGCATTATTTCACTCTTTTTCATGGCTGAGTTTTGTGTAAATATATGTTTGTGTGTGTGTGTGTGTGTGTATATATATACATATATATCTTCTTTTTCAATTCATCTGTCAATGGACACTTAGCTTGCTTCCATATCTTGGCTATTATATACATAATGCGGCTATAAACATTGGGTGTCCATGTGTCTTTTTGAATTAGAATTTTCATGTTTTCTGAATATATGCCCAAGAGTGGGATTACTAGATCACATGGTAACTCTATTTTTAGTTTTTTAAGGAACCTCCATACTGTTCTCCATAGTGGCTTCACCAATTTACATCCCACACAGTATCTGATTCTTGATCTATTCAAGGAAATAGGACAACCAGGTTGATCTTTGATCTTTAAGAGAGGTACATATATTCTCTATCTAAATGTTAAAGACCTTTGAATTTCATGGAATTCTATTTGTACATTTTTAATACCTAATGATAACTTTGAACTTGATAGTCTTAAATAAATAAATATATTTTCTATTTAATGATAGAAACCTTTAAATGGGATACCAAATATGTAAATATCCTTCTATTTAAAGAACTTTGAACTTGATAGACTCTTGCACTCTTTTACATTCTTAGGACCACGTAACAGTTATAGATGTCTAAATGATCTCCAGTTGAGTTTTGGAGATCCCTCTTGATCAAGCCAAGTCTGATTTGCTCTTATAATATGAGATCATTCTTCTGAGAGTTTATGGAGAGTGGGCAGGAACGTGAGAGAGTTCTCATCTGATGGCTTCTATTTTCTCTGTGAATTAGGATGTGAAGTTGTCTGTTAAAGGAGGTAGGGGTCTCAAGGATGAGAGTGAGAAAAAAGCTTTTGAATACCCATATTTGATAATGGGAGTTCTGAGTAGATCCATGCTGCCTACTTTATAGTCTCATAATTATGTGACATTAAAGCCATTTAAAGTGGAGACAATACTCAAGTTGAGATGTATTTATAATTTATGTCAAACATTTCATTGATATGGTTTTTATATTAACCATACATTCATATTTAGTTCATATTCATATTTAGTTACTTGAGTATTTGCCATTGATAACAGATATTCTTTGTAGCTAATCAAGAAGTCACAGCTCAGTGTCAAAGGAGCTTTATTAATAAAGCAATTGAAGTAGTCACTTACTATACTGCAAGAAGTTCTATACTCATTTAACATTTATTTCCATTTGCTAGTCAATTACCAGCTGTCAGAGCATATTAAGTATTGTAATTTGAGTCAGAAGCTGTCACCCCTAAGTGTATTAACTCTTCCTAATCACATAGGTAGTGATTTGTCCCGTGAAAGAATTATATTAATCACTGACTTAAATCTGTCTACATGATGGTATAAAATTGCCACTGGTTTCTGTTGCTGAAGTGAAGTAAATCAATGTAGACACCAAAAATGAAGGCAGGCTGTCATGAATCATGAGTATTTCAATTCATGTTAACAAGCTTCTCATTGTTTCCAAACAGAAAAAAAAAAGTCAGCCAACTTTCAAAGCTTTTTGCATCTTAATGTTAAAAATGTAGTTACTTTTTATTATTATTTTTGCTAGTTAACATTTATGGAGTATCTATTATGTGCTAGACACTATGCTCACAGCTTTATGTGAATTATTTCTTTTTAATTTTCATGATAACCCTGTAAGGTTGTTGGTTCTTATGGCTGCATTTTGTAATGAGTAAATGATGGCTTAAAAGACTTGAGCAACTAATTTGTCCAAAATGTGAGAGCTGGAGTCAAACCCAAGTAACCGTTTCTCTTGACCAGTAGTCTACATTGATGGATGGTGTTTGATATTTACTAAGTGAATCAGTTAGGAATGCATTTGGGTGCAAGTAACCAAAATCTAACATATAGTTGCTTACAAAATAGTAATGTATTATTTTTTTCCTCACTTAACAGAAAGAATAAAGATAGGAAATTGCTCACATTTGTTAAGTAGCTCAGCAGTGCCCAGGACCAGTGACTCTGTGATTCTCTAGCCTTTCTCTCATGGCAGCAAAAACAGCCACTTCAGTTTCAAGTATCAGGTCCACATTCAGGGCAGGGAAAAGGGAAAGGAGAGAGTTGACAACAGCCATAACTATATAATTTTATCATGAAAGCAAAAACTTTCCAATTTATATCTCATTGGTCAAAACTGTTTCACATGTCCACCCTTATCTGCAAGGGTAAAATACTACACATAGACAGAAGTTGGGGATGATTGATGGACAAGACTTGAGTCAAAAGTTACAGAATCTGGAAACTGTAGGTATTTTTCACTTCCTCCGTAATTTCTTCCTTTCATTTTTTGGAGCGAAAGAGTTATGATTCTCCATCTCCTAATGTACTCTTACCTTATTTTCTAAAATGCACTCGTGGATATTAGGGAAAGCTATGGTTCCGTTAGTTGAGTTAGGATGCCTTAGTTACAAGTAATGGACACTACTGCACACCTAAGAAGATGGGTGAATTTCAGTCATATACTCAATAACTGAATTTACTAAGCACTCATTATTTGCCACGCACTCGTCTGTGCTCTGGGAATACATCAGTGAACAAAACATTAAAAGAGAGAGAGAAACACTATACTGAAATCTCAGACAACCCAAAGGTAGGAGTGCAGCAGGGCCTTGAAGAGGGACAGGAACCAGGGGTTGAGAAGCTATCAAGAATCCAAATAACTTCTCTGAGCATATTGCCTTCCTTCTGCTCACTCTGCTTTCTCTTAATTCTTAGTCCGTGTGGTGGGTAGAATATGGTCACCCCACGTTGCCTGAGTTTTTATGTTCTGTTCAAGCAACCAGCTCAGGCTGAACCAGAATATCTCAGCCCCAGTTGAAATACCTAAGAAAAAGAATTTGAACCGAGTGAGCCCAGGGATAGTGAGAGATATAATTACAGAGGTCATTGTGCGTGGAGTGGACGCCTCAAAAGCTCTCTCCCTCAAAAGGCTTCCTATTGGTCCTCCCCACGTCCAAGCTTGTTGACGCTTTTCTAGACACTGTCTATCCATGCCAGAGCTCCCTCCTACCACTCCATTGAAGAGCACATTGTTTAGTGCTGTAAAAATTGCATGAGTCAAGACTGTTTTGGACTTTTTCAAATCACCTTAAAATACTAAGTCTCCCCCCTCCCCACCACAGCCCTGTTCCTGTCTTCCATATAATAGGAAATTTGGGTCTTAGTTGACATCAAATTTCCTTCTTCTCACTTCAAGCCAAGTGCTCAGAAGCCAATACCACTATAAATCAATTTGGCTCCAAAGTGCACATTGCAGTGTGGGTTGGTATATTCTTTTATGGCCGTTATAAACTGTAAGCCAGTGAGATGTTTGCTGGTGACTTTTTTTTAACCTTCGCTTTGTTTTAGACCGGTGGGTGTTTTTCCATTCAGGGATAAACTGAATTGCTGACCTTGTGGCTAATCTGGTTTTTTGCAGGCTGTGGATTCCGCTCCACGTGGAGGGGGATGGGCAGGCTGGGGCTCCTGGGGCAAATCTCTGCTCTCATCAGCATCTGCCACAGTAGGTAAGCATTTTGTGTTACATTTGAATGGATTAAGTTCAGGAGCCAAGTAGGATATGACATTTTGATCATACCATGTACTGATAGAGTTTAACATTCGCTCATGAGATAATAAGAGCAAATCGTTTTTAGTGCTTACTGTTCTGAGTGCTTCCTGTATGATACATTTATTCTTCAAAATAACCCTACAAAGAGGTACTCTTCTCCGTTTTAGAGGTAAGGAAGCTGAATCACAGATAGGTTAAGACCTTGTCCAAAGTCAAGGGTAGCTGAATTGGGCTTTGAACCATACAGCATGGCTTTTAACTATTACATTATATTGCCTCTTAGAATAGAAGATTTGGGCATTTATAATATATTCTTTTTTTGAGTTTTTTAAATTGAGTTATAGTCAGTTTACAATGTTATGTCAATTTCTGGTGTACAGCACAGTTTTTCAGTCTATAATTTACTCTTAAAGCATTGTG
The DNA here is from genome assembly GCF_009834535.1 of Camelus ferus. Classification (NCBI taxonomy): domain Eukaryota; kingdom Metazoa; phylum Chordata; class Mammalia; order Artiodactyla; family Camelidae; genus Camelus; species Camelus ferus. The sequence continues at coordinate 28,026,798 of NC_045697.1, forward strand.
CTTATCATCCCACTTGAATGTTTTAAAATATACAACTAGCCTACTCCCCCAAAGGATTTGAGGTGTCTCAATAAAAGGCACTTCATCATGGGCATTGAAATACAGATAGGAAGGATATATACATATATATAGAGAGAGAGAGAGAGGGAATTACTACAATTGAACATTGACCTTGACTCTGAGATTCTTGACTGCCAATACATTATCTATCTTATTGAATGATGAAACAGAACTTAGTTGATCTAGATAAGTTTATTTTCCTTATGTTAAATTTTTGAAGAAATGTCCTGCATTGACTCTTATACAAAGAGAAAATATAGTGGCCAATGTCGTTATTGGCAAAGATTTATCAAAATGTTCTTCTTTTTTCTGAAAACATATACCTTGTTTAGTAGATATACCAAAATTTATACATCTCAGTCACACTTCATAAGTTAAAAAAAAATTCATCGAGTCTAACATAGCTATATGCATTGAAAATAATGCAAATAACTTATTTATATAGTATTTATTTACATAGTAGATAGTTTTACAAAATTTAGAGTGGAAAAATTAGTTTTTTTTCTTTCACAGTATGTAAGTTAGTTCTAATGCCAATCATAAATGACAAACACATAATTTATTTGCCTGTTTGACTCCCCAGTGTCTAAGTTGTCACTGAAATCTGCAGTAGCTTTTGGGGGGGGGTAATTAGGTTTATTTATTTATTCAATGGAGGTACTGGGGGTCGAACCCAGAATCTCATGCATGCTAAGCATGCACTCTACCACTAAGCTGTACCCTCCCCTCTGCAATGGCTTTTTGATCAATGAGCTTCTAATGGTCTTTGGTGATGACTATCAAATGCCTATGCATATTCATGTGACCATTTCTTATATCCATTCTACATGAAAACTGAAGGATATAACGTAACGTAAACATGTCTAAGATAATATAGTAAAGGCATTTTCTTGAGGTGGAGAGTGAGGAGCAGGACATGGGGAGCCACAGGTAGCATAGCGTTTAGATCATTTAACTCAGGTGTTCTTAAAGTATATAGTCTGTGGCATGAGAATCTTGTGACGGGCCATGAATTGGTCCCATTCATTGTTACACCTAAAACTAGGAAGGATGGAAGGCCTCAGGTCTTTTGCCCCACTTCAGTGGACCATGGTCACAAAGAGTTGAAGGGCCAGATAATTAATTTGATAGAATTTAGGCTGCCTGGAAGGATGAATAGATTGCATTCTCCTGATTCCATGTCTGTCAAGTATCAGGAGACCTCTGGCAAGAAGTGGATGCTGGTCACTGAATAGTGTCCTCTCTGGTGAAAGCCTGGAAAGCAGAATTTTTTCTTTTTTTTTTTAATTGAAGCATAGTCACTTTACAATGTTGTGTCAATTTCTGGTGCACAGCGTGATGTTCCAGTCATACATATACATACATGTATTTGTTTTCATATTCTTTTTCATTATAGGCTACTACAAATACTGAATATAGTTCTCTGTGCTATACAGTATAAACTTACAGTTTATCTATTTTATATATAGTAATTAGTATCTGCTAATCTTGAATTCCCAATGTATCCCTTCCCACCCCCTTTCCCTCCTGGTGACCATAAGTTTGTTTTCTATGACTGTGAGTCTGTTTCTGTTTTGTAAATAAGTTCATTTGTGTCTTTTCTTTCTTTTTTTTTTTTTTTTTTAGATTTTACATACAAGTGATGTATCATATTTTTCTTTCTCTTTCTGTCTTACTTCACTTAGAATGACAATCTCCACATCCATCCATGTTGCTGCAAATAATATTATTTTATTCTTTTTTTATGGCTGAGTCAGAATCTTTTTTCTGTTGCTAATTGAATGTCATGGATATTACATGTGCAGATGGAAAAATTAACTAAATTCAAGTAGAGGGGCCTCTTTTGTTTTCTGAACAGGAGGGAGTCTCTTCGTGTGGGCCACCTGCTTCCTAGGGAAAACGTTTTGGTGGCTCTTGAAAGGACCTTGCTGCTGGCAGCATTTGGGACTGGCATGCTTTCTAAACCAAAAGTTGGAAATGTGGAGTCCAAAAGCTTTTGAACTTGGAATAAGTCATGGAACAGTAGATAATATGGTCACTCAATTATACAGCTTTCCTCATGGTTTATGTCATAAAACAGTACAGTGTTTTGGGCGTTTCCAGGTCTAAGGGTGTCCAGAACTGCCCTGGTTTATAATGAACTCAGTGCTACAGAAGTTTCTATTATAGACAAAAGATTTACTTCCTCATTAAAATTTTAAATGTAAGCTCCTTCCACAGTAAATACAGAAGTCAACTGCCCTGTGGGGAGCAGGTGCAGGTGTTTCGGGTGCGCTTACAGGTGCACGCGCCTGTAACTGCCCTGCTCCTGGTTGGTCTGACTCTTTGCTATTGTTTCTCATCAGTCAGCGGCTACATCTCATCACTTGAGTTTAGGCTTCGCTGGACCCTTATAAAATTTTCTGTCAGCCAACTAGTAGCTTGCCTGTGGAATTTGCTATTATCTTCTTAGGTGTCCTGTTGTAATCTGACCTTTGCACATATACAGCCTAGTGTAGCCTTCATCCAACGGACTGTGCTCCACCGCCTCTGGGTTTTGTTACCTGATTCAAGTATAACCAGTAGATGATACTGGCTTGACTGCTTAAAAATCAGGCTGTGACTCCTGTGGCAGGTCCCAGCCCATAAAAGGCACTCATCTTTTAATTTGTTCTGAAGTCAGTGTCTTAATCTGTAGCCTGTGCTTGTGTTTCGTGTTGCTCTTGAAGTTTCCCTGTATCTAAGGCACCACGAAGACGATAAATATTGTATCTTGTTAATGTCACAACCGCTTGAAACTTGTGGTGGTCTCTCACCTGGCTCTGTGCAGTAATTGATCCAGAGGAGCCTAGAGAGATAACTGCCTGTGGACCAGCATGATCACTATGCATTCACTACTGCCACTGTCCCTCTTTTGGTTGGTGGAGATAGGGTTCCTTTGAGACAGCATGACAGTTGCACATTGCCCTATCAAATCACAGAATGAAGTTCAAGTGGACCCTCATGTATTCACTTCTATTGCTGTGTAACAAGTTACCACAAATGTGGAGGCTAAAAACAACACACAGTGATTATCTCACAGTTTCTGTGGGTCTGGAGTTGAGGTACGGGATAGCTGGGTTCTCTGCTTAGTGACTTAGCAGGCTGAAATCAAGCTGTAAGCTAGCTGCATTCTCATCTGACATACAGGGTCATTTTCAAGGTTATTCAAGTTGTTGGCAGAATTCAGTTCCTTGTGGTCACAGGGCTGACACCCCTGTTTTCTTGCTGGTTATTGGCCAGGGGTTACTCAGCTCCTAGAGGCTATCCTAAGGTCCTTCATCAAAGCCAGCAGGATAATCTCTCCTAGGCTTCAAGTCTCTCGCTTTAGGAAGGGCCTGAGTCCCTTTTAAAGGCCCACTTGATGAGTTCAGGCTCATCAAGGGTGATCTCTCTTTTGATAAACTCAGATTCAACTGATTAAGGACCTTAATTACATCTGAAACGTTCCTTCACTTTTGCCATATAATGTAACCTAATCATGGGAGTGAACTATCATATTTACAATCCTTCCCACACTCAAAGGAGAAGTGATCACATGTTGTATATGCCAGGAGTGAGAATCTTGGGGGTGATTTCTCACACTTGAGGATGACTGCACATCCCTTTTCTGTTACACTACCAACTTCAGAAACTTAGTATTTTTTTATGGCTCTGGCTACATGCTAGAATTATAAAAAAATATTTTAATCTTGGCATTTTCCTCTTGTTTGCACCCACAATGACCACAAATTAAATTCATGAAATGCATCCTTACCCAATAGATGGAGAATATTTGTACTATTCAAGGAGCTGAAAATATACTCTGCAAAATAGTTTGGAGAAGGCAAGTTTCCTTCTCTCAGACAAAGGGGCACATGAGGGAGAGCAAAGAAATTGTGAAATATTGATACCCATTCTGAGAATCCCTTTGGACACTATCTTTAGAGACATAGAGACTGAATTTGTTTGTCACCACTGCTCATCACAGCCCCAGTGGATTCAATAGCAAGATAGCTGAATACCATCCCTAAGTTGTTCCCAAGGCCTATTTTGGAGATTTCTGGTCAAGACAGGCTGTAATTTTACAAAGTAATCATAGCTAAAATAATAGCAATATATACTTTAAAATAAGGTAAGTATTTTTGTGGACCTGATAGAGAACTAAAACTTGTAGCATAAGGGGAGGCTGAAGTCATAGGTTCCAAAGCTGGAAACAGGCAGTGGGGGTGATTGGGAATTTGACTCCCAAAAGATAATAGGGATTACAAGTGTCCCACAAATGGACAAGTGTCATAGTCAGGCTCACAGCCTGAAACAGAGAATTGGAATAGAGTTCAACCACCTGTGAATGGAAGCTTGAGAGAGTTATAGGTGCTGTCCTGGGTTGTGGTTTATCTGAGCTGCTGTCTTTGGATTGAGAAGCAAGCTGTTTATATACAGGCAAACAGTGCCCACCAGGGGCTTTGCAGCATTAATAGTTTATTATCACAGGGCAAAGAAACTTATTGGAAAACAGAGCACTCACAGCAGTAGACAAGCTCTTGAAGGTTTATAAATTGCCTGTGGAAAGCCAAGAAAGAAAATAACCACATATTCTATTGCAATTGATTCCCACTCAGAAACCTCATGTTACCCCCAGGGTAATTCCAGTTGCAGACTGATCTATGTGCAAAACACAAGAGTCTGTAACAAAACTCAGAGCTGTCAATTGAGCACTAGAAATAGAAACCAATACTTCTTACAGTTGTTGAAAAACTGCCGTCACAATTGTTAGAACTGTTTAGATTTGGCAGGAGAGTAATTGGAGAATGGAAACATTTAGAAGATGGTTCTTTCTTGGAAAAAAACACTGTATCAAGAGTCATTAAGACCTGAGGTCTGGTCCTGACTGCTACTAACTTGTGATGACAAAGAATGATCACTAACTAGCTGCATTATGCACTGAACCTCTCTAGACTCAGCTTCCTTACTTGGAAAAGTGTGGGTGGAAGAGAAATTCTAAGATTCCTTCCAACTTCTGGAATATGATGATTCCATGGTCTGTGGCTATTTAGAGCAGGAGAAAGATATTTGTAGCCACTGTGCTAAGTAGAAAAATACAGAAAATTGACTTTTTGCTACTCTATATGTTTATATCTTATCTTTTGTCTCACCACTTGGACCCCACAGTTAAGGGAAAATGAGAAAAAGTGACATTCCTGATGCTTTTATAAAATCAAACATTTCTCAGCCAACAATTACTTTTGGAGAGGCCATAACTCATGCATTAGTTCATTCACAGCTACATTATCATCACATTCTAAGAAGACTTGATTGGCTGCTATCCATGCTTTTGGATATGTTCGTAAAATGCAATTGATATGGTTATTATTTAAGATCCAGGCAGAAACCAGAGTGGAAAAGGAACATGTTAAAAAAAATTTTATTATAATTTCAAAGTACTGTTGTGAGAACCAGATGTGATTTCCCACAAGCACTTTAGAGACTTGACATATTCATAGGATATATTGCTAACCAATAGACCAGTGATCAAAATGAAAGCTGACAATGCTAAGACATACCCAGACATACCAAGTAAAATGTCTGTAGTGGAATGGAACAGCTTATTTCCAGTTACTACAAAAGGCCTAAATGTTTATTTAAAATTCTAGTTTTGACAGTTTTATGAATCTAAACACCTTATGCAAGTTCCCTGAGGAGAGGAGGCGGATCTGATCTGATCTGTATATTGAACTTTCCAGAATTACCATTGTTCCCCTTCCCCATCCTCTCTTGACTTGCACAATTTTTTCCTTCTGCACATTTTAATGAAACTCTTCTACCAGCGATGTCAGAAATAATGACAGTGTTTATCACAGAGAACGACAAACTTGTCAAAATGATACTACAGTAAAAACTCTTCACTAGGTATTTCACTATCAATATCACACGGGTTCATTTTTGAAGGTGACATTGCTGATGATGTGAAAATTCTCAAGGATCATCAATAGGAAAGATAATAGGATTAATGCTTGGAGCTTGTTCGCAATCCTTTACAAGCTATGAATAAGACCCAGAGTTTAATGAATTCCTGTGTGACCGCGAGGCAAACACTATGAGTTCAGAAACTCTTCTTGTCAATTTTGAACCTAAAGAGAAGTGAGTATCTGATTGCAGAGTGGACATCGACCATCATTATGGAGAGGGAAGACTTTCCCGGAAGAAAGGTTGGCTGGCCCCACTTTTTGCTGCCCTGATGTTTGCTTTAGTTGAGCGCAGCAGCAGCATCTGTGTGTGTTTCTAACTACTTCACACGATTTTTATAATATCTTGAATTCATTGATAGTAGAGTCTGAAATGCAGGCAATCTTTTTAAATTGTTCTATTTCTCGAAAATTCACCCAAAGAAGAGTAAAATGGGTGCAACTTTCAGAGAAGCAGTTGGCACATCCATAAAATATTAAATGCACGTGCCCTCTGTCCAGGGCTGGAATCCCTATCCGACAGGTCCACTGTTGATTCTTTGCAAAAGTTCATTAATATATATGTGCAAAGATGTTCAGTGTGGAATTCACTCAGCAAATACTTGTCATGCTAGCCACTATTCTAGGAGCTTGAGATAAAGCGGTAAGTAAACAAGACAAAGACCCTGTTGTAGACTAGTGGAAGGATGCAGACAATAAACAATACACATAATGAATAGAAAAATTATTTGGAGGGTTAGAAAGTGGTAAGTCTATGAAAAATATAAAGTGGAGTCAGGAATACAGGTTAAGGTTCTAAAAATGGTGGTGAGGGGTAGACCTAGTGAGGCGATATTTGAGCAAAGACCTGAAGGAAATGAGGGAGTTCCCCAGGCATGTACGAAAAACTGGAAACAACCCAAGGATCTGTCCATAGAGAATGTTAAAATGTGACATAGCCACTTGGTGGAATAATTCTCTGCAATCATTAAAAAGAATAAGGTAGATCAGTGTCCCAGGCTGGATGCCCAGGGGAGAGACTGAGGCAGAGATGAGTTGCTGGAGTTTTACTGAGAAGGGCTCTCAGGAGCAAGGCTTGCAAGAGAGTGAAGGACTAGGAAAACAGAACGGGGCTGCGGGAGAGGCCGAACTGCAGTGCAGGTGCATCAGAGGCCTCAGCCCATCTCATAGGGAGCCTGGTGGTTGGGATGACTCTTCAAAGATGTCCCCTGTTAATGCACAGGACCAGGCTTTTGTATCACCAACTCCCCCGTTGACCAGACTTTATAGTACAGTCGTGGGGGAGCCAGTTCCCTTTGGCCAAGGGCGTTTCAAAGGTGGGCGTTCAGCTGAGAGCTGTGAGCCGGGGAGAAGAGCCCTGCAGTCCCAGGCAGTGCACGCAGCCTCCCCCACTGTCTGCGTGTGCTAAGGCCTCCACGGTGCGTGGTGAAGGCAGGTGCAGAACACTGATATGTACCCATATGCTTTAAAATTTTTTTTCTGAAAGAAATCAACAAGAAACAAATCAGAATTGTTATTGTTAAAAGGAAATGGGGGGTTAGGGGAGAGGAAGGCAGGGCCGCTTTAAGCCTTTTAAGAGCCTCTGGTATTCCTTCTTTTGGAGGTCTCTCTCTTATCACACCAAATATAATAAAATGCACCCACACCCTCATTAAATATATAATTTATATGTAACTATGGAAGAATTGAATTCACTTAAACTATAGTTGACCAATTGACCTAATACTACATTTTGAATACATGTAAGTAAATATTATTTAATTTCCGACTTGCAAATTTTCTTCTTTGTCTTTTAGAACTAACATATTTTTTCCAGGTCAGATATTTCTGTAGGTCCTTACATGCTCATACGCTCTATTGCCTACTATGTCAGTGGACGCTGTCTAGGGAGAAAGGCTGTTCCACCTCCTGTTTTCTGTGTCTATACTCTTTGATTTTACTAACATTATGAATTTTTACTTTTAAAAATCAACCAGATATATCAGGGAAGTGAGATTACGGGATTTTTTTAACTGTCTTTTTTATATATCCACTCTTTTAAAAGAAAAGAAATTTAAAAAGAAGGAAATGTTATATTAAAATTAAAACAATCGAAAAGGGGAAAACTCTCTAAACAAGTTAGCTAGTGCCCTACTTGGGGGTCCTTTACAATAAGGGACCAGTGGAAAGTACGCATAGGGTTATGGTGTGCATCCAGGTCCTGTAGAACGGCTGTTGCTCCCCTAAGTTACCAGTTGGTCAAAGAGACCCTCCCACCAACAAATGATTATTTTCATCCTTTGAAAAGAGGAGAGACCTCCCTTCAATGAGATTTTGATCTTGGTGGAACTCACAAGAAGAGGGGTTGATGGAATCACAGTGTTTTTTGAGAGGGGAAAAAAAAAAAAAACTAGAGGTGCTATTAAGATATAAAATATTTCATCCAGCACCACACAGTACCTTGGGATCCTGCCTGCATCAAGCTTTGCCAACCCAAGGCACAGCTGGGAGGGGCAGGGTTAGAGTAAGATTTCACTGCAGGAGTGACCTTCAGCTTGCTGTCTGGTCAAGGTCAGGTAAGTCAAGCTAACTTTAGCATAAACCAGTGTTTTAAAAACAAGGAAACTCCTAATCGAGGATCTGATTTCCAAGGAGCTATAGAAATGGGACTAAAATGATATTTAATAAACTATCAATGGGGGGTGGGAAGAGGTTAATTGGGAGTTTGAGATTTGCAAATATTAACTACTATATATAAAATATATAAAAAACAAATATCTTCTTTATAGCATGGGAAATTATATTCAACATCTTGTAGTAACCTATAATGAAAAAGAATATGAAAACGAGTACATGTATGTATATGTATGGCTGGAACATTATGCTGTACATCAGAAATTGACACATTGTAAGTGACTATACTTCAGTTAAAAAAGGTAAACTATCAACGGCATGTAAAACTTTCTTAATGTAACATAGTGATTGAGTGTTCGAGTTTTCGAGTCATAAAGATTGAGTTCAAATCCTGTCTCTGCCACTTACTGGCTTGGGACCTTAGGCAAGTGACTTCACGTCACCAGGTCTCAGGTTTTCCAGTGGTGAAATGGGTATAATAATATCCCTTACTTTGTAATGAGAAGATTAAATGAGATAATTATCTATACTAGAAGTATTTAGTCCAGTGCCTGGGACATTGTAAGTATTCAATCATGTTGGCCAATACCGAGGGTTTCCCATATTTCTCCTCAGTGACCTTACAAACCCCTGGGAGGTGGATGTTATAATCCTCCTTTCAGAGAAGACGCAGCAGCAGTGACTCAGGAAGGGCCCCAAGACCACACAGCTAATAACTGATGGAACCAAAATTCCTCCACAACACTCCTGACTCCTGAGTTTAGGGTGTTTTCCACTAGAGTATAGATGAGAAATTAAACACCAGCTAATCATTTAACATTTGTTTTAAAATGATACAGTATCGCAGCGTGTATTACCTTCTCTTCTTTGTAGTATTCTTTTTACTGCAGTAAGTCAGAGAGTAGAGGATATTCCATTTTAAGAACCATATAACTTGGAGGGGGTTCATTTCCTGAGGATACTTAGGGTTCATGATGACAAGTGAGGAGATGAATCCATGAACTAAACCCTCTGGTATTATTCATATTGCTTGTTTTTCTCTGTTATTGGTAGAACCAAATCAATCTCTCTCAGAGTGAATCACTCTCAGTCAAAAGGCTACAATGACCATATTATTACTTCCTTGTTCTGGGCACTAGATGTCACACTAAGTAAAGTTTTAGAAGTTATTCTTCAAAGTAGGGTGTGGCATAGAGTAGAAACCTTAACTGTGGAAAATCCATAGCTTTATGTTCCTAGTAGAATGTAGTAATGATGTTCTTTCATTCACAAAAGAATGCAGAAAAAAGAATTGTTAGTCAGAAAATATAATTGGAGGAGTCTTAAATAAGTGCAAATCTTTGTATGTCAATTATACCTCAACAAAGCTATTAGTGTGTGTGTGTGTGTGTGTGTGTGTGTGTGTGGTTGGAGTAGCAGCCTATTGTCATGTCTGTTAGACAGACACATTCCACTTATTATACACGTAACAGTGGTGTTTCCTTCCAGAAACCAAGTGATTTTTCTAGAGGCAGGTAATTCATATTCGTCATTATTTGTGTTATGAGATGGTGAGAAGTTCTTCTTCTCCAGGAAAAGATTCAGTCGAGGCCCTAACCTGCAAGGGGTAGAGAAGGAGAAAGAGGAGTTAATGACAATGAGGCCCATTAAACCCTGAATGCCATATGAGGTTGCTCATATGTGGAATCTAAAAAACAAACAAAAACAAAGCATAAATACAGGACAGAAATAGACTCATAGACAGAGAATACAGACTTGTGGTTGCCAGGGGGGCGGAGGGTGGGAAGGGATAGACTGGGATTTCAAAATTGTAGAATAGATAAACAAGATTATACTGTATAGCACAGGGAAATTTACACAAAATGTTATGGTAACTAACAGAGAAAAAAATGTGACAATGAGTGTGTATATGTCCATGTATGACTGAAAAATTGTGCTGAACACTGGAATTTGACACAACATTGTAAAATGATTATAAATCAATAAAAAATGTTAAAAAAAAAAAAAACCCTGAATGGTCTCAGGGAAGGATGTGGAATCATCCCTTGAATGGTTTTATACAAAGAAAATGTAGCAGATGCCTCCAGGCCTTTATTTATTCCTTGATTTTAGCTCTCAGAAATCTAGATAAGAATCATACATTGAGATTTGGATTTACATTATTTCCTTTTGGAAAATATGTATGTTTTTAAAGGATGGCAAGGGATATGGGCTCATTATGTAAATGTAGATAATTATATCCTGTAACTTAAATGTGTTATGGAAACTCCTATAAGTTTCCATCGAGATGCTTGGAATTTATTGGAAGCTAGAGAGAATTCAAGTCATAGTTTTAGCAATTATTGTGCATCTTTTTTAAAAGTAATTCAGTAATAAACTTGAACTTTGTCTAATGATCTATACATGAATATATTCCTGTATGTAATTAATGTTGTAAACATTAATAATAATGTTTCTTAAGTTTCAGTGTTTTCTAGATGGTGTGTAATGACAGGTGATTCCCATTCGGTATAATTAGTCCTATATCAGTTTGGTAAATATCAGTGCTGTGATTACTTTAAGATCCCTCTGATATATAAGGTTACGGTTGACAAAATGTGACTCTGGGTTTGGGATGCACCCATGCCTTTCTCTCCCTCAGGAGGGGGACGATCAGTCATTTTAACACTGCCCTCTACGGCTAGGTGCTTCCCTTTGGCTCTCAGATCCTCCTGTGACTTGGGACTTTTTTCTCCATATGTAAATATTGCTGCTGCCTTGAGTCTTAACAACCTGAGGCTGCACAGGTCCTGAGGGAAATAGCCATTTTCTCCCTATGGGGAGGAAAGCGCCGTGGTGACGGCAGCCCAAGCTGCTTCTCCTTCAAGAACTCAAACAGCCACTTAGGACCATCACTAAGCTATTAATTTTCGTTCAGTTTGGGAACTCTGAGAACCGTGGGGGCCTCGAAGGAGAAAAATACTGCTCCAAAATAAAATGTAGACAAGACTATTTCTCTGTCAACCCAAGGGTGGTGTGTGTGCGTGTGTGTGTCGGGGGAGAGTGGATGAGAAGGTCAGCTCTGTATTTACTAAATAGTTACTGAATACCCCCTGTGCTGGGCTCTAAGACAGGGATTGTCCTGCTCAGATGGAGCAAAATCGGTGCCCCTCATCCTGGCTATCTATTCTTATGTCTTGTTTGGCCTGTTACTGCTTAAAATAACTGTCAGAGCTCTCGGGTGCCCATCCTGGTTTTCCTGCTGGCTTGCCTTTTGACTTTGACACGGCGTCTCCTGACACCTCTCACACACACAGACCGTGCTAAAGCAGTGACTGACACTTTTGAAGAGCTTCTGAAGGCTCAACTGATTTTAATTCAACAAATAGTAATTGAGCACCTGCAATGGGCTAGGTCTGTAAGGAATCAAAAAGTGAATGATGCGTACTTGCCTTGAGAAGCTTAGGAAAGAGGAAAGAGGGTAAGACTGGGACACCATTCACAAATATATCTTGCGCTGAGAATCCCAGGTTGCTAGTTAGCTGGGGTGAGAAGCAAAAGGAGATAATAAGGCACCTGGGAGCACTTGACTTGCATTTATCTCATTTGCTCCTCACAGCAGCGCAGTGGAGAAACTGAGTCACAGAGAGGTTGGAAACTTCTCGAAGGTCACCCAACTAGGCAGTGGTGAAGCTGAGTTCAGATTGGACCCCACATCTGAGGGCTTGCAAATTCTATGCTGTTAATCACTGCATTCTCTTACAATCGGATACATGCCTACCACTTACAGGAGCCCTGGCAGATGGGCTCTAGGACTGCAGACCACGGACTGCTGCTGTATCCATGAGCCGTGTCTTATTTCCTGACAGGTCATGGACTGACGGCGGTCAAGGAAAAAGCAGGGGCCACCTTGAGGATTCACAGTGCAAATTCTGGCTCTTCCGAAGGGGCCCAACCTGATACCGAAAATGAAGTCCCTCAAGGTGAGTGGTGCATTTATTTGGGGGTTTCTTGAACTTGAGCTGTATTACACTCTGTGTGCAAATTGAAGATTTCCAAGTTCAGATCAGCAAAATGAACTCTAAAAGGGTGTTTTTCTCTTTAGTAGCAGATGCGGCCTCAGAGCAGAGCCCCGCGGAAAGTCCACCCACTTCACCTTCATCGGGGTCCCGGGGCATGCTGTCGGCCATCACCAGTGCGGTTCAAAACACAGTGAGTCCTTAGCTGCTTCCTCTGTTTTCCCTGAGGTCTGCCAGTGCCTTCTTTTGATATTTCTATTTACCAGTGACCTAGATACATCTGATCATAACTTTGGATTATGGCTTTGTTATGCTTTCTCACTTATGGAGTAGGCATAACCTTGGAACCAAAATGATAAGAACAAAATGAAATATATTTTATGTTTAAAAGGAAGGAGCTTCTTAGAAGGAACATTTTTCAGTCTGCTTTAATAGTGTCCTTTCCAACAGCTGCAAGGATAGCATCTATTTGAGGGGGAGTGAGGGCTCTTTCTTAGAGCTGGGACAGCTGTTTTTCTGAGATGCTCTGTGTCTCTTAACCTTCAATTTGAAAAATTATAGAGCAATTCAAGTAAATATTTATTTATTTATTTAGAATCAGAAACATCCTGAAATGTTTCTAAAATGTTTCCAGGTAACTAAGACCAACATTCTCCTCCATCCCTACCTCCCAATTCCCACTCCCCTCTTTCCTTGAATAACCCTAATACCCACCTCCCCTTCCCAGGCCCTGCCTCTTAAAGAAGCTGAAGTTGCTTGTTCTTGGCAACGAAACACTGATGGAGAATAAGGGAGAGGCACCCCAACTGAGATGAGGCAGCTAGCTAGTCTTTGGGATGAGGAACAAAAGGTTTATTTTCTGCTGTGTACAACCAAATAACTAGTTTCTCAAGAAATATGGCTCATGTCCAATTTATTTATTTATCCATTTTTTAAAAATGGTGATTGGCCCTCATTATATACCAGGAGCTATGCTGGATGCCGGGCACAGGCTGATAAGCAAGCGGGCACAACATCCCGGAAGACGGAGGGGACTCAACAGTTGTCAGATGCACTGCCATGTGGGAAGGAGAGGGGGCTGTGCTCACACATATGAGGGTGCCTTACCCAGACTCCGGGGTCAGGGCATGCCAGAAGTGGGAGGTGACTCTTCCTCTCCTTGCTGCTTGAGGACCCCTAGACTAAGTAGGGAGAACGGAGATCAGCGAATATGTTTTAGGGGTCAGATAGCAGTACAAGTCCAGGGTGCCCATGGGGGCTGTAGGGTCAGGTATGGGACGGAGCTCTTTTGTTATCCCTGGTCTAAGGAAGGAATTCGTAGTCCCCCTCTGCTACAAGGCAGGGCCCTCTGAGTTTGTCCTCAGCATCCTCATCTTCCTTTCTGTGTGCCCTCCAGCCTTCCAGTACTCAGTTTTCCCAAGCTCCAGACACCCGCCACCAAGTCTGCCCTTACTCAAAGTCCCTGCGTCCTTCCTTCTCCCATTTTACTCTCTCCTGAAATAACCACTCATAGGATGTTAGGAGAAAAAGTGTGAAATGCTGATATCTGCTAGTCCTCCCAACATACGTACATTTTAAAATCTGTTTGGTAGTATGATTACTGATTGTCTCCCAAATTTGGAAACAACGTCTAAATGTCCAAGATGGAGATGACTAACAAAGCATATTACGTGAATGCACCACTTAGTGAATGCATCCAAATAAATGCACCACTCAGTGAAATCAAATGTTGCTACTGAAGTGATAATTATGAAAAATGGAAAATGCATATAGATAATAATGTAATCATAAAATATAGCATATTCAAACTCATGTAAGATGAGAAAAAACACAGACATATGCATATTGTAATTGTAGTTGTGTAGTTGGGTTATACGCACAGAAGCTGTTGCAAAGAAATGCAGGCAGTTCTGTTTATATGAACAGCTAATGTGAATAAATCTTAGCTGTTTTGATCTTTTTTTAAAAAGAAGAACAGTGGCTGGCAAAGGGATTTGCAAAGAGATAACTGTATAATAAAAGTTTCTAAAGCCAAAAGTATATGGAAGCCAACCTGTCTTATTTCATGAATATACTAATTACAGGCGGTTATTGCTATTTTCTGGAAGTGTACAAGAGCCATCGACACAGCCCGAGGGGCCTGCGCTCCAGGGCTCTAGATTAAAGGATTCCCCAGAATGGCAAGAGTATTTGACATTTTAATGGACTGCTCCAAATAATTCTGTTACTTGGGTTTAAAATTTTTTCAAACAAAAACAGCAATTGGGTCACCTATTAATTTTTTGTCTTAGAAACATATCTATTCATATACACAGAGCCAATAAAATTAATCCCCTAATGTGCCCTGGTTTTCTTAAGCATCCTTTTAAAATAACATTATATGTCCTTCAAATTATATGACATATACCCTTCCAAGGGAAAAAAATAGGATTAAATGAATGATAAATCTCCTGATGGGAAAAATTGAGACTTTTTATTGATTTCAATATTTGAAGATAGCGCCATGTAGGAGGTGCTGACTGCTGTGAAACAGCAAAACATAAAAATCTAATCTCACGCAATGATTCCATCATCAGGGTAAAAGCGTCTTAACGGGTGGTCTCGATGCTTTGGAGTTCATCGGCAAGAAAACCATGAATGTCCTTGCAGAAAGTGACCCAGGTTTTAAGCGGACTAAGACACTCATGGAGAGAACTGTTTCCTTGTCTCAGGTGGGATTATATACTTTGTGATTTTTTTTCTTTTGGTCAATAAAGTAAATACATTTTTATTTATCTTTTTTATTAGATATTTTAAGGCACATGATGCAAATTTAAATGGCACAAAATAGCTGAGAGTGAAAATTGAGTTTCTAATACACCCTTTTCCCCAGCCATTCCTCATGGGAGACAACCACTGTTAACAACTTCTTATGGATTCTATCAGAGACATTGTATAGACAAATTATATAGATACAGATATAGATATGGATATATAGATAGATGTAGCAAACATATATATGCACATATATACATATATATACATATGCACATATATACATACAACCTTTTTCAACCAAATGGTAGCATACTAAGCATATTCCTTTGTACCTTGCTTTATTAAGTTATACTTAATCATTTCTTGAAGATTATTCCATTAATGCCATTTGTCTTAGTCCATTCCGGCTGCTGTAACAGAATACCATAGACCGATGGCTCATAAACAACAAACATTTATTTCTCAAAGTTCTGGAGTCTGGGAAGTCCAAGATCAAAGCCCCAGCAGATTCGGTGTCTGGCTTTCTGATTTATAGATGGCAGTTTTCATGCAGTTTCTTCACATGGTGGAAGAAGGTGATAAAGCTCTCTTAGTCCTCTTTTAGAAGGGCACACTAATCCCATTCATGAGGGCTCCACCCTCATGACCTGGTCATCTCCCAGAGGCCCCACCTCCTAATACCATCACACTGGGGATTAGAGTTCAACATATGAATTTTGGGGAAACACAAACATTCAGCCTATAGCACCACCATATTCCAGCTCTCCCACTTTCTAGCTCCATGACCTTGAGTAGGTGACTTAACCCTTCTCTGCCTGAGATTACTCACCTGTACACTGGGGTAACAGCAATAACTACTGATAGCTCCGTTGCAAGGATTAACTGGGTTAGAATAGAACCTGACTCTTAGTAAGCCCCCACGAATGTTAGTTATTGTTGTTGTTATTGTTATGTGTCAGTATGATAGTTAGAAATTGTATCTCATTGGAATTTTAATTTATGTTTCTCTTACTCTGGCGCAGGGTTGGGCTTCTCTTCTCACACTTCCAGCTCTGAAGTTTTCTTCTGTGAGAAATATGATATGAACAAGTTATTTTATATTTTGATCACTTGTAGTAGCCAAGAAAGTTTTAAATAATATTTCTCATTTTTCCAAATATAAAACTCTAACATTGAACTTGCCCTTTCAGCTGGTATATGCCCAGCCCAGACACCACAGTGCAAGCACAAGTTCAAGCACCCCCCTCCCCCTTCCCCCTTAAAAGTCTGATACACCGGGTCTCTCTGTGTCTTACCAAAATCAGGAGCAGCAGACGCAGGATTTTGTGAATTTCACAGGCAGGACAAACATATCTTCTATGGCTCAGTGCTGGGAAGCCATGAAGGAGTTGTGTCTGACAACAGGTTAGTGGTATCCCCTGAAAAGTTTGGTTTTTAGGTTATTTCTCCTTGGCTCTTCCAGAATAACCCACATATAACCCCTCTGATATCATAGCCCAGGTAGGAACTTGGCAGGATCAGCTAGACCACTACCCACTATGGATCCTTAAAGAAGAAAATAGATTTTGTGTTAAGCAGGCAATTAACACCAGATGTTGTAAAAATACGAAGTGAAACAAAACCAAAAATAATAATAATAACCCAAGTATCAACATGGCTTAGAAGGAGAAAGGTTTATCTTTCATTCCTGTGGTGTGAGTGTTCCTGTTCAGGTGGCTCCTCTGGGCAGCTCTCTTCTGAGCCTGCATCTTGTGGCTCCACCATCTTAAAATCCTTTACTTGCAGCCTCATAGAAAGGGGAGGGACATGTGTGGATAGCCATATGGGACAATTTAGGACTAGCCGTGGAAATAGCATACATCACTTTTACCCTCATTCCTTTGGCCAAAACTTATCACATATTCTACCTAATTCGACTCAGGAGGACTGAAAAATATCATTTAGCTATGTGTCTAGGAGGAAAAGGATATTCAGTAAGCACTCAGAAATATTTTTGCTGCAAGATTTTATATATATATATAGAGAGAGAGAGAGACATGCATAGATATATATATTATATATACACACTTATACATACATCTAAACATGTATGTGTACATACATAAATTTGTACATATATATAAATTTGCTTCTAGTCAAGAAGGAGATAATGTGATGGAAAATGTGACCAGTCCAGAAGCTGGCTAACTCTGTGGCATCTTTGACTTAAATTTACACACTTGTAAAGCGAAGACTTAGACCTGGTCCATTTTCTAGATTACCATAGTTTTTGTGGCACCTTCATAATTTTTATCACATCTGCATTCAATCTACCGCTAAAAAGCAAATAGCAGTGCTCATAGAAATGTGTCACCCAAGAATCCACACGGTAGATGTGAACACTTGCAATGTTTGTCATGACACATCTGAAACGTGTGCAGGGAGTGTGGTACAGAACATTCTGGGGCACATCTGAGTGTTGCACCTGTAATTCACATGGCCACCTTACACTGATTGCCACATTACCCACTTCAGTCTCCTTCCAAATGATAATTTATTGTTCATTTATTCATTCCACAACACAATCCACGAATGCGTTTTGAATGTCCACTACGTGCCAGGCACCATTCTAAGCACTTGAGATACACCCGTGGTTTTTATGGATAAATATCCCTGTCACTATGGAGATTTTGTCTAGTGAGGAGGGACAAACAAATAATAAACATTACCTCATATTTTAGAAGATGATGAGTGCTGTGGGAAAAAAAAGAAAAAGAGAAGAGGGTAATCAGGAACACGGGAGTGAGGGGCAGGTTAAGTATTAAGTCAGATTGTGAGGGGGGACCTCATGGAGATGATGCCATGTGAGCAAACACTTGAAGGAGATGAGGGGCTTAGCTATGCAGAATCTGGATGAAGCATATTCCAGGCAGAAAGAGCAGTTTGTGCAAAGGCCCTGAGGCAGCAGTGTCTGATATGAACAAGAAAGAGCAAGGATGCTATGTGGTAGGAGAGGAGTGAGCCAGGATGAGAGTTGTTGAAGATGAGGCCAGAGTAGTAATGGGGAGCAGGTGATGGTAGATCATGAGGGCATTTTTAAGGACCTTGGCCTTTACTGTTAATGAAATGGGGAGACTTTTGCAGTATTTTGAAGTTAGGATCTGAGTTTAAAAGTATCACTCTAGTTACTGTGTTGAAAATAGACTGGGCTAGGGGAGGGTCAAGGGCAGGGAGACCAGTTAGAGTGTGTATCAGTCTAGATCCTCCCAGAAGCAGATGCCAAGATGATCTTAAATGTGTGAGGATTTTATTAGGGGAAATGACAATGTGAGAGAAAATTGTAGGGGTTGGGAGTGTCCAGGAAGACTGGGAGAGCCATCGTGGGAGACACTATGATGCAAGTCCCCAGTGAAGGGGAGAGGGAGGAGACCAGGTGGAAGAGGAAGTGTCCTGTACTGTCTAAGAAAGGTTTGGCAAAGCCATGGGAGGGTCTTTCAGTTGAAGTCTGCTGACAGAGGAGTTCCCATCTCCCAGGAACAGGTCTGCCCTACAGACCCTGCTGCACCAGTGCTTGGCAGGGAGAGGTTGTGGGAGGCATGGCCTCGGTCAGAATGAGGGATGGATTTCAAAGCGCAGCATCTGGGGCCCTTGCTCATTTATGCTCCACTCTCACAGCCTCCTCTGGAGGTACAAGCAGTTATCTAAGGAAGGGATCGCGGTGGCTCAGAGCAGTGTGAAGCCAGGAAGGTAGTGATGAGTGGCTGACTCTGGGTATGGTTTGAAGGTCAATCCAGAGTTCCTGGTGGATCGAACCTGGGGTATGAGATAAAAGGAGGAGGCATAATTACTCCAGTGTTTTTGCTTGAGCAGCTAGAAGGATGAAGCTGCCACCAACTGAGACAGGAGATCAGTTATGTTTTTCCTAATCCACACTAAGTAACTGTAAACATCAGAAATGTTCATCCACACCTGCCCGAAGTTTCTTACGTATTCTATCTCGCTGTTTGAATAACATGGGGGCAGGGTGGTTCTCAGGTCCCACCGATATCTAAGTTTCCAGAGCTGCCCTTCTGTCCTGAAGTCTTCCATGCCAGGATCACTTCCTGCTGTTTAAACCCACCTCCTCTTCTTCTCCAGAGGGAACGTGGAGGCAGCATCCTGAAAGCCACTTAGTTCTTCTTTAAGCCACTTTAATTTCACTCTCCGTTTCTTGAGTGAATTCAGATCATTCTGGAGTGACATTTTCCCTTTACCTTCTATTTCATCTCTTTCCCCCTCTGATCTGAAGTGCAGATTTAAAGATGCAAGTTGGTGTAGAGAAAGGAAGCAATTTCAGTGTCACTTTCTAACTTTTATTTCCTCACCACCAAGCCAGTGAGATCAGCAGGGATAATAGGGTCTTACTGTAAGTGTTAAAAATTCCTGGGAGTGATTTGATGGGGTTGTTTTGAAAACTTTAAAATTCAGATCTTGTACTTACTTAGCCTTGAAAACAGACAGGAGGGAGAATTCCTTCTGCAGCCCAGGGGGTTTTGGGTTAACACCACAAGAACCCAAAAAGAGAATGAGGCTGATCGTTTTATTGACACATAATAAAAAACAAAATCTATTCTTTCATGATCTTCCCCTTGTGACCTTGTGGTGGCCAGTGCATTTATGGTGCTCTTTACAGATATTAAAGACCCCTGTAAACTGAATACTGCAGTAACCTTGATGAGGGATCAAGTAAAAGATGCTTAGAATCAAAGAAAGCAAATGCAGGAAATTAGGAGGGGTTGGTGGACATGTGTTCATTTTATTGTCTTCTTATTTAATCAACAGAAAAATAACTGGAGAAAAATGATCAACCTGGAGAGGAACTCAGTTCACAGTGATACTTCTCAAAACCAGTCTATCTAAGAATTGAGGAGCTAACATTCTTACTTATATTCCGTATATGTTGAGGAATACACTATGAGTTAATATTTTACTAATTTTTTTCACCAAAGGTGTTGAATAACCACACACAAAATTTTAAAAATAACTCAGAGAAGATCAGACCTGCTTGTTTCTGCTTTGGAGTCTGCCTTGGTGCACAGATTGCCATGATTCCTGCCACAATAGATTAAACTTCCCCAATGTACATAAATGTGCTCATTATAGAAAATTTGGACATTAAAAAAATACAATTCATCACACACATGGAAAACACTTTAGTGGAAACCACTGTTCAGCTTTTGCTTTGCTTCTTTCTGATCCTATTCCTAGGTGTAGAATTGTTGCTTTGTTGTGTTGTGTATGTATGAACAGGAAAAGTTCGAAGTGGAATATTACGTAAAAAATTGAGTAAAAATCAATCAAAAAATCTTTTTTAAGAAATTCCAAAGTGACTAAAGCCTACTTTTCGCAAGTACCACGTCAGTGCTCACCGCCCTGTGTCTCAGGCAGGAAGTGGGGCTTGTGAGCCTACGTCTAGTATGCAACATTGTGTGTTGTGCAGATGCTACGGGAAGCCAAGGAGAAAGAGAAGCAGAGACTGGCTCAGCAGCTCACGGCCGAGAGGACCGCACACTACGGGATGCTGTTTGATGAGTATCAAGGTCTGTCACACCTGGAAGCCCTGGAGATTCTGTCCAATGAAAGCGAGAGCAAGGTAGGTCTGTCCTGGTCATCTGAAGTAGCAGGTTCACAAATGTGTTTCCTTAAACATGAAAGAAAATCTGTTATGAAAATGTCTCTTTTTTAGAGCCTCGTAACTGTGCTGAGGTCACAAGTACTGTCCAGCCTGATGACCCGTTCAGGTTCTATATTATTTCCTCCCTGTCCTGTGCTGAGCTGTTCCCCCTCACCAGCCCCCAGAGGGCCAGCATGGACGGAGTCATCACTACCCCCACCTCATGGTGCAGAGGGCTGCTCAAAACTGCTGTCAGGTGCCTGGCCTGGGCCTCCCTTTGGTGATACCTGGGTCAGAGGTGCCCCCGCACCAGGGCCACACCTTCATTCCTACCTAGTGGAAAAAAAGCAGCTGGTGTTTCTCCCAGAGGGCAGAGTTTTAATATATTTACTTTCATGGGCGATATAGTTATTTATTCACTCATTTGTTAGAATGCCTGGGCCACAGAGGGCAGGATTCCTTTACTGGGGGTTAAAGTTCTACTTAGGATCGCTCGTGAACGGAACCCCGGGAAATTACCTAACAGTCCTGCTCATTCCCACTGTCCTATCGGGACCCCCAAGAAAACAAAACAAGAGTAGAAGTCAGCAGGATTGGTGACTTTTTTTTAATTGAAGTATAATTGATTTACAATGTTGTGTTAGTTTCAGGTATACAGCAAAGTGATTCAGTTGTGTGTGTGTGTGTGTGTATGTGTATACATATTCTTTTTCAGGTTCTTTTCCATTACAGGTGATTACAGACTATTGAATACAGTTCCTTGTGCTATACCATAGGACCTTGTAGTTTATCTATTTTATACATAGTAGTATGTGGTGATTTCTTTTTTTTAAAGGATCTATGTGATGTGAGTGTGTTTGTGTGTGTCCCAGATGTGCGTGTGTCCCCAAATGTGTGTGTTTTTATTTAGCAAACACTTATGTGTGTTTATATAACCACTAATTTATATAATCACTAATCTAAGCACTTCAAAACTATTAATTCATTTAATTGCATATACAGCTCTTTTGTGTGAATGTCAAGCTGACTGTACTCTGGAATGTTTTTCCAGTGGAGGCCACAAGGCAGTACCTCTGGGCCCTCTGTGAGGGGCCACGGGGATCCCAGTGATGCTGGGGAAAGGCAGGTCCTCGCTCACGAAGCTGATCTTGGAAGTGAGCCTTACAGGGGAGCAGTGATTTTTGACTCTTTCTAGGCTTTGTCTTCTTATGTTTGGACTTTGAGGAAGTTGAGACATTTTTGAAGCCCAACTAGTGAGAGAAAGATGACCTCTGCCACCAAGAACCAACAGGATAGACACCACCCCCCCACCAAGATTATAGAGTTACAAGTTACTACCTGTGTTTATTTCCTCTTTTGTTATCCATAAGGCATCACTGACAGTCTCATGGTTAAACTGTTAACGGATAACTTTTTTAAAGCAAGATCATACAAATATCAAATGAACACAAATCAAAGGATTTATTTCACTCTTTAATTAAATGAAAGAATCAGATATGTTATAACCAGTTCAAAGGAAAAGCCAAAGAAGCACAAATTCATATGGAATAAAGCAATTTTGAAATGAATGTACAGATGGGCACAAGTCTGGCTTTTCTATGGGAGGGGAGGTTGTCCCTCCACTGGGCAAAATTCATTCACGTGTCTAAAGACAAGAATTATTTTGCACTGCTCTCAGCTACCTACACTTTACAGTTATAAAATTATTCCCGTGGAATCAGAGCCTGGCAGTCTAGGAAGGTGAGCTCTAGAAAAAGCAGTTTTCCACTGAAGCACCAATTTTTCCCTACAAAAGCAGGGTTTGTGGTGGGGGAGGTCATACATTATGTGATCCAGTCCACTCAGTAGCTGTATGATTTTGGACTTATCTTACCTCAATATCCTTATCGATGAAATGGGAATGATAGTAATCTACTTCATAAAATTATATTAAAAGAATTAAATGAGATAATCCATGTGAAGCTAGTGTCAGCAGGCCTGGTACAAATAAACCGGTCAATAAATGTTAGCTGCCATTTTATGCATATATATATATATATATATATATATGTTGGTGACATTTTATTTTTATATGCATTCCTATGTTTTATAAATATGTGTGTGTGTATTATTATTATATAAAACATTATGGAGGACATGGCTCCTCAAAGCGTTCATGGTAGCGGAGAGACGTTCCACTCTGGCCGGTTCTATCAGATGTGAAACAGCCCCAGGCCCCTAGAAAGAGCCCAGCGGTCTGCTGTTGCCAGGAAGGAGGTTTGGTCCCTGGAGGGGCGCGTTTCCCTCTGTCTGCATACTCCTCCCACAAGCTCTGCTTTTGTTCTCCAGCCTGGAGAGGTTTGTAGTTTTCATAGTAAGAAATGCAGAATTTTTCCTTGGCTTAGTAATGATAAAGTTACTGGGTGCTATGATAAATAGTCCCAAAAATATATGGATCAAAAACAGCAGGAGTTACCCTCACTCCTGTAAGTCCAAGATGTGGGTGCCTGGTGGGCAGGCAGCTTTCCAGCATCGAGGAATCCAGAAGCCAGGCCCTGTTCACCTTGTTCATGGTGCGGCTCCACTAGGCCCATCCTAATGTTCACAGGCTTCTGGTAAGAATACCAATGGAGACCCATACAGGGGTTGTCAGATTCAGCAAATGAAAATGCAGGATGACTACATTTTAACTTTAGATAAACAAGGACTACTGTTTAGTATTAATATGTCCTGTGCAGTATTTGAGACACACGCTTCTACTAAGAAAACATTTGATGTTTGTCTAGAATTCAAATTCAATTAGATGTCCTAGATTTTTAGCTGGCAACCCTACACATACCCAATATTTAAAACTTAAAGAAGTTTTGGAAACCAACCATTAAAGAAAATATATTCTGTTGTCTTTCCTTGACAAATACACCTTCACAATGGCCTGAAAAGCCAGGTTCCCATCTAGAATTCTCAGATTTCCACACCACCCTCCTGCCTGCTCTCTTCCCTTTGTCTCCAGCTGTTTCTCACCTCAAGGAGCCTCGTCAGCACGCGTGAGGATAAACCTTGACCGGGAAGTGATACACATCTCCTCTGCTAACCTTCGAGGAAGGAATTATCATTCCTTCTCAGGGAAAAGATTTATAAGGCAGGCTTTCTACCCTTGTGTCCCTGACAACACTTAAGCATGGTGTGAAGCATGTAGTCAGCATTCTGCAAATATTTATTGAGGAGTGCATGGTTATTTATTATTTATTATTGGCTTGAAGTCAAGATTCAGTGCACATCATCTTGGCATAATGGAATGAACTTGGAGGAAGCAAAAGAGATGCCTTCATAGAAAGATGCTGACCAAGAGGACTAAGGGGAACCCTTCCTGGGGGATGCCAAAAGCATAAAACCCCAATGCATTCACTCCCAGAGGATGGTCACCCTCAAAAGACGTGGAGAAACCAGGAGGTCCCACCTGTGTGTATACATTTTCACTAAGTGTTGTAGTTGAATACATTTCTTCAATTACCTTTTTTTCTTTACTCTTAGAAAACTGCTGCTTAGAAAATATATCTGTACTGTAGGAATGTGATGTGAGCGTATCTAGGATCATGAGCTCTATGCATGCGTGTATGAGCTGAAATGAAGACTCTGGAAAGGTCAGGGCAGAAAGGCGTGGTGGCGGCCACCATGCAGGGTGTATTTGCTTCCACCTTCTGGACTCCGTGCCTGTGGGTTTTGTGTTGATGGCTTCCCACCACGCTTCCTCTCAGAGCCTTGGCGATCGTTGCATTATATCCTGATGACGAGCATTAGCAGCTTTCAGGAAAGTGGCATCCTGGCATCGAGGACACCCTCTCTAACTCTCTCACTTATCCTGATGTGCGAATCCACTACTGTGATGAATAATAAAACATCATCCAAAGAATATGGCAGCTTCTCTGTGGGCTGTTCTTCTAGAGCAAGTGTTTGGCCTGCAGAGTGAAAAAATTAAAACCTTGCTACTTTAGAGTCAGACTTCACTTTTCATACGGTTCTCCATGCACTGTGACCATTTTGGACTTTCAAATCAGTCTTCAGATTCACAGAGGATGACTGGCCATCTGTACAAATAATGTTTAAGTATTTATGAAGGATAGTTTCAAAAGAGGGGTTCTGAAGACACTGAGCAGGGAGGACCAGTTCAAGCATCATCCTCTGTGCAGTGTCCCCATGCACCCTCTCACCTCCCCAAGAGGCCCTGCAGCCCCCTTGCTGGCGCGCCCACCGTCACTGCACTCACACCTGGTGTGGCTGTTACCAGTTCACAAGGGCCTCCCTCCTTGAGACTGCAAGATCGTTGAGAAGAAAAGTGTGTCTCATACATTTTTGTAACCCCAGTACAATAACACATTCAGCACGTGTATTTGTATGTATATCTGTAATATGCATATAACATTTATTTATTTATAACTTGTTTGCATACATGTTTGTTTACATTATATATATAAGGTATTGACCATCACTATAAGCATCACTACAAGTACTCTTAAGTACCTCATTTCATTTAACCTTCAAAACAATCTTGCTAAGGTAGATGCTGTTAGTTCTCATGTTATAGCTACGGGAACTGAGGCATAGAAAGCTTAAATAAATTACCCAAGGTCACATAACTAGTAAGTGAAGAGCTGATATTTGAATCCAGGGTTAACTCTGAAGTGTGTTTTTAGTCGCTGTGGTAGAAGAGCGACCACGACCATTTATTTAGTATCTGTTGTGTGTACATGCAATGTTCTTCCCATTTGTTCTTGCATTTACCCCACAAGGATCACAATGAAGTGTGGATCTCACTTTAAAATAGAAAACCTCCTTTGGGTATATACACAGAAGTGGAATTGCTGGATTGTATGGTAGACCTATTTCTAATTTTTGGAGGAAACCAAAAAAGAGGATTTCAAAGCAATATGTGCACTCCCACGTTCATTGCAGCATTACTCACAGTAGCCAAGGTATGGAAACACCTAAATGTACATAAACAAATGAATGGATTTAAAATATGTGCTATACACATTGGAATATTATTCAGCCATGAAAAACGAGGACATCCTGCCATTTCTGATAACATGGATGGACTTTGAGCACATTATGCTAAGTGAGATAAAGTCAGGCAGAAAAAGACAAATACTATATTGTATCACATATATGTGGAATCTGAAAAAGTCAAACTCATAAAAAACAGTAAAGTGGCAGTTACCAGGGGATGGAGTGGAGAATAAGATTGATGTTGTTTAGGGGTACAAACTTGCAAAAGTAGTAAATAAACCATAGAGATCTAGTGTGCGGTATAAGGAATGTGGACAGCAGTACTGTACTGCAATCATCAAACTTGCTAAGAGACTAAAACAATTATCCCAACCACTAAAAAAAGAAGGATAATTATGTATGTAATCTGACAGAGGTCCTAAATACTGCTACAACAGCAATCAGGTTACAATATACACTTGTGTCAAATTAACTAGATGTACACCTTAAATTTACACAATGTTATATGTCAAATATATTTAATCAAAAACAGGAGAAAACTGAGACCCAAGGAGCTTATGTAACTTACTTAAAGTTGCACAGTTTGTAAGCAGTAAATCCAACATTCAACCCAGCATTACCTCCCACACCAGGACTCACCTGGGAGACCTGGGCACAGCTGTACACAAACATCATTAATGAGAAGAAAAGATGACAGTTATACTGACCTATTTCTTTTTTTCAGGTTCAGTCATTTTTAGCATCACTTGACGGAGAGAAGCTGGAACTCTTAAAAAATGACCTAATTTCCATTAAAGACATCTTTGCAGCCAAAGAATTAGAGAATGAAGAGACTCAAGAAGACCAAGGTAAATAACCAGTTAAATAGCAAGACAGACTGTTGGTGAAAACCCTTATGCAACTGCTGTTAATAAGCACAGCCCTTGGAACAGGGCAGAGTTATTTAATTCAGGCGCTCCTCCTTCTCACTTCCAAACACTCTGTGCACCTGCTCTTGTTACGGGGGCTGGTCACGTTGACCTCTAATCCTCTCTTCTGCTGGGTGGGGACTCCAGAGTCAGGCGTCTTTATTTTTCTGGACGGCGCAGTCCCTGGCACATCACAGGCACACAGAAAATGCATCTGGTCAAATGAACCAAGGTCACAGTGCACTAAACAGGGCCCAGTGACTACAGCTTATGCTCCAGTGTCTAATTTTTTTTTATCAGCATGTGAAAGTTGTTGAATGTGGTTGATTTGTTGGTGGGCAGGTCTTTCAGTGGATTTCTTTTCATATTTTTCTTCTTTTTTTAATTGTAGTATAGTTAATTTATAATGTGCTAGTTTCTGGTGTACAGCATATATATATATGTATAGATATATAGATACATATCCTTTTTAATATTCTTTTTCAGAATTACAGGCTATTGAATATAGTTCCCTGTGCTACACAGTAGGTCCTTGTTGTTTATCTATTTTATATATAGTAGTTTGTATCTGCTAATCCCAAATTCCTAATTTATCCCCCTACCCTTCATATTTTTCTTCTTCCTTTTGATTTACATGTGTAGGAATCAGGGTGTATTTGTCGGTGACCTACGCTTCACGCAAAGAGTACAGTTCTGACAAAGGTCATTTTTTAAGAGTTCTAGCTTCTCTCCATCAAAGGCACGAAGGCACGCAGTACACCAGTGTGCCATGTGTGGGGTTGTCAATCACTGAGTAAGCCAGGTACCCGCTCCCAATAACCTTCCAGCCAGACAATGACATGACCCAAGGAGACTAGAACCTATTTTGTGAGAATCAAGGCTCCCTTAAGGGGGAAAAGATGTTCTCAGAGTTGGATGTGCTTAATGACTAGGTTGTCCATTTGGGAGCAGAAGATAGGAAAGCATTGGCTACATACACAGAGGGTGACTGATGTCACCACCAAGCACTACAACCACAACTGTTTTGTGTAGGTTATGCTGAAAATTTAAGCAACCGTGGACACACAAGGCTGACTTCTCCTGGGATCATCTGAAGGGTCTCATTTGCAACATTTTCACTACTTACTTGCTATTTGGCCTTGAACAAGTTATTTAACCTTCCTGAAACTCAGTATCTCACCTGCAAAATGGAGACAGTGATATGTATTCCCAAGAGCTATTGTAAAGATCAAATTAAGTAATACATGTAAAAACATATATTATAGTGCCTGGCACACAGAACTACTCAAAGTGTTAGCTGTTATTATTATTTAAAGTGCTAACACAATGCCAGGAAAATAGTAAGGATGCAATAAACTGTAGCTTTTATTTCTAATTGTATCCGTGATAATATGCATGCATACTCAGTCCCTGGAAGCATTTTGTGCCCAGCTGTGTTACATACCTTTAATGAAAGCTCAGACACAAGACCTCAAATGCTTCTGCCTCGATGCTCAGGGCAAAATTATTCTAAACATTTACAAACTATCATTTAAACACTATCCCCTGCTTTAGCCCCACATAATGACCTTATGTGCCTTCAGTTTAATGAGATTTATGCTCGTTTGCATCAAAATAGAATAATCAATTATACTGAAGCATAGAGGCCAATATCAAAGAGACAGCTGGAGAACAATGTTTCTGAACATTTGTGTGTTTCTACAAAGTCACAAAGGATGACAGCCTTGTCTTTGTTTTAATAATGAAGAAACTAAGACACTAGCTGTTAAAGTTCATGCAGCTAGTGTTATGGACCCAAGGTGAGTTCATGTAGATGCTTCTTTTCCAGAGTAACAATCAGCAAAAAGATCCAGGCTATTTCTCTTCAGTCTCATGATACCTGAGGCAGACCTTGGTCCTCTTGGGGTGTCATTCAAAAAGGATAAAAAGAAGATCCTAGATTCTCCCTAACAGCGAAGAGATATTGTTGCCAGTGCAAGTAGTTAAGGCAGTTTTGCATCCCCAACTAGTGCTTTTTCTTGGAAAGGAAACTTGATTCAATACTGTTAAATAAAAAATGTTACTACATGTGATATGTTCCAGGCTTAATAGAGACTTTTGAATATGTCCAAAATAAAAAAAAAAAAATTGGGGTCTTGATAGCATGTTTAAGAAATGATAGATTCATTTCTCTTTAAGTGACAGAATCCTGTTATCTCCCATAATATATCCATTTTCCCATAGGGCATCTCCAGATTATCAAAACAGTATTAATTTTAATTAATTTAATTTAATAAATAAATGACATTTGAACACTGAAAGAAGAACAGGAAAGAAGAATAGCAGGGTTGTCATTAAATCAATCCAATTATAATGGAGTGTTACAACTCCAGGAAGGTGAGGGATTAACTGAAAGCTATAGAGAGCAGTCTCATGGGTGAGGGTGAGCAGGCAATCCAGGAGCAAAATTCAGAGAGAAACCAGAGCATTTTCATCATATTTTTTTCTTGTAAGCACTTACATTCTTAAAAGCCCTCTAACACCTGAATAATTTATTTGATTGTCTCAGGAAATGTAATAAACTGTCATTTTTAGATAAATTTAATATCAGGCTCCTCTGCATTTAATAACATTAGCTAATGATTTGCATGTTTGTCTTTCCAGCAGAGTGTAATTTTATCACACTGCTATGGGTCTCTAATTTGGTTTACCACTGTTGTGAGGAGATCTTTGAAAGCTATTTCCTCCTTTTATTGCTTTGGTAAAGATCTTCTCGGCCACATGTACAGACCAAGAATTGTGGCAATAGGTATTCTTTGTTGCATCATTCTTTATCATCTGTTTTTTATCCACTTGCACTTTCTCTGTGATTATTTTCCTAAAATACTTGCTGCAAGCTATTGGTGTATTTCTCTGTTTTATAGAATGAATGCACATTGAAAAGTGGGGGCTACACAGGGTGCTTGTATCCTAATTTAGTGTTGATTACTTTCAAATATCTTTAATCTCCCTGTGTTTATATCTTTGTAGCACATAGCAATATAGTAATGTAAATCTTTAGTGTTTGCAAAATACTTACGCATTTGTTGTATTATTTGGTCCTTACAGCAATGCTAAAGAGGGGATGGGTGGCGTTTATTATCCCATGTTTACAAGGGAGGAAATGGAAGGTAAGAAGCCCTGTGACTGGCCCCAGGTCACGTAGCAGTAAGTGCAGGAGCTGGGGAAGAACTCCTACCATCCAAGTCTCAGGCCAGGGCTTTTTCTGCCCTGCAGCACCACCTCACCCAGAGGAGAAGGACTGGGCAGTTTGGGAATGAGACCCTGTGGGAGCTGCCCCTCTTTGCCTAACTAGGGAAGATGGGTTCAAGATCTCCGCCCAGCAAAGACATAATCTTAGCTTTTGTTGAAATCGCACTCTCTCATTCTATCCTGGACTCTGTAGCCCTCCAGCTCTCCCTTTGTGCATGTGACTAATGCCTTCTCATTCTTTTGTTTTCTTTAATTTCCGTTGTTTTTATTCTCCCTCAGTATTTTTTTTTTTTGGAAGAATGGCTGGTTTACGGTGTTGTGTTAATTTCAGGTCTGTAGCAAGGTGATTCAGTTATATTCTTTTTCAGATTCTTTTCCATCCATTATTGTATATAAAGTAGATTAACAACAAAGGCCTACTATATAGCACAGGAGCTCTATTCAATTCCTTGTAACAGACTTCTCATTCTTGAAGGCTCAGTTCAGGCATCACCTCCGGGAAGTTTTCTTAATACCCCTGAGGACTGGATTACGTGCTGCAAAATTTTGCTCCATCTGAGCCCTTACCTCTTTGGGTTTTATGATTTGCTTATATCATCTTCATCGTGAACAAAGACAGCCACCTCTCTCTCTACCCGCAAGGCACACGCCTCCCTCCCCCTGCCCCGAGCCGTGGCCGCCTTGGCCTCCCAGCTGTCCCTTAGCAAGCCAGGCACTCCCCTCCTTCCTGGACTTGGCTCTGGCAGTGTCTCTGCCTGAAGGCTCTTCCCGGGATCTGTGCGGCTCTCCACTCTCCTCCTCCTGGTTATTATTCAAAAGGCAATTTCTCCATTTGAAATTCCTAACCCGGAGCTGCCCCTATTCCTCTTCCTTGGTCTGCTTCTCCATCAAACTCCTCACTGGACACATGTGCTTTACTTCTCTGGTTTGTTGTTTACTGATCTGCTCCCAAATTCTAGGTGATGATAAACTGATTAAGCCAAATGTTTTGAACACAGACCTACAAGTCGCCCTGGCTATCTTCACAAGCTGCTGATTAACCATTTTGTTTATAAAACAGAAAACAGCACAACTAGACGTGTTCGATACAGTATTTCTCACATAGCTTTGTCGTCCCTGAACCTGCTGCCTTCACCCGCTGACATAGGCCAGAGTGCTTTCTTCTCAGAGGCTTTTGAGTTCATGTAATCAGACCAGACGAATGATGCTTTTAGTCCCGTCCACCACCCCAAACTGGTGATAAATTCGTTGTGGAATCAATGCTTTAGCACGTACCAGAAACTTTTTTCACTCTTTAAAAAAAATTGTAAGTGTTTTTAATTGAAGTATGGTTGATTTACAATGTTGTGTTAGTTTCTGGTGTACAGCACAGTGAGTCAGTCATACATATATTCTCTTCCATATTCCTTATCATTATTGCTTATTATAAGATATTGATTATAGTTCCCTGTGCTATACAGTAGGACCTTGTTGTTTATCTATTTTATATATAGTAGTTAGTATCTGCAAATCCCAAACTCCTAATTTATTAATTAGTTTTATTTTATGATATATATAACATGTTATATTATATCATGAATATATTAGTGTATACGGTGTAATTAATTAGTAAATTCCTTATTCAGTAAATACTCATTTTATCACCTGCATTGTTCCAGGCACTGATTTAGATGCTCTGAATTTAGAAATGAGCAAAACAAATACTGTCTGTGTCCTTAAGTAGCTTCTAATCTGGAGGGAAGACATATCAATACGAAATATTGTAGGACCAAGCAGGTGGCCTAGGAAATCGTGGGAAATTTCTCTAGAGGTATAATATTTTTACATCAGATAGACAATCCACGGAGACTTGCTTGATTTCCACTTGCTTAGCACTGCGGCTTCGTGGACATAAAAAGGTGCCCTGGGTATCATTAAGGGTTGCAGTGCTAAGCC
This sequence comes from Camelus ferus, assembly GCF_009834535.1. Classification (NCBI taxonomy): domain Eukaryota; kingdom Metazoa; phylum Chordata; class Mammalia; order Artiodactyla; family Camelidae; genus Camelus; species Camelus ferus. The sequence goes on from NC_045697.1 coordinate 28,058,878, forward strand.
TAACAATATACTGTAAGTCATAAAATCAGTGCTGTCCCAGGGCTCTCAGACCTGAGAAAGGTCATTCATCTGTTCACTCAGTCATTCTTGCAATAAAGAGCCACTGACCACCTACAACTGGGAACAAGGCCGATAGGGCCCTCCCTGCCCTCACGTGCCCTCCAGGCCAGCCCGGGGTGCCCCGGTAGAGCTGCGAGCAGCCGGGCTCCACCAGCCCCGGCCCCGGCCGCAGCCTGCTGCCTGGCTGCCCTGCTGCCAAACCGGCACAGCTCCCCTTTGCCAGGCGGCTGGAACATGGGCTGCTGCCGCCCCCACTGCCACTCTGACCGCAGGCTGTGAGGTTGGGGGAGCTGCCACATTCTGAAGGATGAAAGATAAATCATGCTTCTTACTTCTGTCATTTTCTGTTTCCAGGCTTAGAAGAAAAGGGTGAAGAATTTGCGAGCATGCTTACAGAGCTTCTCTTTGAATTACATGTTGCGGCCACACCTGACAAACTCAATAAGGTCAGCACCATGAGTCTGAGTTTTTTTTTTTTGTTTGTTTCCTCAAAATGGTCTCAGTTGTAACATCCCAGAGATCCACCTGAAATAGAGAAGCTCCAAGCCCCCAGTGGCACATGGCGGGAGGGGCATCTGAGCGCGGTAGTTAAGGTTCCAGGAGGCAACATCACGAAACCTGGTGATGGAGAACATGCTAGGCTGTCATGGGACCTACACTGGAGTTGCAACTTCACTAGTAATTGCCTTGTGGCCTTGAACAAGGCACTTCTCCACAAAATAGAATTTTCCGTCAGAGCAGTGGTTATCTTCAGCATAGGGGAGGACAGAGGGTGCAGAATCACCAAAGGGCTTTTTTAGATTCCGTCTCCCCTCCCCTAAAGCAGCATGTCAGAATGAGGCAGAGAAATGCACGTCAGCCAGAGCCAGCTCACCCACATGCCCCTCCCACTGGGAAGCCAGTGCTACCCAGTGTCTAAGGCCATTCGAGCTCTCTAATGGTAAAGTAACACAGGATGTTTTGCAAGTTAGTACAGGGTCTTGCTATGTCATTTCTTAATGAGGTCACTGATCATTAATTACTTTAAATGGCATCATTTTCCCCATTTTCTCTCTCTCTCTCTCTCTCTCTCTCTCTCTCTCTCTCTCTCTCTCTCTCTCTCTCTCTCTCTCTCTCTCGTCTTTTCTTTCCTTCTCTTTAGCGATCAGTGGTTGGTGCAGGTCCTCACTCATCAAGGTGGGTGAGGAAAGGGCAGACTGAGGCAGTGAGGTGGAGAGATGAGTAATTTCTTTATCTCTGATAGAGGTCACTGATTCTGGCAGGTCAGCAACTTGAACACAGCAGGAAATTGCCTCATTCATCTCCGGGCAGCACCTGCCACCGCTCAGAGAGTGCATAGTGCCTCCAAGATCTTATTTACATAGTCAGGTAAACCTTTGTCCCTCAAAGAGGATACACCAAGGGTAGTTTTGTGGGGGTTTTGTCTCCCCATTAACTTGCCATCAACACCCTGACATAATAAACTTTGACATGCAAGCTTTCACATGAGAAGTACGTTTAGCCTAAGCTCAGGCACAACTTTCTCTTAAGCAAGCAGCTTAAACTGTAATGTAAAAGCTGGTGAGACTGCCCTTTCAAAATTCAGGGAATAACAGAGAGAGCAGGTGGTTTCTGCTTGTTCAATAATTTTTAAGGCCACAGGTTGCTCAAACTGCACTCACGTGCAATGAAACTAATCACAACCCTCCTCCCTCGTGAGGCCGGGAGACCCAGCCTGGCTGGAGAGGAGCAGAGCCATCCGGCATCTTCCTAGCATGACACATTATTAGTTTCATGAAGCATCAAGGGCCTCGTGAGACATAGCAGATGAGGAAATTTGCTTTAGCAATGACCCTGGCTAATTCATATAGATACGTAATTCTTTCATAGTTGGTCACAAAAAGTGAAAAATATACTATGGCTCTTCCAAAGTGACTGTCATTTTTATTCCTCTCTGAGTATCATTTTAGGATGCTTTTCAAAAATTCCTCTGGCCCTGCAGTGTTCTCTCCATGCTTTCTATTTGGTCCCTTTTTCCTACTATATTTTTACCAAACAACAACAAAGTGTTTTCAGGGAGCTTGAGGAATGGCCCCATCATTCTTTAAATGTACAGAGAACCACCTCTGATGCTTTAGGGTTTGATCTGAGTCGTGGGACTGGCATTTCTTATGGTTTCCATGTTTGTACAATAAACATATTGCTTTGGTTGGGGGCCTTTGCAGGCCATGAAAAAAGCTCATGACTGGGTGGAAGAGGATCAAGCTGTGGTGCCAGTAGATGTGGCCAGAGAGTCAGAGGACACAGCCAAGAAGGAAGAAGAGGAAGAGAAACCTGCAAACCCCAAAGAAGACAAGGAGGAAGAAAGGAAAACTAAGACAGTTGAGGTAAACGAATTTCCATTGTCCACCTAAAGAGCAGTAATACTATGTTAATTCTATTAACAGCTCAATTTTAAGTGAGGCGAAGCCATTTCGTTTTCATTTCTACCCTGTTACACATTATAGAAATATGAATATCAATGTCGTAGACGCTAGGATTTCTCTACTCCAAGACATTTCGTGACTTAGCATAGATATTATAGCTTTCCTCCATAGCTTTACAATTATAATTTAAAGGAAAAAAGATCTTTAGGAACATAGTTGATTTATCTTTAAGGTAAAATTCTATCCTATATGCAAATTTGTAATCATAAAATGTCTTTATGCCCATAACTAATGATGTAAAAGAATTTCATTGCCGCAGTTTTTATTTCATAGTTTAATAAATTTATAAGTGCATAATTTACACTTTATGTCCGAAAATGAATTTGCAATAACTTCATTTCACACTGAATTTTAATTTTAGAGAAAGAATCTTTCAAATTAGGTCACTCTGAAGACAAATGTCACTGAGGTCTATTCATTCTGGCACCCTCCCATACACTTTCTTAAGGACCTGCCTGTTGTGTGCCCAGCATTGCTCTGAGAACTGGGGACCCAGCTGAAGAGGGCTTGTCATGTTCCTGTTACCTGATGACACTTCTGTTTTGTAGTACCATTTCCACTTAAAAAAGACCTAAGAGTACCCATTAATCTTTAGGTAAATTTTTTCGGGTCATATTTGTGTTTTGGAGTTTTTTCCCCCAGGAATTACATAATTGTTTTAATGTTACAGAAATTTTTTAGAAGGCATCTGTTCAGTAATTAATTTTCTGCCTTGTACTATTTGCTTTCAGGATGTATACATGCTGTCCATCGAAAGTCTGGCAGAAGTAACAGCTCGCTGTATTGAGCAGCTTCATAAAGTAGCAGAATTAATTCTTCATGGACAAGAAGAGGAAAAGCCAGCTCAGGACCAAGCAAAAGTCCTGATAAAGTAAATGTTACTTTCTTTTTTAAAATCTATTTTTATATATAGTAGATAACATTTGCACCCACCCACTTTCCCCGGTAACCATACGATTGTTTACTATGTCTGCAAGTCTGTTTCTGTTTTATAAATGAGTATATAGTGTCCTTTCTTTCTTTTTTTTTAACAGATTCCACATATGAGTGATATCATGTGGTATTGTTCTTTCTCTTTCTGGCTTACTTCAGTTAGAATGATGATCTCCAGGTCCATCCATGTTGCTGCAAATAGCATTATTTTATTCTTTTTATGGCTGAGTAGTATTCCATTGTATAAATATACCACGGCTTCTTTATCCAGTCATCTGTTAATGGACATTTAGGTTGTTTCTATGTCTTGTAAATGTTACTTTCAATTCTTATTTTTCCAGTTTTATGTATATGTGCCATTCAAATGCACGCCCACAACACCCCCTCCACACACACACACACACACACACACACACACACACACGAATGTATACACCCTCAGGTCTTAAAGATTCAGAATTCAAGTTAACTGATTCCATTGTTCTATGGTCATCTTAAGAAATAAGGACTCTCAAGAACCATGTTAGCAAGAATAGTAATAATTAGCTAAATATTCCAGAAATTACTTATGAAGAGATTTAAGAGAAGATACCTTAAATCATTCAGAGCTAAGTGTTTGTTTTAATAGATCAGAATCTGGAAGTACAGACTTTTGAAGATAATTACATTTTCGACATGCCACACAAATAGAGAAAGGACACCTTATTGGACTTCTCAGCTGGCTTCACAGAAATATGCAAACACACCCCCACTGTTCCTAGGGACTTACACCAACTCTGCATAGTCTGAATTCTGGCAGTGATGGTCACCAGTGTCAGCCAGTTCACTGTGGACTGCTTGTGTGTGCATGTTTGCTGTCATATGTTTGTTCTTCAGTAAGTGGTATCTACTATTATTAGTTTATCTAGTGAAATAAAAATGTGTAATATGTTATGTTCTATAAATGAAAATAGCTGGTATGGAGTATTCATTAAGATAGTTGATTATGGAGCTGAAGAAAAAAGCCATTAACTTTTATGCATATGACTGTGTGCTGTGGCATAGACAATTAGCACAAGTCCACATGCCCTCTCATTATTACACAGACACAGGAGCCAAAATAAGAGCCTCCTAAAAATATATGGATACACACACACGCGCGTGCACACACACACACATACAGAGCTCAACACATTCCTTTACTTCGCTAGCTAACTAGTCTTCGTTTATTACTGCACTTGGCGTTGTAGGCTGGGGAGCAAATTTTTAGTGGCAGGACCTTCCAAAAAATCATTATTAGTGTCTTTGTACTACTGGTAGCATTTTTGCCTCACTTGTACAGATTTGTCATCTAGTCTAGATTTTCATACCTAAACATGTGAAAATCAAAAATATAAGAACTACACAAGTCCTGCCTTTAAAATGCCTACAAAGAATATGTACTTACCTCATTGTATAGAAGGAAGTGGAAAGAGCAGAATAAGAAAAGGTTAAAATATTGAGGAAAACATCTGAGCACTGTTTTATATTTGTGGTGCTGATTTGAAAGAGGAGGGCTAAAGCCAGAAGCTCCTGAGTATGGAAAGCAAGACCTTACCCTAAGCTCCTGTCCGATCCCCAGCCCCTGACTGTCCCCACCTTACCAGGTGGCACCAAGCAAAAGGTAACAAGGCCTCATGTATGTCTGTATGATTAGTGCCTCTTCACCCACCTGCCCGAGAACAGAGAGAAATGCTCTTAGCTCTCTCCTGGCCTTACTCCTGACCCTTTCTGTAGATAAGTTCTGGATGGGTGGATGGGTATATGGATAAATGGATATAGCTCAACAAACTTGAACATACAGCTTAGACAGAATCCTATTTATCAAAACAAAACCGAGATTTACCTCACTGACGTCACTAGACCTTTTAACATGTAAGATTCTTAACTTGGAGTTACTGTTTTACTAATAGCATTTTAATCACTATTCATAAAAGTCATATATACTTATTGTTTAAAAAAATCGGACAATACATTGTTAGGTAATTAGATTGTTTTCAGTTTTTGTCATCATCTGCAGTGTTATGACGAGCATTGCTTTGTTAAATATTTGTGTCTGTCTTGCATTATTTTCTTGGGGTTAAGTCCTAGGAGTGCAATGGCTGGAATAAACGTGGAGTTTCGATATAAGTCTGAAAAACATATTCTACAGGAGTTTTATCCTGAGGCATCTAATAAAAACATAATCAAGATATCAAGGGACATCTGAGTTTGAATCCCCCCTCTTTCATTTCCTACTACTTGTCCTAAGCAAGTTACTTAACCTTCTTAAATGTCAGTTGCTTCATCTATAAAATGGGAATAATAATGGACCCTAATAATGTCATTATGAGGATTAAATGTGAATATGCACCCAAAAGTACTTAACATAGTACCTCAGTGAATGTCCGTTATTATTTTTAAATAACAGAAAAACTGGAGAAAAATCACTTGGCAAGACCCTATACATGTGAAGCTCAAGCCTGGTATTTTTCCTCCATATGCTTTTGATTCTAGAAAGCAGTAGGGGAGAAGTAACCTGTGACTGTGAATCCTGGAAGGTTACTGAGGAAAGCATTTCTATAGAACATCTTCAAATGTGTGTGCCGTTCTTTTAAAGGGAATGCTGTATTAATATCAACAATTATGTTGTAGTTCAACTATTTTTCTTTATTAAAAATCCCCAAACCTCTTTTTTTCTTCTTTCAGATTAACTACTGCAATGTGCAAGGAAGTGGCCACCCTATCAGAGAAGTTTACAAGAACTTTAACCGCTGTTGGGGTAAGATTATGATATTGATTCTTTCTTTACCTTTTTTAAGGAGGATGGCCTATGAGGGGCTGTGAGATGAAGTGGAGGGTGCAGTGCCGCGTTTGACAGCTCCCCAAAGCAGAAGCCCCGCCGTGACATTTACTAAAACGAGGTCAGAGCACCTGCTCTAGCGACAGGAGGCTCAGGGCGCTCGTCTCACTGCGCTCCAGCCCTGCTGCTGCGTCTCAAACGCACGGGATACCGGGTGGAGTTTCAAACCTCTCTGGCCCTCATTTCCTTGATTTGTTTTTTATAAAGTCAAATGAGGTTTCCTTCTATAACTGAATATCTGGGATATATAATTCAAAAATCTCTATTAAAATGATTCATTTTTGTGTGAAAAAGATGCAGTACAGAATGATAAATTTATCTGAATTTTTGAAAACTAACTCAGAAGTACAATATAGTATTCATGGGCGTGTGTATGAGTGGTAATCTTATACTCACTTGATGATACAAGACAGATTATGAAAATGGTTGTTTAGCCAGAGAAGGGGACAGATTTGCCATAAAGATAATGGATTTTTTTTTGTATATATTTATTTCTATTGACGTATAGTCAGTTTACAGTGTTGTGTAGGATAATGGATATTTCATGTTCCTTTTTAAAAAATAAACATTTGAATGGGAAAAAAGTCATTTTTAATATTCACACTCACTGTTGCCCTCAAAGCCTGTTTAATAAGCCATGCAAGTTGGAAATGTCCATGTTTTATTGTTGCATTTTAACTTTCACCGAAAGAAAAAATTATACCTATCGCTCTGTAGAAGTGTTTCTGTTCCAAGGTAACAACTTTGAAAGGCTTAGTGTTCATTTGGAGATGTGGCTTCTGGTTATTTTCATTAGAAGTCACTCATGTTATGTAACAAAGTGGGATTCGGGAAGACAAGTGGAAATTAGCCCTTTTTAATCTTTCTACTTTTTCTTTTAAGGGCAGGGGGTTTTTCCATGAGAAACAGCAAGTTTTACTTCCTATTTGGACTGGGGTGCTTGGGTTATAAATGTGTTAGTTGCCCAGGGCTGCATTAACAAGCAGCATAAACTGGGGGCTTGAACAACAGAATGTATCATCTCACCGTTCTGGAGGCTAGAAGACCAAAGGCAAGGGGTTAGCAGAGCCATGCCTCCTCTGAAGCCTCTAGGGGAGGATCCTTCTCTGTTTCTTCCAGGTTCTCAAACCTTAATGTGCAAGCAAATCACCTAGAGATCTTATTAAAACGCAGGTTTTTGATTCAGTGGGTCTGGGATGAGGACTGAGATTCTGCATTTCTAACAAGCTCCCAGGTAGTAACAGAGCTCCTGATTCACATTCTACGTCTTGAATAGCAAAGCTCCAGAGGATAAATATGTACTTGAATGAGTATCTATACACACACACTTACACACAGAATACACACATACACACACGTGTACAAATGATTGCATGCACAAAATCAGGAACACACAAGTTATCTTCTGGAGAAAGAAAAAGCCGAATCTAAATCGCATTTACTGATCTGCTATCTCACCACAGTACCCGCCATCTTGTGCACTGATGAATCATTCACATCAAGTCATTATTTCTCATCTCTAAAAGAGCCATTATTCATATCTTGAAGTTAATGAGTGTGTATTGCTCTCCAGACTCTATTTAAATTGCTTGCACATCTCATTGATTCTGAAAACCAATGTCATTTTATTGCCCTCATTTTGATTATATTTTAGAGGTTTATTGATAATCAGATAAACATGAAAGCAAACCATAATGGATTTTCTGGTGATTCTCTAAAATGACTGGGTTTTTAAAGAGCTTTTTCCCAAGACTCCATTATGGTTTCCCTAGTAAGACATTACTTAGCCCTCAGGAGAGCGATGCCAGTGCAAGTGGGCTGCTCTGGGAAGATGTGTTTCGTTTATATGCTTTTGTTTACCATAAAGTCTTTCAAGTAGAGTGAGGCAAGCAGTCTTTTAAGGTTGCCTCTCTCTTGCTAGTCCATTTAATTATTTATTGCCTAAGAGTGGATTGAACATTAGATAGAGAAGACTGTTGATTGATGGACCAATAGTGGACATAGTAATAATGATGACACTAACACCAGTTCTCACTTTTTGAACACCTCCTTAATACCAGGCTCTGTAGTCTGCACTTTACATATATTCATGTCTTGGAACCAAGATGTACCAACGTGTTTGCAAGTTATATTTTAGAGCATTTTAACTTTGCTGCTAATCTGGAAGACACACCCTATAATCAAGTACCCAAGTTTGCATTTAAAATAAAAAAGACTACAGACCTGGGCTGGGACTAGGGGACACAAGTAAAGGAACTTAACATGCCTACAAAATTTAAGGGAACCCCCACCCCCAACAGAAACACAAAGAAACAACCTCAGTCTTCTAGATAGGTATTTTAGTGCAATATGTTTAAAAATCAAGATGAATACCAAAAAATCAAGACGAACAAAATATCAAAATTTTAAGTAAAGACTGAGTCCAACCCTGTACAACTCAGCCTCCCTCACCTCCCCCTAATCCCAGACTTGCTACAAGCTCGAAGGAGTAGAAAGGTCTGAGTTTACAGTTCTAACTTTGTGACCTTAGTCAAGTTACTCAACCTTCCTGATTCCCATTTTCTCAAGTTAGGGTTATTGTGAACCCTAGCTACTTCCCAAGTTTTCTGTCGAAATTAAATGATATCGTGTGGGGGAAGCACCAGCTCTGAAGCCTTGTCTGCGGTAAGCATCCACTTCTCCCCTTCTCTAAGAGATCCCTGAGCAAAGCCGGCATCTTACACGTCTGACACTGTGTGTGACGAGCCTTGGGGTATGAGCACCTAATCTGTCAGTTTCATCCTTTTGATTCCACAGAGCCACCAGAAGGCCGAGGTCCTTAACCCCATGATCAATAGTGTATTGTTAGAGGTAAGTGGACCCTCCGGAGAGAAAATGCTTGTGAATCAAAGCAAATGATAGAGCTACTTTTTTTTTTTTTTTTTTTTTGGTCTCTTTCCCAGGCAGCAAATGTCATTGCAATTCTAAATTTTATCGTCGACAGCGTTTTTTGAGTACATCTGTGTAGCTCAACCAGCTGTTAAACCCTCGGGTGAAGCTACAATACCTAATTTTCAAGAATTCCTGATTATAAAGAGAAATGCTAAGCTTGCACATTATTTCTGTCACTGTTTCCCTGGCAGAAGCACATTTCTGCTGCCAAGTTTGACACCAGATTTAACACTGTGATTACTGACTGCAACGACAGATTCTTGCACAAGGGTGATTTTTGTAAAAATGGACACTTCCCTCCATTCACGATTACTTTTGGTTTAGTTAGGTCTAAGCTCCAGACTGGCAGAAATGACAAGTAGAATCCTAAGCAACTGCCTGTTCAGTGACCAGAGGCAAGATCCTCTAGGACCACAGCACTCACTTCGTGGGCCAGGGCTTTGTAACCCAGATACACAGCTGCCCCTCGCCGCTGTGGCTTTGCCAGAAGCAGTGATGTAAGAGAGAAGAAAAGCAGTGCAGGAGGTCTCACTTATGAGTCATAGGCACTGTGTTCCACCTGTGGCCAGTGGAGGAAAACCTTCTATTAGGGACCAAACCATAAGGAACTCGCACATCTGTAGCCCCAGGGAACCCAGCTGAAGCCACAGGGTGGTAGCAAGTTAAGTCTGAACATGGGCAGTGCGTATACAGTAGTTGTTCGCTGTCTGAAGTAGCCGTCAAATGCAAAATTTGGAAATGACAAAACCTCAAGGGAGAGCTACCTGTATATTGATAGCAATGCATTTAGGAATTGGGTCTTACTGTTAAGGGAAACTACCAGGGTACAGGAGTAACAAAGTGGTGACACTAAGTGTTATTCCTTAAGACACAGCCACACGGGGGATGGAGTTGAAAAGAAGGGACAAGGGACCATAGTGGCAGCTAAGAGGAAACCCAGGCAGTCAGAGGCAGAATACAGAATGAGAAAATCTCCCCCTTGGCCATCCAAAAGGCATTAGCAGATCAATTACCGTGTCACCCATGAAGAATATGAAGTCAAATGTTTATTTATTCCCCCAGTGGAAGTTTTCTCCTGTTCTAATTACCTGAAACTTTAAATAGCCTCTTGTCAAATACTGTATGTTAGAGCACCACAACGTGACTAGCAACATCGAATATCCAAACCAAGGAGAAGGTACCAACATCCATGGGAGGATGACGGCGTTCAAGGATTTGCCGTAAATAATTACACAGTGGTATCTCCAGGAGCCCATTCTTGTTTATTCAGCTATAGGTTGGGACAAACTACAGCCTCCTACATGCTTTGCTTTTATGTTATTTCAGAGCAGTGGGGTTGATCTGAAAAGAGGATAAGTAAGACTGGACATTGGATCATGAATATATACATACATACATACATACATATATATATATATATATATATATATATATATATATATATATATATATATATATATCGATATATCCTAAAAGTCTATGGAAATGGCTTGCCTCGTTTTAAGTGAATTCTTCTGTTAGCATAGATAATTCAGAGCTGGAGGTACTCCATCTGAAGAAAAGCATTTACATTTGCTTTAAGCACCAACATTAAAAGAAAAACATCCAAAAAATAGTGTGGGGTTTGAGAAGAAGGAACATTATCAAATTGGAAGAACTGTCAAGATGGAACTCTGACGATAACCCTTCTACTACGATTTTCTCCCTTCTCAGGGCTGCAACAGCACGACGTACATACAGGATGCCTTCCAGCTGCTGCTGCCTGTCCTGCAGGTTTCACACATCCAGACCAGTTGTTCCAGAGCACGGCCGTGACCTGGCCAGACTCCATGGAGTTCAAGGAAACGGCAGGCCCTGGTGCATTGTTACATACCATTTCATGGGATGTTTTCCACGCCCCTGGCCACAGATGCCCGTTTGAAGACACTATAAGCAATTTTGCACGGACAGTATTGAGAATGCAAGTTTAAAGAGAATATCATTTCTCTTAATGTATATGGTTATTTTACAAATAATTATGTTTCCTTAATGTTAATTTAAACTTACACAGCTTTGTATTGATAATTTTCTTTAATCTGAAGTTCACTCACAAATACTCATTTCCATTTTCCTGCTCAAGCACACTACATTTAGAAATTCCTGGGCAGACCTTTGACTTTAAATTTCCACTTTTAAGTTCCCCATTCTTATAATATGACTTTAAATCAATTCTTATACTGAACTTAGTTTTGTTTTATAAATACCATGGGTAGAGATAACACTACTTACAGATTTTACCAATGATGGTGAAAGAGGAACATAAGTATCTCTTTATTGTCATTTATTCTCAAAATAAGCATTTATTGAGCTCTTACTGTGTGCTCACAATAGAGGAACATGCTCTCACCCCAATAGAGGCAGCTAGTCTGAAAAAGGATTTATAATAATTCCTAAAATACTTTAAAATACTAATAAATTTTTTAAACCTGAAAAAAATTGAAGAACAAAGTATACTAGTGGGTTTGTTTTTTTTTTTTTAATGTTTTACTTTTCAGTTGATTGTATTTTTTCTCACACTTCTTGAACTTTTTTATCCCAAACTTTACATCTGGAGTGAAAACATATATGAAAAGGGATACTAAAGAATATTTTGTATGAAGTTGACTTCTTAGGGCCATACACACACGAGAGTGTAGTCACAAAGCCTGCACATACGCGAACAGCAGATGGAAGGGAGCCCAACACGGCAGAGCCCCAGGGATGCACTTTTAAATCCACTACAGTTGAGTCACGCTGTTCCATGAATGCACAGGTCACACTCGCCGGTGGCAAATGGCATCATTGCTTCTAAAGACAGACAGTGCTGATGTGTGGATGACTACATGGTTTCACAGTCCACGAAGCTGCACAGAAGACCCTGCAGCCAGGAGAGGCTTTGTCAATGGACACTTCTGCCCTGAGCCCCACACGTCACTCCGGCTGGGGGTTCTGTACCATATTCCTATTTCAGAGACCATTAACATCCCTACAGGTACTGTCACAAGACGTCTTGCCCAGTGGCTCTCTCCAGGCCAAGTGAAGCCTGTATTTTTGCCAGGGTGAAAATCCCTCATTCACATTTGCTTTTATTCCTCTGATAGAGTAGACTGCCTTTGTTCCACCCAGGCAAAGTACAGATATTTGAATATCATCCTACTTACTAACATTTCATTTTCCTATATCCTTTGTTTCATTGGTATATCTCCTGAAACAACCAAATGAAAAATACAAGAATTTATTTATAATCTAGAAAAAAAATTGCTCTGAGGAATCAATTAAAGATGGTTTTTCCTACTTGCTTTTGGATTGCCTGAAATGTTTCTGCTACTAAGTCTAGAGAACAATTAACTGATAAAAATGTTGCATTTATTACCTCTTCGTAAATTTTACACTTCTTATGTTCAGAGCAGAAGAAAGGATTTAGATTTACGATTTCTTCACATCAGACTTTTTTAGCATCAGATGGATTTATAGACATTAACTGGAAATGTAAAAGAAACATAGTTTCAGAGGAGCTAGATCCCCAAAATTAGACTTGAAGCCTAACAGCACCCATTGAGTGCATAGCAAAATTTTTTATCATAAAATAGAAATCTGCACCAAAAAAAAAAAAAGGAGAGAGAGAATTATTCTCTAAAAAGTGGTTGATGTTATTTAAATGGCACATATATATCTTTTAGTGATGGAATGTTGCCAGGTGGAAACACAGTCTGAGAGATGATTCCTGGGGCCTAGCTCCACAGTCTGTGAATTACATTATTTTAGGAGAGAATAATCACTTAAAATATATCCACCCTTCAGGATTGCTCTTTTTCAGTACTGTTTTTCACCATCACTTTTAAATAATTGCTTCTTTACTTTGCCTTTAAAGCCTAGAAAGCACAGGCTCCAGATCTAGGCAAATGGCAATCAGTTAATGAATGAATGAATGACTCAGCAGGCTTGCTTTGAAAGTTTTGCATTCCTTCAATAATCCTTTACACAAATTGGGTTCATTTCACTCTATGCAATTACCCTGAATATGCCTGCCAGTTTTTTTCTTTTTCCTGAGATCAAGTGCAAAAGAAGTTCTAGTCTAAATAATGAATGAAGTCCTGCACCTGTGCCTTATTAAATAAAAAGCATCAAAAGCATATTTCAAATTCAAAGCAAAATGCGTCCAAGAAAAACCACTTTGGGGTGTTGATACATAAAGCTTTGAAGGTGAAATTGAGTCCCAAATCTTAAAGCAAAGGCCTAAGCTTAAATATTCTATCCCACTGAGGACAGAAGTCTCTTTTCTCTGAGTCTCACACTGTGCTGTACTTCACGTCCATGGTTAAATGAGCAGTGTGGCTCGCCGGGATGGTGGCAAGGATGAGCTGCTTCAGCTACACCCGCTATGGAAGCATGGACTTCAGCTGCAGAGCACAAAGGGAAGAAGCACCAGCCTTGGACGGGCTAAGGAAAGTGCTCATTATATGGGAGAAGTCTGAACCTAGAAATGAGTGTTTCCTGTGCTTTCTCCAGTCAGCTGCCCCGAGGTGCTCGTGCATCTGAGAAGTCAGCTTCTGCACAGCCCGGCTGGGCTGCGTTCAAGTTAGTAACAAAAGCAGGCATATTCCAGTCACAGCCATCCTAGCGGTCCACAATGTAATGTCTTAGGAAGTAATTCAGCAAAAATGTGAAATAAACTTATTTTTCTTCTTTTCTAAAAAAAGAAGGTATGTATGTATACTTACATACTGTGTGTGTGTGTGTGTGTGTATATGTATATATACATATATATAGCAATGTAGGTATGTATGTATGCTGAACAGATGGGATGGATTTTACCACATGACTTCAATCTGTATTTGATTTTATAAAAGCAGTTATCCTTCAGGGTTAAGCTAATTTTTGTAATGTAAAAATTGCCCTTTGGTCTTCCTCTTAAGCATGCTCTACATTCTGATATTCAGATCCAGGCTTCAACTTGGTTTCTTAAATTACTGTGTTTGTAAAAGCACGTCAGAAGAGATCATACTGAAAACTCATTTCAGAACTGCAGTTTTGCCTTGGTTTTGTAGTTGATTAGAATTCAAAAAGCCATAGGAGTGGATTCAGATCAGCCATTCTTCACATTAAAGGGAAAAAAAATCATGTGGTCAACGATTTGTTCCATTTTTCTAGATACCTCATAACTTATTCAGGTTTATGTTTATTTTCTGTATATTCACCTAGAATAGATGCTCCACTGCAATACATGCTATTAAACAAATCTGAGATTCTTTCTTGTATATGTGTGTATTCAGATCCTGAAAATAATCTGAACTTTTCTACCCTTTGAGCATTTTACCTTTAGCAATGATTAACCTGTTGCAACCCAACAGTAAGAAATCCGTTGTGTTTCTGATATTTCTGGTGCCTGGGGTCAGCATAGACTGTGAATAGAAGCTGATTGTGGCGAGTGAGAATTTTGTGTTGGCATTGAAGCTGCATTTACCTTTGTCTGCATCAGAGAGTATTTTTCTCTGCATGAGCTGTCAGCCAAAAAGCAATAGGATTATGTCTGCCTGTGGTCACCGCTGACTCACTCGACAGACCTGTCTCTTCTGTTGGTCTCAAAGAAATCCCATACTGCAAAAGAATTTTACATACGTTTCATATATGCCTTCACTGAGCACAGAGGTTTAGGGTGATTCAGAAACGGTCTGTCTCCCTGCCATGGGTTTCACTACTAGGTTTCTAGAGCTGCCATTTGGAGGGGAAAACCAGCACAGAAGCCAAGAGCAGATGGATGAAACCTTGGCGAAAAAGCAAATCTAATTCTCTGCCTCTGAGTCTCTGCCATCGTTACCCTTTTTCCTCTCTCAGAACTTCTTTGACGACTGTCATTAAGGGCCTCTCTTCCAGGATCAGCTTTTAACATCCTGCCTCTCTTTTTTGTGTCTCCTCTTCTTCCCTTTCTCTTTCTCTACATTTATACTTTCCTTTCCCCATTTATGTCACCAGAAAACAATCTATCCAAAAGATTCCAATAATAATCACTAATATGTATTTACTGTGTGCTGGACACTGTGTTGAGTGTTTTATATGCATTATCCCATTTAATCTCCATAAGTACCCTTTTGGGTAGATATTATTACAAATTCCACTGCCCAAATGAGAACATTTAGACCCAGAGAAGTTATGTAACTCATTCCATGTGGCACAACTAGTAAAACAGAGCCAGGATTCAAACCCACGTCAATTTGACCTGACCAGCTAACATTGTAAACTATTATGCAGAGCCTCCCAGCAAAAGTAACAAGTTATTTTTAGAGACATTCAAACACTTGTATGTTTAGCTCTCTTTGCAACATTAGGTAGATTTGTAGCTGAAAGATTTGGTCGACAACTTTGATGGTTTCCACGCAACTGAGAACACACTGGGACCAAAGAGACACAGAACGAAGCCATACGAGGTTATTGGGCCCCTGGGTGGTTCTACCAGAGGCCTCTTCCCTGCTTCACAGACATTTCCATCTGGCAGCTTCCTGGTCAACTTCATCACAGCTGCCTGACTCACAGGTACCTTTGATAGTCCTAAAGTGGCTCTATTTCCTCCTCCCGCTCCCAGATCCCACTCCCCCTTCACTGGTGCGGGGTTGGGGGGGGGTGGGCATTTGCAAATCACTACCCTTCCTGAAAATCCTTAACCCTCTACTGCCTGCCTGGAGCTTGGGGTTGTTTTATGCTTCCCTTGCCTTAAAGATTACCAACTTTAGGCAGCCTCTCCACTGAATCTTCAGTACCAGGTGTTGTGAGATACTGATAAATGTTTGAAAGATGTACTCAGTAATGCCTACTTGTCCCTGAACTTGGTGCTGCTCCCTGTTAAGCCCAAAAAGTGATGGTTGTGGTAGTGGTGTAGAAATGATGGTGGTGGTAATGATGATGATGGTGGTGGTGATGATGATGGTGGTGGTGGTGACGATGATGGTTGTGGTGGTGATGATGATAATGGTGGTGGTGATGATGATGGTGGTGGTGGTGACGATGATGATGGTGGTGGTGGTGACGATGACGGTGGTGGTGGTGGTGACAATGATGATTTTGGTGGTGGTGGTGATGATGGTGGGTGTGGGGACAAGGTGATTATTTACTAAGTACTTAGTGTGCTCCAGACACTTTACCTCCATGATCTCGTTTAATCGCTAATGTCAACCTTATGAAATGATAGTGACTATTATATCCATTTTATGAATGAAAAGTGAAGCTTAGAGAGATTAAATAATTTGCCTTAGGTCACCCAACTGATAAGTGCAAGAACTAGGATTCATACCCAGGCAGTGTATAAAATGCTAGCCAGAGCCCACAGATAAGCAGATACCTGGTCATAAAAAGGAAAAGTTGCCCATTTTCCCTTGGGTTGAGTTCTTCTCTTCCAGCTAATACCTGGGCTCTCCTCTCTCTGTCCTGTGGCCCCAGGCAGAGACAAATTGCTCCACAAATCTCCCTGTCAGGAGGCTAACCACATTTTTCCTGCTGATGCCTCTGATCCCAAGAGAGAGTGAGTAGCCTGTGTGTCCCATTCTCCCTCATGTTATAACTCTCATGCTGAGTGATCCATTTCTCACGGAAAACTGTGATTGCCTTTTGACACTTCGGCAAGAAAGCGCTTGTCTGCTATCTTTAGGGGAAAAATCCGCTGTCAGGAAATGTGATAAAGGTCAAGAAACCAAATGATGAATTGCAGGGCAGAAAGACTCTGGCCATTTCTGTCAAAGAGAATTATTTGGTCCTAGAGGGCATCTTAGTCAGGGATACATAGGATAATTTTCTTCCTGACAGCTTCACAGCTCCCTCCCTCATTTCTTTCAGGTCTTTCTTCAAAAGCCACCTTCTCTGTGAGGTCTCTCCAGATAAAATTGCAACCCTCCCAATATTTCCTTTCTCTGCTTTGCTTTTTTCTCCATAGGATAATACATCACTATCTACCATCCTTTGCATCTTACTTATCTATTATTTATCTCTTTTGCTAAGATGTAATTTCCATAAAACAGGGAATTTTTTTTTTAGTCTGTTACCATATTCCCAGCACTCAATGCAGTGCTTGGCACATGGTAGGTACTCAGTAATTATTTGTTGAATGAACAAATACATTAAAGTCTTAAGTGTCCAATCTGTAAACATTGAATGAGAGAATGGAAACAGCCATATTATAGAGTAATTAATGATGGAGAATATCTGGTCAAGTTATATCATGACACGTTAACCATAGAAGTCATTGTGTCCATTTCAATGGTATTTGGTGTTGTTGCATAAATAAGTATGATTTGGGGGTTTAGAAGTGCATAAACATTTTGTCCATTAAAATGGATGGAATTTACATTTTTAACTTAGAAGAATTCACTCTATAAAGGATTTTTTAAGACTCTTCATCAGGCAGGGGTAGACTATAGTGAAAAATTAGAGCCATCTAAATAAATAACTATATGGAATATTATGTAACAGTTAAAAAGAATAGAAAAATGTGTCTTAGTCAGTTTGGGCTGCGGTAACAAATATGCCATAGACAAGGTGACTTAAACAACAAACATTTATTTCTCCAATTCTGGAAGCTGGGAAGTCTAAAATCAAGGTGCTGGCAGATCCAAAGTCTAGTGAGAGCTGGCTTCCTGGTTCACAGTTGGCTGTCTTCTCATTGCATCCTTACAAGGCAGAGAACACAGAGAGAAGAAGCAAGCTCTCTTATGCCTTGTCTTATAAGGGCACTAATCTCATTCATGTGGGTTCCACCCTTATGAATGAATTACTTCCCTAAGTCTCTACCTCCAAATACCATCACACTGGGGATTAGGCTTCAACATATGAATTTTGGAATGATACAAACATTCATTCCATAGCAAGGTGGAACAGATCTCTGTACTAACAGAGCTCCAAGATTCATCACTGAGTGGAAAAAGAAAGCTACAGTATAGTACTTGTAGTATATTTATCTCAAATAACATGTACACACACAAATATCTAACACACACACACACACACACACACATTCCTAGAAGAAGATATGGAAAGATCTACACAAAATCATTAGTAACATTTGTGACCAAGAGTGGATAGGGTAGGGAGAACATCTGAATGTGACACAGTAATTAAAGGGAATTCCAATGTTATTTGTAATATTTAAATATTTTTATAATGAAAAATATTTTCGTTTTTCCAAAACGGATTATTTATTGTAATGAAATTTTTAAGAATCAAAACAAGAAGCAAAGGAAAATAGCTTCTGATGAAGGAGATGAGAGGACAGGGCCCTGCCAGGGATTTAAAGTGTAAAATGCACAGGTTATTTTTCAACAGTAGGGCCAGAAGTGTGAGTGAGAGCATCTACACGATCTGGATTTCTTTGTCATTAATGTTACTACAAAATTCTAAGACCATTCTGATGACTATACAAGTCTCTCCTTACTCTCCATAGAAAAGCCCAAACCAAGTATTCTAAATGCATAGTTTGTGAAGACTCTGATGGTATAAACAGAAAAGTATGTCATTTCCATCTCACTGGAAAGAGCCAACTTCTTTAGCCAGGTTGTGTCTCTAATCTTCCTCTAAACCTGAACAGCTCTACATCTATGTAATGGCTACAGAAGCAATTTTAGAAACTTCTGGAGGGAAACACCACAGAAATGAATGAATCTGTGTTTCACAGTTATTAGCTTGATCCCCAAATGTGTATCATATTTGCAAGAGGCAGTTTGCAATCTGCTCATCCTGACAAATGTAGCACAAGGGGATTTAAATCTCTGTATTTGCCATTTCTGTCTCTCCCGCTCCAAATTTATGGTGAAATTGTAGACACAAATAATGTGTCAGGGCTGAATGAACTGAGGTCTCTGCTCTGCTCCTACAGCTCCATTTCACTCAAAATAATAAATAGAAAACAAAGAAAAGCCTCAGCAGATAATGAATCTGTGTCCTAATGACCTTCCTGAACTACAAAATGGATTTGTAATTTACTTGGCACTGCCCAAACCATTTGGTGCCCATAGTGAGTTATGAAAACATTTTGACCATTTGGGGCTACAACTGTGCATTTTATTTCCTCAATGATTCATGAAGCATTAGAACTACTTTTCCATGGGAAGGTAAAAGTCATCCATCAATGGGAAGACTTGTTTCCCACCTACCCTATCTGTTGCCTTGATGGTGGTGTGATTGATTATTAAGGAGCCTTGGGCTATTCTGCGGCCCCTGGGGCCATAGTATGGCCATTTATAATAAGATATGGGTGTTACAAGCCAATGCCTGAGATTCTGCATCTCTCTTTCCTTTAAAATCACTTGATTTCTGGCCAAAAATGTAGAGACTCGCACTCAAAGAAAGTCATGTGCAAAATAACATGTTTGTTTGCTGAACAGTAACAAGTCTGTCACTTTCCTGGTCATCTCCATCTGCATTTGCTGCAGAGGCAGCAGTTGGTCAGTCACTGCAAGGGCACTGATACCTCAGGGGAACAATATACATCAAATGGTCTGAAATTAGTTGGCCTAAAAATGAAAGGCTCATTGATTTTTAAGAGCAGGAATAAAGTCTTCCATGTACTGCATCCAAACAATCCCTCCATTGTTGCCTTTTTGCTTCTTTGAGTTATATTTTTTCTTCTTTCCAGAGCTAAAAGTGAAACAAATCATAAAGTAAAGTAAAAGAGGAAAATATCTATTGATTTTCATAGGCCTATACCCTTCATTCATTCAATCAGCCCTTCATCCATATATTCATCCAGTCAATCCACAACATTCATTGCAACTGTCGTGCACTCTACCAAGTAAAATAGGATTCAGTTTGAAATTCACTTTGCAGTTCTCTCAGCCAAAATTACATTAATCAGTTGGAGCAAAAAAATCCACTAGGTATATCCGTGATTTCTGCAACCACCCAACTATAGGTTGATGACCCCCAAATTTCTACCTGGAACCCTGATATCACTCCTGAATTCCATTCATAAAGTCAGCTTCCTACCAGACACCTGTACATCAGTATCTGGGGGGTCCCACTAAACTTAATCTGAACATGTCTGAATGGAAATTATCTTTCCCCTTCCTCCTATGTTCTCTGTCTTAGTTGGATGCTTAGTGTTACTTCTGCCAGAAGCCTAGCTATCACCCCAGGCTCTTGCTTTTCTTCACCCTCAACACCCAATCAGTTTCCAAGTGCTGTCAATTACTTCTTTGTGTCTCTTCCTCCACCCCATTGCCTCAGTCTTGTTTCCCTTTCTTGTCATCATTCCTATGAACTGGTGTGATAGATACTGAAGGGGAGCAGCATATGCCACCCCAATATATGACTGCAGGAATTCAGGACACGCCATCCCCCAATATGCTGCTGTGGTATGTTGATTATTGTGAGCTCTAGGCACTTGAAAAAACAGCAAATACAGGGAAAGTCTTCCTCTGAATTTCACTTATCTGTCTGAAGACAGAGCTTCCAAAAGGAACTCAGTTATCATAGATTCCCCACACCAGGAATTTCATCAACCAGGGAAGATTGACTCTTATCACAGGAGAGGAGACTGGAAGTCAACACCATCACAAACTATCAAACGTCTCACCTATTCCTCTAAGGGCCTATTCATCTTCCCCAAAAATCATTTACTCTCCACAAAGAGGTTGACGTCCCTCTTCCTTCTCCTTATTATGGTAACACTTAAGTCTGAATTTTAAGCCACCTCTTTGAGTTACTCATTTTTCCCTGGGTATCACCCGTACATGAGGTTACATGCTAATAAACTTCTGATCTGATTGTTTTCTCTTGTCAATCTGCCTTTTATTACAAGTCTCAGCTAAGAACTCAGAAAGGTAGAGGGAAAATCATTTTGATCCCCTACAATACCAACTTGGGGTCAGCGTGGGTCTTGGTCTCCCTCTAGCCACCCATAATGGTAGTGTCAACATACACTCTCTAAGAGTGCAAATCTGGTTACTCCCCTAATTGACACTTTCATTGACTGACCCCAGCATTCAGGAAAATACCCAAACAAAGCCCTTTATAGTCAGGTCCCTGCCTACCTTTTCAGGTACTTTCATCAATTCCTCACCAACTTAATGTGCCCCTTGCACCATGCTCCCTCTCAGCTCTATGTACTGGCAATTTACCTTGTGCGGCTGCTACCCTGCGTTGATTGGAGCCCGTGAGGGGACCATATGAACTGAGGGACTCAACAGTACGGATAACGTCATAGACCAGTGCATTCCTGAAATCAGCGTAGCAGCGTTAGCACAAATTGTGCTTTAATGGAATTTACCTTCGACTGAACTTTTAAAAAACTGGCTATTGTATAACCCCAAAAGAGGGATGACATTTCCTCCAGTGTCTCCATTCTCTTACTGCAATGATTCAAAAACTGGTATTCAGGGTTAATTGGGAAGAGAAAAAAAAAGAATATTCCTGGGAAGTGTGTTTAACCATTAATAAAGATTTAAAAAAAAAAAAAAACCTCAAGGGACTTCCCAAACGTTTCAGATTATTACTGTGCATTGGAACTCTCCAAAAGTGGGACTGAAGGTGCGGCTTCTCTCAAAGTTGAACAGGGAAGCCTAGATCTGTAGCCCCAATTAACAGCTACCGACAGTGGTGTTCCTCTGCAATCTGGCTTCCCTCTCTTCCAATATCCTTGTGTGTAATAAATCATTCTTTCAGTTGTGTAGTATCATTTAAAGTCTGCCTGCTTAATCTTTAATTGGTTAAGCAGTTACAAGCTTAAATTATAGAGTGTGAAAAATATCACAATAGATCACAGTATTGTCAGTTTTCTCCTGCAGAACTCTGACATTCTCAAGCTTAACAAAGCCCAGTTCTCTCCCACGTTAATTACTGCAATGTCCTTGAAAGAGAATAGCATGGTTATTACTATTTGCAAAGAGAGTATGCTTCTGTCTCTTGCTCGGTAGGAGCCCGTGTGTGTGTGTGTGTGTGTGTGTGTGTGTGTGTGTGTTAGAGGACACAGAGATCTTAAATTAGGCCCCCCTTTTCGGAACACAACTGCCTGAGTGACTGTATGTATGTTCCTTCCATCCTGGCCAACTTATCCTTTAAGACTCAGACTGTGTCCCCTCCTTCAGGAAGTCTTCCCTCACTTCTGTCTTCCTCCTTGATTTAGGTGCCCCTTGTCTGGGTTTCCCATAGCACTCCATTCATTAAGTCCACACACACTTATTGCATAATTTCTCTATCAGATACCAGTACTTGGAACTGGTACTCACACACTGGTGTATTGGGGTACAGGTAGGCCAACCTGCATCCCCAGAGGAGGGGGTGCCTACATGACAAGGGCTCATACAACCAGTTCCCAAGAGAGGTAGGATAACCCCCTCCTTCTCTTACCTCCCTACTGGTCCTCCCCTACTCTCCATCCCATGCAAACCGGCAGATTCTCTAGAATACAGCTTGTGTGAGTTCTATCTCTGATGGAATTTCTGGCACTAAAACATGTCATTCAAAAAGATCCTTTTTGCTCACATTGATCTAATTATTTTGTTAAAAAAGCAACAACTACTACTGAATAATGAATTTTTCTTCCTATATTAGCCTTTTATTTAGATAGCTGGAATAAAATAGACAATTTTTAAAAACACCCTTTTTTTCTACTGAATTTTTCACTCTGAAAAAAATCTCACTATGATATAATCATTAAGCACGGTTGATTTGTTTTGACATAGTGGAACTTTGTTATGATAAATTGCTTAAAAATAAAACTTACATTGTCCATTTGCCAAAATAGGAAGGAGAACAGAGATGATTTCCTGTCTCTCTGTGACTAATTTCAAGTAGAAAAATGTGTTTCGAACCCAGTAAGCAGAAAGGGACTTTCCAGGCACTTAGTTCACAGCCTTTTCTCATCAATATTTGGGTGTTTTGCATTGTAATTAATATCTTTCACCACAGGGCATCTTGATATGAGTTCAAAGAATTTAATGCTTTTAAATAATCTATTAAACAATTTACTTTTGATCTATTTTATGAGCATTCAAAGCAAAAAGCTTCATTCTGTGCAGTTCCTCTCACAACTACCAAATAATTGAGTTCTTTAGACGTACCTTACTACCTGGGTAGAGACAAGAAAGCATTTGTGGTGTAGGAGTACTTGTGGTAGAGGAGTGCTGACAAGTATACACTCTAAGCGTGACTGGAACTCAAGAAATTCATGCTACAGAACCCCATGCTAGAAGGAATTATGAGAAGCATTGGACAATCTTTTTTCCCTAAGAAAATGAATCTACTTTTACCTCCATAGAGAGAGATTCCATGATTAAGGTGCATCAGAGCAGAGGGTTAAGGGCATAAACTTTAAACCCAGACCACCTGAGTTCAAATCTCAACTCTGCCACTTAAATCTATGTGTCCTTGAGCAAGTTACTTAAACTCTCTTTGCCTTAATTTCTTCACCTTTAAATTGGGATGCTGATGAGAGAACTTACCTCCTAGTATTGTGAGGTAACATGAGATAACTGATATATTCTTAGTGCTTAAAATAGTGCCTGGCACATAATTAGTAGTAGTAGTATTAAACTGCTCACCAACTCTGACTTTAACCTTGGGCTATTTTGGCAGCCATTGTATGAGCTTTGACTGCCCTAAAGCAACTGAAAAAATAATGCAAATATATATCTTTTAGTAGGAGTTGAGGAAGGCTCTCCCCAAATGAAGCTAGAGTTAAAAATGGTAGATAATCACTTTCAGAACCTTTGCCCATATATTTCCCTAGAGCAAACTACTTCCTTTCCAAACATGAATTTCAAGAGGAAAATAAACATTTATAGATAACTGGAAAGAATTAAGGCTCCATATAAGGATGTAAACTGATGCCTGTCTTTACCAGATGCCAAATCCCTGAAAGGACTATCTCTGAAGCAAATTTTTTAACCACACAAAGCAAATTGTCAGTTTAGGGGTGTGGGAAATGAAGATTTTTAAAGTCATTATTCTGTATTAAGCATGAGAGAGAGAGAGAGGAGAAAGGCAGGCTGTAGTTTATACTAAAAAGGAATTAAAATCAAAAGCAGACTGCATTACCCTGAACAAAGGAGACACTGTCTTATTCCCAGTTCTGTCACTGAAAAGCTCTGTGATGTGACCTTGGGTGAAACCCTCATCTTCTAGAAGCTTCAGTTTCCTCAGCTGTAAAATCAGGGCATTGACCAGATGATCTATAAGATTTCTTACAGCTCAGACATCCTATGACTTTATGAAATAAAGTAGATGTTAGATGCTGTATCTAGCAGGCAACAGAAACCAGCTCTGGAAACTAAAGCAGGAAAAAGATCTCTTTGCAAAGAGGTCACTGGTAGCTCATGGAGTCCAAGGGAAGGCTGGAGAGCCAGGCTCAGAACCAAGGCAGTTTGGTGGGTGTAGGGAGATACTGAGGTGTCTTAAAAGAGGAATAACTTAGCTGCTGGAATGAAGAAACTCAAATCGTTTTTTTTTTTTTCACCCTCATGTCACTATAAATGGAAGTCCTGAGATAGCTGGTCAAATTGGTCACATGACCCCCCCTTGACTAATGGGCAAGAAACCTAGATTTACAGTTTCATCGAGATATCATTCAATAGGCAAGAGGTAGTTCCCTAAGAGGAAAGTGGCATAAGATTTCAAAGGAAAGGTGGTGACCACCAGGCAGTTCTTCACTACAAATGGTGTGCCTGCCTTTGTAATATCACACACTGACATCACTTTTCTATATGGAAACAGGTGGACTATTTTCACAGTCCATCTGCAAATAGACATGTCTTTGGAGGGAGCTAATAGCCCCATGATGATATTGTAGACACCATCACGAAATGTGAGGCAATGACACATGCTTGACGAACAGCCTGAGCGTGCACTCCAGAATCGTTCTAGGGGTAGAAACAAGTCTGTGTTTTGTTTTTAGTCAGTTTCTCTCCGCACATCTCCTTGGAATTGAGGAGGAACATTCACAGAGGCACCCAACAGTCATTTCCTCTTCTTCCACGTATACAGAGCCCTGTTTTCATTCTGATGGTCAGTTCCTCTCCCCTCCTTGAGAACCAGGCAAATCTTGATCCTTCTCAACGAGTCATGATGGTCCCAATTCCCCTGTCATCAGTAGATTTAAGGGTGAGTCTGTGACCCAATTCTAGATGATCTGACACGAGGAGAAACCTTTCCAGGATGGGGCTCCTTATAAAGCTTTCTTTACTCTTAAAAAGGAATCGTGGTGTAAGACTGTGATGATTGCTGGTGCTGTGGCACCACCACTTAATACAAGCCTAAGAGGGGAAGCCTGAAGACAAAAGCCAACAAGTTGAAGATGGCAGAGGGGAAAAGGAGGGAGGAACCCAGGCACTTGGTGATGTGAGTTCTTGAGTTTCCCAGTTTGGAAAACACCCTATTCAGAACTTCTATTGGTTCTATAGGTAAGACAGTAAATCTTATAACTTATATCATTCCGGCTTGGGCTTTTTATTATTTGCAGATGAAAATATCTCAGCTGATAACCCACAAAATACTCTCCCAGTCAGCAATAAATTTGTCTCCATAGTTCCCTCTGACAGCCTTAACTCTTGGGGGTGGGGGTGGGGAGTGGAATACCTCATTCAAAGGATTTTGTAAAGTATTATTTTTTGCCAAATGTCCCCTGCTTCTATATGCCTACTTCATCTGCAAATCACAGAAGCTTCTAGACTACTCTATCTTTACTAAAGTACATGATTCCCAGTTCATAGAGGATTTTTAACTGTTTCTTTTGGTTGTCATATCTCTAGGTTAATCAACAACATACCTTATTTAGATTTTAAAAACGTAAGAACTTCCTTCCACTTGGTATCCTAAAATTGCCACTCATCAGAATAGCACCAATACTTGGAGATGGTTGAGAAAGATGTAGACAGGCAAAAAAAGAAGTAAAATTTAAAAAGAGACAGAGAAGGAAATAACAAGGTCAAATTATGGAAATTAAATGCCAGAAAATTGAGTCCAAGTCTTTATTCTACTGTATTTTACATGAAGGGAAAGAAATACGGTTGGGAGAGTGAAAGATAGACAGACAGAAGGAGAAAGGAAGATGTAATTTATACAATATTTGTCTCTTGGGAAATTTGGTTTTATTAAATTTAGAGTAGGTAGGTACAAAAGTATATTTTAAAACATGTAAGCTACATAGAATCATGACACAATGACTTCCATACACCTACCACCAAGTTTATAAAAGAACATTACCATTGTGTTAGAAGTTCCTGGAATGTCGATGTCCAGCCCCATCCCCTTCCCCATCCCCTGAGAGCTAACCACTATGCTGAATTTACAGCCAACATCTGTCAAGCTCCATTACCAAGATGAGTATCTTAAGGGAGGAGTGGGCAGGGAGCTCTGGGTACCTGTCAGCTGGAGATGATGTGGTTCCCACTCTCACTCACAGTCTGTTGGGGAGACATACGTAAGTATAACTAGTGCGGTATGAGGCAGGATGTGAGAAGTACCCTGGCAAGAGGGTTAAATCCCAGGGAAGCACAGTAAAGAGATATCATTCCATTTGGAGTCAGCAGGGGATGCTCCATGGACAAGGTAGACTATCTGCCTTTGAAGGGTGGAGACGATTTCTGCAGATGGGAGGAAACGGGCAGATGCCACAGTCAGAAAAGAGGCAGAAGGAGCAAGGTGGTCTGAAGAATGACTGCTCCGTCCAGGATGACTAAGTATTCAGGGTAGAGGGTGAGGGAAGTAGAATTTAAAACTAGGATGAAAGTCAAGTTTGAAGGGAATCCTCTGGAAAATGAAAATCTTTCTAGAAACCAGAACTAACAGCTGTCAGTTTGGGCATTATTGTTTTTCCCACAAAGATCAGGAAGGTTGTCCTCTGTATCTGTTCTCTCCCTCTTTCCCTGCCCCACCGTCCCTCCCGCACGTGCATCAAATCATTTGCCAGGTGTCACCAATTCTTCATAGCCTCTCATCTACCTACCCCTCTTCCTACCACTCTGATTCCACTGTGTCTGCAGAGACTGGATGCAGGCAGCCTTCCAGCAGAGTGCCCTGATTCCTCTCTGCCCCTCCAATCTGCACCTGAATTCCTTCGCATGGCGGGCTGGGGTCCTGGCCACTCAGCAGGACACAGAGGGCAAAGAGGTGAGTGTGGGTCACAGCTGGGAAGGGAAGCCTGCGGTGAGAGCCACAGACACACGACGAAGCTGTAAGTCCTAGGGAGGGGATGCGAGGTGAGTCAACGTCAGACTGGGAGCTAGTTGAAAAGAGCAGAGTGTGCTAAACATCAGGCTCAGTGGTGCAGATTGGAAGCCAGGAATTACACCAGGCACCAAGGAGTTGGTTTCTATGGGACCCAGGTGGGCGGGGAGGAGAGCAGAACTGCCAGGCTAAGGGAGACACGCAGGACCAGCACCCATGCAGCAGTTCCGGGCAGAGGTCTCCTTCAAGGGCACGGTCCACCCAGCCTCCTCGCACCCCCAGGAGAGCACCGTGCTGGTGCTCTGAGCTGGAGCCCCTTTTCTCGGGCACCCCTTCCGAGCATCCTGCTCCCTTTTGTCCCATCTCTACCCTGCATTGCAAGTACTGGGAGCAGCAAGTTTTCGCAGTCCCAAAGACCTCGACTAAATCCAAATATTAGTCCAGAGAGCAGGCAAATTGCTGAGCTTTCCTTGACCTCAGCTTCCTCGGGAGTGACGATACCTGTCTTGAGAGCAGTTGTGAGAAAGAAATAAGTATACATGGCATGTGCCTAATGTATGGGGTGGAAGGCTCAATAAATAGTCCTTTATCCAACAAATATTTATTAAATGCCTACTGTGAGCCGAGCATTCTACCAGCTGCCAGAGATACTAGGGTGAGCAGAATCAGTCTAGAGAGGGAGCCAGACATTAGTTAACAACCATGAAAATAATTGTAAATGACAGATACGGAAAGAACCATGAGGGTTGAGAACATGTAAAACGGGAGATTTGACTTATACTAAGAGATCAGAAAAAGCCATCTTCTGGACCCTGCTTGATAGTGGCCCTCCTGAGAAGCTGTCCTGATTACCTGCAACTGGAAATGATTCCTTTGGCCTGTGAATTCCCAGCAGGAAGCTGGGAATGTTAATGACATTTATCCTTTCGTCTAGTGTCACAACTAGCGGCACACGTGTGCTGTCTCCTCCACCACATCATAAGCTCCTTGTGGGCAGACAGTAGGCCAGCTACATCTTTCAGTGCTTCACAGTTTCTGATAGAGTTTATTATTTTAATAAACAAGTGAAATTAGCTTCTAAAAGCTGCCACAATGTAACAGAACTTGAAGCTTAATTTATGCCTTTTGTAAGCCAAGTTCCCACTGATTTCCAAGTCATTTGTCAGAACATAATAGGTGACATGCAAGGGAACAATAAGTTGGCTTCAGAGAAATTGTGTAATATTGGTACCTGAGAGAATGTGACACCCCTAAATTCCTGCTGAATAATCCCAGACCTGAGCCTGACTCACCTATTAGTCAGGGGTACACAAATAAGAAAAAGTGAGACTAGTAGAATTCCATTTGCCACATCGTCAATTCCTAAATTTTACAATTAGAATCTCAGTTTGTGATCTAACAAAAAAAAAAAAAAAGAAAGAAAATGGAATACCAAAAACACCTCTGTGTGCTGAACATGTGTTCCTGTTAGGTTGCTTAGTATCAAACCTGATCTTGCAGTTAAACTCTGCAAATCTACTCAGATAAGCGATTTGAACCATATAATGATGTCAGGAGGTTAAGTTCCATCTTAACTCTGGGAAGGTATTCTTCTATTTTTCATAGTTAAAAACTGCCCTCTTGTCCAAGTTTTCACTGTAAATTAATAACTATAATTATTCTTGACATCCATCAAAACTATAAAAAGATGAAAGCCAAAAGAATCAGAGGAAACATTGTATTGTTAGATTTAAATATTCAAGTATTTCACTTAAATTCCTTTTATTTTGGTATCTTTGAATTTTTAAAAAAATTCCAGTGCCAAAAGGAAGCAATATTTATAAATGCAAACAAATGTATAAACAAACAACCCTGGTCCTCTTAAGCAATTTGCCAAATAGAAATGGTCCATCTGAAAAGGCAAACCCATCAAATCAGGATCTACAATGTGGGTCAGTGAGAGGAGGGATTTTCCTCCTAACATTGTTTTTGGTTCCTCAAAATCAAAATCTTGGGGCTGTTGTAGGCTGTATAAACATGGATAAACAAGGAGAGTAAGCATTCTTTTACTGTTTCCACCAGTTTCATCAGCTTGTTTTCCATGAGACTCATAATGGCTTCCTGAAAAAACTCATTCCTTTAATCTCCTGGGTCTAATGAGTGCTCTCGCGTTAGTTTCCGTCCACCAGTCAGCATTCCTACTGGTTCTATTGTGCATCCTCAGCTGGACCAAATGTTTACCAGTTACCTCATTCCCAAAACGAAAGTATGAGTACTCTTCAAAAGGGTTCAGTCTAGATTGTCCAGAGGAAATCATAGAGATTGTCTGAAGATTAAAAAAAAAAAAAAAGGCAAATATGATTCACACAAAAATCTTGTTAACCTGAAAATAATTAGTGGAAAACAATTTTAAAAACATTTATTAAAACTGTGTCTTACAGACACAGTAAACAAACTTACGGTTACCAGAGGGGAAAGAGGTCAGGAAGAGATAAATTGGGAGTTCGAGATTTGCAAATACTAACTACTATATACAAAACAGATAAACAACAAGTTTCTTCTGTATAGCCCAGGGAACTATATTCAATATCTTGCAGTAACCTATAATGAAAAAGACTATGAAAACAAGCATATGGATGTATATGTAGACTGAAACATTATGCTGTACACCAGAAATCGACACATTGTAAACTGACTATGTCAATAAAGAAAAATTTTTCTAAAAAACTGTGTCTTATAACATCACCCTAAAACTTCCTAAAGTCACTGATTAAGGGCTCTTTCCAATGCAATGGAGCCTCATTTACATCCCCAAGAAGACAGGGAGGTTAGTGGTGGGTGGTACACGTCTCAGCTAGGACCCAGGAAACCTAGGGTTTCCTCTTGCCTCTGCCACTACATATTTTGGCTTATTTTCCACTTTTATAAAATGAAAGTGAAAGTGTTCACACAGGTTTCTTTGGTTGTAACAGTCCATGATTCTAGTAGAAAGATACAGAAGTTGAGATTTATTTATTCACTCGACAAATACTTATTGGACATCTATTAAATGCTAAGCAACATGTCCTCTGAATGAGGATTTCCCCATTTTGCTCCCCAAGTCCCCCATGAGTGCTTCTATCATGTTAACTTGACGCTCGGTTGGAATTGGGGGTTCCCTAATCTGATTCACCACTGACTACATGTTTTTTTGCCAATGAGTAGCAGAATTCTTGGCACACAGTAGGTGCTCAAAAAGCATGTAGTGAATGAACAGAGGAGAGCTCTTCATGTGCAAGGTTGAACGTCCCAGAATGAGGACTAGAATGAGAAGTATCAAGCATAATATCCAGGAACGTTTCACTAAAACAATTCTATGATGACATCATATTCGCCCTAGGAATTTCTGAGCCAACAGCAGATCCTGAGCTCTAAGGAAGCCCTGCCTCTCTCTAGTCCTAAGCACAAAGGTATCCTTGGCACTTAGTTTCCAGTTTGATGCATTGAGCCACCTATGCTGAAAACCTTTGGTTGCCTTTCCAGATCTGCTCTCTCCTTTTGTTCACCATGCTTGGTGATCTGGGAGGCCATTCTATATGAACTGTCTCAGTCTAGCTTGTGTCCTGTCGCTCTGGGTGGGTTGGGCCAGTGCGGAGTACTACAGTGGGAAAAAGGAGTTCAGCCACATTGGGACATTGATTCTCTCTCCTCAGGGCAACCACAGGCTGTCGTGTCCATGACCAAAGGCCCCAGCAGCTGTCAGGCAGCCCTCCTCACAGGTTCCTTCTGTGCGTGTACCTGCGAGTGTGTGTCTGCCTCTGACTCTGTCTCTATGACTTCTTTGTCCCTTTAGTCTTAGGGACAGTAGCAGGGCCCCACTGTTACTGGTCCCAGGGGGCTGCACTCTCCTTTTTTGGTTTTCCCACATCCTGGTTTAATAGGTCCTTTATGAAACTCTTTCCAGGTTATTCAGTGTGAGCATACCATGGGTTTCCTGCCAGGACCTTTGACTGATAACTACCCAGATATTACGAAGAGTAAATGATCTGGTCTACCACCACCCAGCACAACAAAAAAATGCTAGTTTCCCTTGTTTTCCCTGTTATACCCTCCCCAACGGTCATCATTAGTGCCGTCAACAAAATAGCTACTTCATAAATATTTGTTGAATGAAAGAAAAAAATTTCTAAACACATCTGATCACAGTTTTGGGTTCAAATACATGGAAATCGATGTGAGTTAATCTAGATTACCAAACATTAAATTTAGAGGAGCTTTTTTATTTCAGTAGTTGAGGGCCAGTGAGTAGCTCTGCTTTACAAATTTACATTCTTTTTTCATGCTCCAAGTGAAGCAACGACTAGCCTGCTGGACTGAGGACTCAATCCCAGGAAACAGTGCCAGAGGATAAGCTGACATCTCGGTGCATCAGTACACATGTTGTTCAACAGACCAAGAGGTTAGTTGACTGGTCCTTCCTAAATTTTGGAGGAAATAGTGACTTTATTTCATACTTTCTAATCCATATTAACTGATTTTGCAAGTTCCTCACTTTCTATCTCCTACACCCAGATAGAAATGCAGTTTGGGGTTAACTATACCTCCTTGGATCTATTCGCATTCATAATGAATAGTCAAATCATTGGTAAAACTGAAGCATCACTCACCGTGTGTGTTGATCTTGCTGATGTGCTGTGGAAGAAGCTTCTAGTTCTGGTATTGGAGGAAGCACGTCCTTGACCTGGGCCAAAGGCAGCCTCTGCGTGGTCTCTGCTGTTTAAGAAGGAGAGCGGTTCTAGTCAATATTTAGTCAGTAGCAATGCAAAAGCAGGCACGGTATATTCTAACATGTTAAGAGGACCATGCGCTCCCTCTAGACAGGATTTTGGCAGTTTCCCCCACTCACTAAATTTCCTGCCTGCAGCTCTGACACTTTGAACCCATTTCTCTCAGCTCTGTATCTTTCTTTTCATTCTTCCTCTCCCACCGCCTTCTGGGCACAAGACCTGAAGCATAAGGAGGAGCAAAGCAAAGAAAAAGACAAAGTACGATGTCAAGTAACAAGAAAAGAATTTGACTTTGGGAAGTGCGAACATTTCCTTCCATTGCATCTTGTTGAAATATGTCCCTAGGGAGAATATTAAGGACATCCTTGATTTCAGGGTCTATTTTACCAAAAAGCAAAGTTACAAATTAGATAAATTGACAGGTTAGAACCTGTCTTCCTTTGCTACAACTCTGTGACTTTATAAAATTCTTCTAATATTATCTTCGCTGCCTTCACGTAGGAGATTCAACTTGATGTCCATGGCACAATGGTACCTCTTTCATTCCACTGGGGTTTTGGGTCTTGCTTTTCTAGTTTTTATATTGAAACTTGAGTTCTACATAATACAAGTGGTTTTGGCTACACAGATGTCTCTACTTTTTATTCAAAGCCCTGAACATGGATGGAAATGAGGTGACTTATAATTTAAAGAGAAATTTGAGTAGTTGCTTCTTAAGAAGATAAATCAAAACAGAAGATTTAAGTGTAATCAAGAATATGATGCTTCTTGTCCAAGAAGATAATTAAATACTGGGGTAGTTTACCAAAATAGAAATACTATCAAACCTTCTCTCAGAATTATATTCCTTTAATTAGAAAAAAATTTTTGATATGAAAATGAATATATGTATGTATATGCATGACTGGGTCATTGTGCTGTACACCAGAGACTGGCACATTGTAACTGACTGTACTTCAATTTAAAAATTTTTTGATAAGAAAAACTTATTTTTTGGGTTTAATTTTTTGAATAAGGAATACATTCACATGATTAAAAATTTTTAAACCATGAAAGGCTATTCAGTGAATGTTCCCTCTTGCCCCATCTCCCACCCGCATCCCACCACATCATGTAGTTCCTTCCCTTCTCCTGTTCCTCTGCCACAGACAACCAAGGCAACCAATTAGTTTTTTGTGGGTAGATGGATAGAGGATAAATTTGTACTTTTATATGCTATTAAAATGTATTTTTGTCCTTATTTACACAATTGGTAGAATATCATTCATATATGTCATTAATGATATATCTTAGAGATCTTTCCACATAAGTGCTTCCTCATTCCTTTTTCACAACTTCGTGGTATTCCAAATACCTGGTATTACAGCTACCTGGTATTCTTGGTACTCCATACCACCGTGTCTTTAAATGGCCTCTTGTTTAGATTGTGTCTAATGTTTTGATGTTGCAAACAAACTAGCAGTAACTTGTACATATGACATTTCTCTCTTATGTAAGTAAATCTATAGGATAAATTCCTAGAAATAGAATTGCTGGCTCAAAGGGCTTGTACATTTGTAACTTGGATAGTTATTGCCAAATGACCTATCCAAGACGTTGTACCAATTTTGCCTCTCAATTTACCTTAGTATATGAGAGGACCTATTGCCCCTTGCCACAGAGTATGACGTCAAGCTTCTGGGGATTTTTGCCAATCTGATAGATGAAAATGGCACCTCAGTGTAGCTTTAATTTGCTTTTTCATTGAATGTAAGCCCCATGAGAGCAGAAATCTTTAGTGCGGTTCACTACTGTATCTCCTATACCCGATGGCCAATATTGGCACATAATAAACACCCAAAAATATATATATTTTTGAAAGAATTTAGTCTGAGTGAGACCAAAACAACCTTTCATATGTTTAAGAACTATTTGTATTCCCTTTTCTGTAAACAGTCCATGCTTACCCTTTACCCATTGGCTTACTGGGCTATGATCTTTTCTTCCTCAATTATCAGAAACTCCTTCTGTGCAAGGAAAGGTTGCTGATCTGTTATGAACTGCAAATAACTTTTCCCCAGTTGTTTTTGCTGTATACATTCTTTTTCACACGGTCAAATTTATTAGTGTTTTGGCTGAGTTTTGTGTCATGAATGGAAGGCCAGCTTTGAGTTAGTTATAAATAAACTCTACCATCGTTTCTTCTATAATTTTTGTGGCTTCGTGTTTCCATTAAAATCATTGATCTGTTCGGAATTTACGCTGTATTAGTATTAGTGTGAGCTCTGGATTAAGTAAATTTTTTTTTCCTAGATGACTATTCAATTGTCCCAGCATCATTTATTCAGTAATTCTTTGTTTTCCTATTGATTTGATATGCCATTTTCATCATTTACTTAAGTCCTGAACTTTCTAATGTTTTACTGGATACTTTAATCTAGTTAAATATCACTGCCATAATGGAATGTACACTTCTCTTTATTCTTCTATGTCAATTTTTTTTGTCTCATATTGCCAGCTTATTTTTCATTGGGATATTGAAATGAACTTGCTTATTTATTGATTTAGAAAAAAATGGCATCTTCTTATATTCAACTTCCTTTCAAGAACATGATATACCATTCCTTTTGTTCAAGTCATTTTCATGTCTCTCAGAAGCATTCTTCTGAAGTTTTCTTCAGAAAGACCTTACACATTTCTTATTAAGTTTATTCCTAATTTATCTTTTGCCCTGATTTGAAATGCAGTGTATCCTCCAGCTGGTTGTTGTTTAAATATACAAATGCTATTTGATTTTTTATATTAATTTTGTACCCTGCCCCTTACTGGATTTTTCAAAGATTTTTTTTTTTAGGGAATTACCTTAGATTTTTCAGGTACACATCATATCTTCTGCAATATAAGTGATCATTTTACCTATTCTTTCCAACTTGTGAACCTTGTATTTCTGTCTCTTATCTAATTGTGTTGATAGGACTTCTAGGACAGTGGTAGATAAAGTGGCAATAGCGAACATTCTTGAACACTTCTGGCTTTAGTTGGGCATGCTTTTCGTGTTTCCCTTGTAAGCATGATTCTAGGTTCTTGTCTGAGACAGATATATTTTACCACATTAAGGAAGTACCTACTTATTTTTATTAAGAGTTTTTATGAAGAATGGGTATTGTATTTTGTCAAATACATTTTTAGTACCTATAGGGATGATCCAACAATCATTCCCTCAGATCTGTTAACATGATGAGTGACACAGTAGATGTCCTGAACTGTCCCTGTATTCCGGAGTAAGCCCCACAAGACCATAGTAGGAACGTGCGTGCCAGTTTGCATATATGCATGTTTTTAACCTGTGCTACTGTATCCTTTTGCTAATATTTGTTGAGGATTTTTGCATAATATACATAAGTAAGATTCCTCGATGCCTTCACTTTAGACAAATCTTCCTTAGGTTTAAATATAAATGTTTATTTCATAAAAAGAAGCAGGAAATATCCTTGTTTTCTACGGTCTGTAACAGTTTAAATACCATTGGAAATATCTGTTGCTTAGACACTGTTAAAATTGCCCTGTGAACTGTTCTTCCTGATTTTTTTTTTTTTTGAGAGAAAACTGACAAATTCTGTTTCTTCTATGACAATTGTTTTGTTTAGATTTTCTATTCTTCTGGTATCAGCTCTTATAAATTTCTCCAGAAAAATATCCATCTTAACTAGACATTTGAAAAATTAAGATAGCAACTACTCTTCAAGGGGCAGGAATAGATGCCTCTTTGAAGCATTTCCAGCAGAAACTGAGGGCCCTTTCATTCCTATAGAAATGCTAAAATAACCACCAAGTTTCAAATTTCTTATGGAGCATATAACTCTAAAGAGTAAATGACAGAGCTCCCCTGACTGATTAGAACAGAGGTGGGAAAACGAGACCAGTCTTTACCAGAGTTCAGGGCTCCCATCCCCACACTCTTTTCCTCACAGATCCAGTGCATTGGAGGCCCTTAGCATCTTTATTTTTATTTTGTTGTCAGTAAGTACCAACCACATCTATGGGATTAGATCGATCAACCTTGTCTGTCACACTAAAAGTTCCCAGTAGTCTGTGATTTTTGTCTTTTCAGCCCTGTACTTCTCAAGGCTGGTTGCGGGAGGCAGAATTCTAAGACGGCCCCCAAGATTCCCACCCCTGCCTTGTAATTCCCTTCCCTTGAGCGTGGGCAGGGCTGTGAATAAGTTCTCATTCTTGTGATTGGGTTTCACTAAGATGAAGAGTTTTCACAGGTGTAATGAACATTCCAAATCACTTGATTTTGAATTATTTAAAAGGGAGACCACCCTGGGTGGGTCCAACTTAATGAGACGAGAGCCCTTAACTGAGAGCCTGGGCTCTCCCTGAGGTCAGAGGGGCTCTCTCACTGGGCTCAAAGAAGCAAACTGGCATGTCCTGAACTGTCTACAGGAAGGGTCATGTAGCAGGGGTCTGCAGGCAGCCTACAGGACCTAAAGGTGGCATCTGGCAGAGAGCCAGGTAAGAAGCCAGGGCCCTCAGTCTACATCCTCAAATAAATGAGTTCTGCCAGCAATCTGAACAAACTTGGATGGGGAGCCCCAAGATGAGAATGCAGGCCAAGTCACATTTTGAGCTCAGGCTTGTGAGTCTCTGAAATCCAGCAGCTGTGCCCAGATTTCTGACCCACAGGAACTATGAGATACTAAAGGTGTGTTGTTTTAAGCCACTAAATTTGTGGTGATTTGTTACACAGTAATAGAAAATGAAGAAAGTGGTCAACAGATCCCTGGCCTGAAAAATCACAAGAAGTAGTAATTTAAAATGCAGGTTCTAGGACCCTGTCCCAGATCTACTGAATTACGACCTCCCTTCACAAAGGCTCAGGAGTGTTTGATGGTTGATTCTGATGTACGTTAAAGCTTCAGAATGAATTGCCATGCGAATAATTTGTTTAGACATCTTTGACAAAGCATCTTATTAACGTCCAGAATTGGAGATTTGGAGATAGGTCTTTTTAATGGTTAAAATCCCAAAAGAGCCTATTCATGAAACCAAATAATGACTGAGGAAAATTAACAGCCCTCCTTTGGTTGGAAAGCCAAACTGCTCGTCATTTGCTTATTCATTCGGTTTGTTGATGCTTCATAGCATGGTATGACCATCATTCAGAAAGCCATTATCTGTCAAACTGATGGCTGGTCCAAAGTAACTCTCTACCAGTACATTATCTTCTATTTCTCCTAGTGTCCAAAATCATGTAAGTTATATGCTAATAGGAAAACTTCTGAAAAATTTATAAAAAGGCAAAAAGGTAGGCTACATGTCATTTTAATACCTTCTTCAGAATAGCTAAAACAGGTGGAAATTTTTTCTAGTTTTACACTGAGAAATAGAGTTTCTTTCAAATCATATTAATTCAGCAACACTAGTTAAGGCAGCAGAAGCAGTCTGAAATATTTTAAAACTTCACAGAAGTCTTTTCATGAATTTGTCAAATCTCTGAACCATTTTTTTGACTTTTTCCAAGAACCTCAGCAGAGCCTAAAAAATAAAAGAAGCCCGGTCTGAGTTTTGACCTGGCTAAACCCAGTGAACAAAATGAATTTCCAACAGAGGAAACTTTGATTGAAAATAAATCCCCACACCTTACGTCTCGAATAAAGTCCTTATCATTCTGACCACGACAATGTCCAGGTTAACCTCTGATATTTCTTTTTCTCCTTTTTGAAAATTTCCATCACTTTTTAAAATGCTTTATATCTGTGACACCAGGTAGCCAACGTCAATTCATCCTTCCAAAGAAATTCTCAAGTCCCACTGAGTAATGGAAACTTATGAGGTGTTTTCTTCACTTAGTTCCTGATGATCTTCATGTCAAAGACAAGGTCCATCTCCCACAGTCAAGGCACATTTAAAACTTCCCCATCCTACTCAGGCTCTCCTGTCTGGTAAGGACATTTGCCCCACCAATTTTTGATATTCCTATCCCCAAAAATACTTTTCAGGTATATTTTACTTGGCTGTTAAATTGGAAAGCCAAAAAACAAAGCAAGGAGAAGTAAACAGGTTTAGTTTACTATATTTGACCCTCTCTGATCTCTTCCTCCCCATAGTGAATTTATCCAATTTTGTTTTAATTCCTTATTTGTCTGCCTCCATGTGTGCAAAGATTGTATTTTATGTATGGTTATATTCCCCAGAACCCACCTTAGAGCATGACACATAATGTGTATTCATTAAAGATGTGTTGAATGACTGAAAGAATGTTATTTAACTTCTTTGTGCCTCATGTGAGCGGGATGACACCAAGGACCCTTCCTGCTGTGCTTCCCCTGCAGGAGGCTGAGCCCCCTGGCCTGCGGGGAGGCACCGGACCAGGTAAAGTCACCTCCACGCAGCACCTGTGTGGCCTTGTGGGCAGCGGCAACCGGGTAGCCTCTCGCAGCAGGGCCCGGGCCTCCCATGACATGCTTGGTTCAAAGCTTGGCTGGCGGGTACTGATGTCTGAACTGCCCAGATCGTTTCTTTGTGACTTGGGCAAAGCTAGTGAGGCTGCCTTGAGGCTAAGAGGAAGAAAATAAAGGTAAGGGTAAAACAAGGTAATAAAGATGTATTTTGATGTACTTTGAAAAATAGTAAGCACCACTAAGTGCAAAACAGTATTTTCCCAGCATCGTTTGAAGCCCAGTCAAGAGCCCTGCTCGGAACTTAGCAGGCCCAGTGTGTGCGCGCAGCAGGGGGGCTGTGGCAGCTAACCCTGGAAATGATGACCTCATACTTTGAGGTATTCAGCCACAACTCTGCGAACACAGTGGCACTAAATGGCTAAACCTTTACCTGCAAAGTACTTGGTTTCCTCATAAGAGCTTTTCCAAAGATGAAGGAATTCAAGTGAATCCTCACAGATTACTTTGATCAAGACAGATGTGAAGATCTTCAGGTGGTTTGGTGATTCTTAGTTCTCTAATCTGACTTCCAAAAAAACCTTTCAGTCTTAATTATTTCTTCCTATTACCATAGAAATACAAAACTTCAATATTGCATCATTTTGGACTTTCCATCACATGAAAGCATGAGCACTTCTATGCAAGCCCAAGATAGCCAGCAGCTTTTTAGGGCTAATAGAACCAATTACAGTGGCTTAAAATAGATTTCCATTATTCAAGGTGCCAACTCCCTACTATGTTCAAAGCTCCATCTGTTATCATTAACAGTGGTCCTAAAACTACTCAGCTGTTCCCAATCTGGCCAATGTGAAAATCAAATGAGGATGGGAAAATAAATGACTACAGAATTATCTGGAATTAACAATTAAAGAGGAAAGAAACTCCTGGAACAGACAGCTGCCAGTATTCTGCGCCATTGACTAGGTTTCTGATTCATTCACACTGCAGGTATACTTAATACTCCAAGGAATGAAGCTGATGAAGCGTTTAACCATTCTCCTTTCATTATTTTGGATAAGCATTATCAAAAGTTATAATCTAGGGGGGAAAGTATTTGAAAGGCCTATGTAAGACAGCAGCAGCCGTTTTTTCAACACTGAGGATGTAAAGTTGTATTTATTTGACAAACAGTTATTGAGTACCTACTATGTATCTTTATATGCACTGTGCTCTGAGCTGGGGATGCAGTGATGAGAATTATCAGTGTCCCCGATATCAGAAGCTAACTGGCTCATGGAAGAGACATCAATCAATAACAAAAAGTAAAATAGCAACAAAAATGTAAATTAATTGCCACAAAGAGAGATGTGTGATGTTGAGGGTGTAATTTACCTGGTCCACTAGGTCTGAGACAACTTCCCTGAGGAAATATTAGTTAAGCCAAGATCAGAAGGGCAGGGTAGGAGCTAACAAGGGCGGGGGAAAGGGGGAGGTTTGCAGTGGGGTGGTGAGGGAGCCTTGATGGTTGGTAGGGAGAGTCTGTGCAAAGAGAAGATGTTTATCTGCATATGTTTCATCATCAGTTCTTCCAGACCAGGCACAATTGGCTGTCACATAAAGTCATTCAGTGAATGAATAGAATAAATTAACCTCTTTTGCCTACAGATTCTTCACACTTAAGAATTTCTTCCTGCAGGCAGAGTCACCCTCTGCATTTTGATCTAGTCTGTAACCAAGCAGATGGCTATAACCTTTTCTGTTTTATGAACCCAAATCTGTATTTTAAGAGTCATAAATATCATAGTTAAGCAAGTAAAAATTAAATTTTCATGTTATCTTGCTTGGTTGCTGGACATCTGGCACCAGTAAATTATCTTCCCTTCCATAGGAAATTGAAACCTGCTTAGTCTTTATTTATACTGGCCTTAAACATGTTGCAAATTATAATTTTACATTGCCATTAGTTTTATTTTGGGGTAATACATATTACTGGGTCATCCGCTTCCTTTTGGCATTTGGCAGTTCTCATGCACAGCAAAATTCTGTTTCCTTTGCTTTGTGGTCCCCAAGAGCCCACCCACGTTAACTGCCAGTGCCAAAATGTTACTTTGCAGATGACTCACGTTGTCTCACACAAGCTCCTTCCTACTTACTACCTCATAGAGAAAATGTCTCATCTCTGTTTCCAGTGTTAAATGTAAAAGAGCAAGAAGAGTTTTGATCTATGGCTTGAAGCAGCAGGAGAAAACGTCCCCGCTCGTCACTGCCTTTAAGCGGTGTGCCAGAAAGTGCATCCACTGGACAGAACTGAGTTTGGCCTCTCACCCTGCTAGGAGCTGGCAGTGGGTCAGTTACTTTCAACTCTCTTAGCTTCAGTTTTCTCATCAGGAAAAAAGTGAAGTTTTTATGAAATAAAACAAAATGATGTGTGTGAATGTACGGTGCTTAATGAGTTTTTATAGTTTAATTCATTTACATTCTCCTAAGGAACCAGGGTAGACTCTCCTGAACTGTGGTGTCAGCTCTGCACAGGCAGGGACCGTGCTGTGTTCTGGCCACTGCATTGTCAATGCTTAGCACAATTTCTGGCCCATAGTCAGTGTTCAGTAGATTTTGACTGAATATTTGAAGGTGAAGAATTTCAAGTTTTAAAGATCTCATCGTTTTTGATGGACATAGAAGGGAGAGATGAAAGGACTCCCTTAATTGACCCATGCAGCAGGAGTAAGCGGACGCTCTAATCCTGGGAACACAGTGTCCTATACGTAGGTATGTATTTATTGGCTGTCCAGCAAGTGGACATCTCAGGGGAACTGTCCAGTACACAAGAAGCCAGAGAAGCAGATAGCCCCTCTCCCTGCTTCCTGGTACCCAGAGAACCAATCTGTGGCCTGTATTCCATCAGCCAGATACCCCTCCTTGGGGTTTGCCATCCTGGACTGTGAGGCAAAGCTGCAAGGTGGTCAGAGGGTAGCTCTGGCAGCTCCGAGGGAGTGTCCAGCGGTGGTGACACTGGCCGAGGCATTCTCACCAGACCTTCCTCCTGGGACAACTTTGGTTGTATTTTTGGCTGTCTGGCCTCCCTTGACTCCTGCTCCTTTTCTAAGCCCAGACTGCCCAATGTTCCTGTTGCTGCCAAGGGTTACCTACCGGTTTTCCAATACATTTCCTTTCTGCCGAGTCAGCCAAGCTGGTCTCTGTTGTCTGCATCCAGCGCTTCGGGTCTTAGCACACTGCTCCTGCCCCTGGCCTTGGTCTCTCAGTGTGGTCAGCTCATTAAGGACTGTTTCTAGGGATGCATTTCAAAGCTACTTTTGCATGGTTCTCAAAATCTCTTCTTCAAGATGGTCAGTGCTTTTCATTATTCTCTGATATCCTTAGCAATTCTGTAAAGTGCATCTTATGCTCTTTAATGAAGTGGAATCATGTTCCCTCTGATCACTGCTTTGTCTCTCTGTTCGTTTTCACCTTTCCTGACCCCCAGGATTCATTTCTCCTTCATCTGCTCTTTTTACTCTATACACATTTCCCCTTAGGGTTTGTGCGATTTAATAAGCTTTTATTATGCATGGACTACATGCCAGATAGTATGCTCGGGACAAGGCTCCAAAGAGGAATGAGAGAGTCATCACCTGTGTGCAGATAATGAATAAGATGTAAAATAGATTAATGCCAAGGCAGGCAACAGAAGCCATCATGCTTCCCAGAGCAAGGAGGGAAATACTAGAGACGCATAACAGCCTGGGGTTGGATGCTATGACGTCGCTCTCTACAGTGATGAGACTCATGTATTGTCTCCGTCTCTCCATGTTTCCTCTGCCCCCAGTACGTGGCAGCCCCGTGCAGCGCCAGGGTGTTGGTAATCTCCCCTTAGTTCTCTCTTATCGTTTTTGAGGCTGTGAGGCTCTCCATATCTCTGTGTGGATGTGTGCCACAATACTCACTTTGCGATACGTGAACAACTGGAGAGACATTCTGGAACGTACAGCCGAGGCCGACAGCAGGCTGCTCTGCTGAAGAGGGCATAGTCACTGCTCTCTTTGAACTACATTTTTTTTTCACTTATGTTAATGCTTCTCTAGAGAACCGTACTGGCACATTTTTTCCCCTTACATTCTCACTCCTGCCTATAATCCATCATTACAAAAAGAGGCCTTAAAAACAGCCCTCGAGGGAGATATTATTTCCTTCCCATTTCTCCCTCAGAAAGAGCAACTTATAATGGGAG
This sequence comes from Camelus ferus, assembly GCF_009834535.1. Lineage (NCBI taxonomy): Eukaryota > Metazoa > Chordata > Mammalia > Artiodactyla > Camelidae > Camelus > Camelus ferus. The sequence continues at coordinate 28,101,624 of NC_045697.1, forward strand.
GGGGAAAAACGCATTTAGGTTAAAAGAATATATATATAAAACAAGAACAAATCTTCTTCTTCCCCTCTTTAAGATGCCAAGCCTCAAAAAGGCTCTTGGTTTTTAAAAAAGGCCATCACCCCTTGGCCCACTCTGAACATTAATATTATATGCCTGGTAATAAAGCCAGAGGATTTTTAGTGAGAGCTATTACACGGAAAGGATGGCCCAGACAGATTTCTCTGGTGAATGAAAATCATAGGCTTGTAAATAGAACCTGAGAGGTTAGTCTTGTGGTTTGCTAGGGCTTTAAATCGGCCGCTCCCCCGCTGACAGGGGTGGACGGGGAGCTACTGACTTTTTCTCAGACGAGGCTGCAGTGCTCAAAATTATGACTTGAAAAGAGAAAAGATGAGAATTCCAAAGGCAACCAAAAGCCCAGCAGCACCAGGTTAAAGCATGCCTGGGACCTGCGTGTCAGCACGGGTACTGGCCAAGAGGGGAGCGCAGAGGAAGCGCCATTTTTCTCTCTTTAAAAATGGATTTTGCCATTTGAAACAACCCTCTGATTCTTACCTCATTCACCAAATAAAACTCTCACTGACCACACAAAATTTCTATCAACTTTCCCCACATTTATCTAGTATCAAGTAATTACTTAGCTAATGCTTATTTTTAGCCATAGGTTAGTCATTTTAATGCTAATGCTGAGATTGGAAAGTCTAAATTTTTTTTTTAATTGAGCTTTTTAGGTGCACCCAACCCAGGTTTTCCTCAGGCCAGGGGTCTGAGGACCTCCTGGTTTAAATAGCTCAGAAAAGTCTCCAAGCACAGGCGCCAGTGAAATGATGTGCAAATCTCTAAGTGGCCACAGATGCAGCTGCAGTGAGGAGCTCAGGGTTTGTTCCATTTCCTTTCATTTTTGAAACCTGTTTACCCACCAGACTTGAAGCTTCCTTGTCTAAGTTCTCATAAAGTACGAAGGAGCCTGCTCACTGGCTGTGCGTGGAAGCCGTGGGGCATCAGTCATAATTCTGCGGTTCTCAGAGTCAAGGATATTATTTCTCCCCGATGAAGAAGAGATTTGCCCATGTCACCTTCTCCCTCTCTTTCTTTTTAATACAATTTGACAACTTGAATTCAGAAGGAGTCTTCACAATTAGAAGAAGGAGATCGACCCACAGCATCTGTGCTAACAGCCCCCTTAGCTGCTCTAATTAGATTCCCTTATTCCATTTCTAGTTCTCAAGAGAGGACAGGGGACTTTTTAATTGGGGCTATTAGATGTTCTCTTTGTGCAATGACACCCTCGGCTAAGTGAAGGCTCTAGCAAAGAGCTGTGCCCACTCTGCAATTACTTCTTGCAATTCTGAGGAATAATGGTATCTTGTCTCATTTAAAAATAAACCTGAGGCTTATTCCTTATTGCTTTCTCCCCTCTGCCTACTCACATATACTTCTTCTTGCCAATTAAGCAAACTTTCCATTACTTAAGGAGGTAGTTTTGATCGTAACTGTCCCTTGATAATAAGACATACTACACTAGATTTCATTTGCTCACAGCTCCTTTCTTCCAGATACAAGACTAATTTAAATGAGCTCAGATCATTTGATTCTCTGTTTAGAGTGAAAGGGTGGAGAGTTGGGATTCCAGAGCGGTGCTTTTTTTGCATGTCACTGAACTCACCTGAAATAACCCGCACGTTCAGGGTTCGAAGTTTCTCAGAATCACTTCCTCTTAAGAGAACAGATGTAGATTTGTATTTATGACCTATTCCAAGAAAATAAATTAAATATTTAGATGATAAGCTTGCACATTCTTAACATGTATTCCCCATGTTGTTTCAAAGGATTACCAAGGAAAATGGGCCATTCACACCAGAGCCCGGAGTAGCAGGACATTAAGAGCTTTTCCCTATTAAGTTATTTTCCATTAATAAATAGGTTCTTTCTAAAACCAGTGGCTTCTCCACTGCTATAAATGCCATGATGCATCTCCTCTTATATGCACAATATTATTTATATTATTATATATAATAGGTATGATATACAGAATATTTGATGTATATTTAATATTTAATAATGTTTACTGTCCTAAGTGGCAGGATATTTCTCACTACTTCATATGCTTGGATTCATAAGGTCAGCCTTTGAAAGCCACTAAGCCTGCCATTTGGGTAGATGTTCCTAAAAACTGAATGTCACTCCCCACTATGGGTTTCTTTCTAGACATTTTTTTCTATCTGGCTTCCATCTCTCCTAATATGTAATCATTTATAGATAAAGGGATCAAAAAAATTCAAAACTATGTACTAATTGCAAATGACACACACTTATTTCAAATAATATAATTTTCAAAATGAGAAAGACCCTGGGTCTTAATTCTGAAATTTTATAAGCTGTATAACTTCGGACAAAACAATCCCTCTGAGGCTCGGGGGTTTTTTATCTATAAAATAAAAGTAATAGCACATACCCAGAAACAGAGAATGTTTATTCTACAAATATACAATGCTGATGATGTTAGTAACCAATTCATTTAGACCCTTATATACTAAAGTACCAATGATAAGACTTGATAGGAAACTTCTCAGAAAGATCTCCAACAAAGGCTTAGCCAAAAGAATGAATGATAGTTTGATTCCAACCTAGAGGCAACCATTTGTTCTGCCCACCGAAAGGACTAACACAGCCTCGCCTGGTAAAGAACATAGGAGCCTTGGGAAATACTGCACCCACCCAGCACAATGCTACTATCCTTTATTGAAAACTACTGGGCACTGGGATAAATTTCTTATATAATCTCTTTAGTTCAATCCTTACCTCAACCCTATGTGGAAATGATGATTATTATTGTTTTACGAAGGAGAAAAGGGACACTCAAACATGGTAACTTGCTAGTAGTGACAGTACTAGAATTCTAACCCAAGTCTACTTGTCTTCAAAGGCTATTCTCATAATGATACATTTAATACTGTCTTTAAGAGATCAACCTCTCATACTATAAACTGTCCATCAGGTCTCGCATTCAGCCAGTATATGCATTGGTACATAACACTGGAGCCAGTCTGCCCATAGGTACACACCAGAGGGGCATGTCTACATGCTTACCCACCAGTAGGGCCAGTATGCACAGGGGTACATGCCACAGGGCCACACCAGGAGTTGACAGTCACTGTCCATTCTGATAGGTGCCTATATCATACTAGTTGTTAATTCTTTTTGAGTATCATTTTTACTGTCCTGATTTCCAACTACACATTTGAGCTCTTCATAGTCAAAAATCTAAAAAGTGTCACTTCCACACTTATCAAAGATTGACTTCTGCTCACACTCATCACCTAGGACCACTCTGCTCAAGATCTCCAACTCTGAAATTCTTTATCACCACTCCCTATTTTTCTGCCTCTCTTCTGCCTTCACTTCCACCAAGCTCCTGCTCAACCTCCAGTCCGTCAACTTCTTCCAATTCACCCAGCCTTTCTTCCCCTCTTACTCACTTGTCTGGGCAGGAGAAAGACACACCAAGCTCCTTGAGAGCTGGCACTGTGTCTTACTTATGTTTATGTTCCTTGGGCTTCCTAGAATCACCACCTACACACAGTAGGTGCTCAGTAAATGGTAAATTGAACTTAAAAAAAAGATAAGTGGAATCTATACATAAGATTAGGAGTTCCTTGACATTAGATGAATTATCCCAAATGATGGATTTATTTCTCAATACTTACTTTGCCACTTCTTCACTCTCCTGTGGCCTTCAAGTATTTTGTGGATAATGAGGATGAACAAAAATATAAAAACTAATAGAACTAGAACATACCAAGTGATCTTCATGGAACAAATAAAACCTGCAAAGAAAAATGTACTATAAAAATGCAGTAAAATAATGCAGCAGATAAGAGGCTATATGGTGGGTGGTGCAGCTGGATTCTACTATATATTCTGCCCTTAACTGAAAAGTTGAATATCTAACCATCACTGTTACAGGGTCACTTGCTCTCCTGAATTCTTTCCTAATGTATTTAAGGAAGAAACTTGACCAAGTGGCATCCAGGGATCTGTTTGGTTTCAAAATTCTAAGGTTAATTTCACTTACAGGTCATGTTGGTGTTAGTTTCACCATCATCACAATCACTAGGTCAAGACTGCAATAAGCAGAGTACCATAATCAAAGCCATTTGTGATTAACAATTTGGCCCTGGGTCAAGCAGCCAAAAAATGTGCCCTCAAGTCAACAAAGATGCAGTAAGATGAGAATGGGGAAGAAAGTGTAAGACAGAAAAAGAAAGAGGCTGGATTGAGGCATAGAAGAGGCCAGGGTAGACGATTAATCAGACCTCCTTTCTACAGGGGCTCTCATGGCCATGATCAGGTCAAGTGCATGCATTAGTTAAACATACAGTTACCCTAGCCTAAATTTAGTAAGGATACAGGTAAAAAATTGTTCATTCAAATGACAGGCAATGTGGAAGGATAGTCACCATCCAGCAACAGCTTAACACGGTCTCCTTTGATCCCATAAAGACACACTGGCCAGCAGACCCAGGAATCAGTGACTTAAACGAGGTTGTCTTCCTGTCCAAAACACAACTGTCTACTGATTTTCTAAGCCACCCTAAGTACCTGCTTCCCTGCATGCAAAACACAGCTAGTAATTATTCAGCTTAGCAGGATATATAACTTGCTTATAACCCTTGGATAACTGCTCTTGTGGGACTCATGGTCTGGGTATCCCATTCACAGGCACCACAATCCATAGACAGATTCAGTCACCTGCCTCATTAAAGAGGCAGTCAACATTTATTTAGAGAGGAGGCTGCATGGAGAAAGTGCAGGTTGACTGGAATGGCAGCATGCAGCCTCCCCAGCTGTGACAGCACCTCCTATCACAGTGATTGCACTTGTTTGATTGTTTTACATTCATCTATCTCTGTGACCCCAATGCCTAGCACACTGCTTGGCATACAGCAGGCACTCATTAAATGGTTATATGATAAAATGCTCTTCAAGAGTAGGGTTTATGGGTGAAGGAAGGGCACCCTGCTTAGTAGTGGGGATCAATTGTGTTAATTCAGAATAGAGTGACCAGGAAGCTAATCAACCTTAAACAGGGTTAAGAAATACGTAAGCTTTCTCTTTCAGACTCCTGCCTTTCCTTTATTTAGAGTCATCCAGTGACCCAAAATGCCTAACCTATACCCCACCTATCTTCACAGCAGTACCTCAAAAATCTCCTTAATTCAGGTATCTTTCTCAGCTGTAAAAGAAGACATGTTAAATCAATTCAAAAGTTAAGAGCACATCACAATGTACATGTATATTTACATTTAAAAAGAAATCTCACCCTTTAATACATGAGTGTGATAGTGTTACTTCAAGCACAGCGGACAGGTATTCCCAGAAGTTATTCTGGAGCAGAGGGTCTTTCTAGTGCCCCTCAAATCGCAACCCACAGAAGCCTCCTGGAAGCTAGGCTCCACAGAAAGCACATTTTGAAAGAAAAATAAACAGTTAAAAGGGCTGACATTCTTTCCAGCCTTGTTATCTCATCAGTAAAATTCTTCAACTATTTGACTTTCAGTGAAGTTAATGTGGTAGCCCTTACTTAATTTTGTGTCTGTATCAGATTCTCTTTTTCCCTTTAATTTCCTTAAAACTTACTTTTTACATCCATTTCTAAGTACAAAGAAATGTTAATACAATTATTTGGGTGTTCCATAATTCTACAGGCGTGGTTTATGGACGTTTCCTTGGTGGGGTCTTCCTCTTTGGTGGCTGACCTTCTAGTGCGGGTTTTTAGGTTGCAGGTGCTGTTATATTCCTCCAAGCGGTCAACTGAAGGCATTACAGTGAAGTTAAAACGTTGACAAGGTGAGTGAAGATCATTTGCCTTCACTTGCATTGATCCTTTCATGATGAGAACTAGAAAGAGATTAAGGAAATGCTATTTACAAAACAGTACTTCACAGTAAGAAAACAGATACAACTCAAAATTAAATCTCCTCCTTCCTATACAAAAAAAAAAAAAAAAGGAACAAGAAGTTATCAGCTTCTAAAAGTATCAGTTACTAAAAGTAACAAAGTGCTTACATTTTTTAAGAGTGTGAAAACCTGCTAACAGTAGGGTTGAAATAGAATTGGAGCATCTCAAAGAAAAAAAACAATTCCCTGATGACTTGTGGGACACACTGTATTTTCCAAAATGGTCACAACAATGTTTCCCACCCCACAGTGCACTAGTTTGCTAGGGTTGTCATAACAAAGCGCCATAAACTGAGTATCTTAAACAGCAGAAATTTATTGTCTCACAGTTCTAGAGGCTAGACTTTCAAGGCTGCTTCCTTCCCAGGGCTGTGAGGGAGGGTCTGCTCCATGCTTCTCCTTTGGCTCCTGATGGTTTGTTGGCAGTCTTTGGTGTTCCTTGTCTTGCAGAAGCACCATCCTGATCTCTGTTTTCATCTTCACATGGCATTCTCCCTACGTGTGTGTGTGTCTGTATCCGAATTTTCACTTTTTATAAGGATGTCAGTCATACTGAAGTAGGGCCCACCCAAATGACCTTATCCTAGCTTAACTGCCTATATCTACAACTCTATTTCCAAATAATGTCACATTCTGAGATACTGGGGGTTAGAACTTCAATATAATTCAACCTATAACACATGTTAGCCTAAAACTTCACCACTCCACCGTAAATAGATAGAGTCTAATATCTTTCCCCTTGAATCTGGGTGGAAGGAGTTACTTGCTTGTAACCAGTGAAATGCAGAGGAAATGACATTATATGATAAGGCCAGAAAAGGTGAAGCAACTTCTACTTTGATCTTTGCATCACTAATATTGGAGCCTTGAACCATTAAGTAACAGTTCGACAACTTAAGGCTGCCCTGCTGTGAGGAAGCCCAAAGTAGCCCAAGTAGAAAGACCACATAGAAAAATTCTGAGATGACATGAAGACAGAGAAATGCCCACCTGCCTCTAGCTGCTCCAGCCCCACTTCTGTCTTAGCTCGTCACTGTCTGACTCCCGCAGCACGAAATGCTTCAAGGCAGAAATGCCCAGTTATGCCCACTCTGAATCCCGGACCCAACAGGTAAGGAAGGAAGGAGAAAGAGAGTGGGGGGAGAGAGGGAGAGAGAGACAGAGAGACAGAAAAAGAAAGAGAGAAAGAAAGAGAGACAGAAAAAGAAAGAGAGAAAGAAAGAAAGAGAGAAAGAGAGAAAGAAAGAAAGAGAAAGAGAGAAAGAAGAAAGAGAGAAAGAGAGAAAGAGAGAAAGAGAGAAAGAGAGAAAGAGAGAAAGAAAGAAAGAAAGAAAGAAAGAAAGAAAGAAAGAAAGAAAGAAGAAGAAAGAACAAAAGAACGAAGGAAAGAATGAACGAATGAAAGAGGGGAGGGAGGGAAGGAGGGAAGGTAAGAAGGAAGGATTGCTGTGGTTAAGGTCACTGAGTTTTGGGATGATTGTGACACAGCCATAGCAACTGGAATAACTTATCAATGTTTTACTTTTCAAGGAGGCAGAGAAGTAGCACCTGTGAGCTGCCAGTTCTTAAAACACTTCCTAGTTCTCTATCATAATAAAGGTATTTTCCCAAATTGTTTTCTGATTAATTTGACCCTACAACAGTTACAGCACTACGTGAATAAGAACACAGAAAAAGACATATCTATCTTACTTCATCCACAGCCAATGCCAAGAAATCTTGTTCCCATCCTGAAAGAATGGGAAAAAATGCCAGTATGAAATAATATAGGAAGTGATCCCACTAAATAGGTATAAGCAATGAATTTGATGCTTGGGCTTGAGGCCACCAGTATATTTTATGACTGTAAATTAATTATTTTAATTCTCAATGATCCAAATTGATTTGATTTAATTAAATAATATATATTTGTCTCATAATAAATGCAAGGTTCAGTTAGACATTACAGAAAATACATAGTCAAATTTTTATTTGTTCATTCAATCATTAAGCAGGTATTTTTCAAATGCCTCATGTAGACACTATTCAAGATCTTAAAATGTCATAGGGAACAAAGACAAAGTTCCTGCCATCAAGAAGCTCACTGGATCATTAAACAAGTAAAAAGACAATTTATAGATAATGGATGAATGTTAGGCAGGAGTAGGTACAAAGAATAGGTACAAATGCATCGAGGATTCAATGACTCCTTGGGGAATCAAAGTGTGATTTTACTATGAGAACCTACAAGTTTACTTAGAATTTTATTTCAATACCTTTGAAGACAGCATGCTAAACTATCCTTTACCCATCAAATGTAGGTGGATTACAGTGGCATTTTGATGTATTTTCAGCATAGATATTTTCTTTTCAATAAATCAAAGTAAACCAAGAACAAGTTAATATACAAAGCCTGCAAGTCATTCAGCGAGCACCACGCCACTGAGTGCTCCAATGCAACTGGACTTAACGTTGGGATATATTGTCAATACTTCTTGTTTTTTTAACAGAATAAGGTTATTTATCCTTGATAAATTTTCTTCTCATTCTTCTTTTGTATTTACCTTTTGATGTTTGTTCCTGAGACATAAAATCCGTGTTTCCTTTGGACTCACAAGCCAAACACAAGGAGCACATTTTAAATTCACTTGCGATGTCTTGGCAAATCCTGGTGATGTTTTGAAAGCTGGAGTGATTTAGAAACATTCCCATAATAGTCTGAGTTTCTCTTCTTGGTTGCAGAAAAGTCACGAAAGGAGAATTTAAAGAGGAGAATGAATAGGTGAAATTGGGTTGTAAGCACACTTCCAAACATGATAGCTCCAATACGTTTCCTATAAAAGGAAAAAAAAAAAAGCTTTCTTTACTGTAAAATTTTCAGTTTTTGGCATTCAAGTAAATACACAATAAGCTCTCGGTGTTTCTTAGGCAGATTCAGTGTACTTCAGTTTATCAGTGACAAAACTTTCTTTTTATGTGAATTAGCAATATCTACTCCATTTAAATATTTCTTTTCAAACTTTGTCAACATTCCCTATTAATTTTCAGAGAAGAGAAGTACTCGCTGAGAAGTTCTCAGAAACCCCAGCATTTGAACCATTCTCTCTTTTGGGTAAGTTTTAATGAACAAACCTTAGGTCCCTCTGAATCCATCTGTTCTGAAATAGAAGTTCAAGCCAATTGCATGGAGTTGAACAGGGAATGGAAAACTTGCACAGTATCTCTGTGTTAGTTTCTGAGGGCTGCTATAGCAAATTACTACGATCTCAGTGACTTAAAACAAGAGAAATGTATTCTTTTACAGTTCTGAAGGCCAGAAGTTCAATGCCAGTTTTACTGGTCTGAAACCTAGATGTCCACAGAACCACACTCCCTCTGAAGAATCTGTTCCTTGCCCCTCTTTCAACTATTGGTGGCTGCTGGAATCCCTTGGCTTGTGACCCCATCACTACAATCTCTGCTTCCATGGTCACATTGCCATCTCCTCTGTGTCTCTACTGTCTCTGTCTTCTACTCTGCTGTCTGTGTCAAATCTCCTTCTGCCTCTCTCTTATAATGACAATTGTGATTGGATTTAAATCCCACCTGGATTAGGCAGGATAATCTCAAGATCCTTAACTTAATCCATCTGTAGAGACACTTTTCCCTTATAAGGTAACCATTATGGGTTCCAGGGATTAGCACCTTTGGGTGACCGTTATTCAACCTACCTGAACCTCCAAAGATGAAACTTAACAGGATGACATCATAATGTTTATTTTTGTCTGAAGCCAAAGATCAAATATGGAAATAATGGTATAATAGAAAGCACACTGAGTTCAAAACAAAAGACAAAGACTTTAATTGCTCAATTTGTTACTAGCCAAGATACTTGAACAATTTAGTCTCCACAAATCTCATTTTTTCACTAGCAAAATAGAGATAACAGCTAGATCCTGCTAACCTCGTGGGGTTGTGGTAGCATCAAGTGGTGCAGTACAGATGCAAACCCTTTTGAAAATTGTTCAAATGTGTATTATTAAAATGCAAACCCATATTCCAAAGTAAAAATCAAAAATTCATCCTTTATTTAAGATAGAATTATCTATGATTTAATCTACACAAGTAATTAAAGCTCACTACATAAAAGTTGGGAATCCCTTTGTAGCAGTAGTGATGAACTTAGGAACAGGTAACCTCTCTCTCAGACAGTCTCAGTCTTACAGTCATTTACTAGGATGAGAAAAATTACTGACAAACTCAGTTCCACCTTTATGTAGCTTTCTTCAGTATTTCTCATGTAATCATATGGACAAAATATATTTTTAAAATTTTCTAAATAATGTGGAGCACAATGAAAGAACTACTTGATTTTTAAGAACAATTATTCCTACTTACACATCTTTTTTTTTTTTTTGAAAAGTAGTCAGTTTACAATGTTGTGTCAGTTTCTGGTGTACAGCATAATGTTTCAGTGATACATGAACATATATATATTCCCTTTCATATTCTTTTTCATTATAAGTTACTACAAGATATTGAATATAGTTCCCTGTGCTATACAGTGGAAACTTGTTGTTTATCTATTTTATATAGTAGTTAGTATTTTCAAATCCTGAACTCCCAATTTATCTCTTCCCATCCTACTCATACATCTTGATTCAAACTTAAAAGAAAATCAAGCTACTGATTGATATTAAGGTACTTTTTTTACTACTGGAATTTGTACTTTGATAGTAATTCCATAAGTGTTTTATTGCTGGTGATTATATTTTTATTATTTTTATAAATTAAAGTCTCATTTGCCAGCCCTCTACACTTGAAATTGCTTCTGTAATAATTCACATGTGATTTATGTCTATAGATATAAATCTATAAACACATTTTATCCCTGAGTTGCTATAAAGGTTCTGGGATGTGGAGATTGTATTTTATACAAATACACATTTTTTTAATGTCTCAATATATTTGTAAACAAAGTTGTAATCAAGTTGTAACTAATTTTTTAAAAGAATGTCTTCAATGATAACGTCCCAAGAAGAAGATAGGAATGCACCATCTGATGAAACTATAATCTATAGCTTTTGATATTACTAAAACACATGAAAAACTTATTTCTTGCCATCTTTCCATTTTCCTCACTAGCATTTTTCATCTTACGAAATTTTCAACCTCTTGAATTTATATTGCTATGATGTGACCTAGAAGGGAGATAGAGAAATCTTTACTGTCCAGATTGCTGTCCTCTTATCCAGTAAGTGACAAACCGGGCTTTCTAGAATTGATGATATATCCTTCATATTTGGCTATAAGGGCACTTTATGATGGTTTTTAAACCTTAATTTTAAATAATTCAATTAGGAAAGAAATAGAGGACACATCCTTCCCTGGATATAATTTTAAGAAATAAATGACTTCTGCTCAGTCACTTTTGTTATCAGGTGGGCTACAGTCTCATCTTCATAAATAAGGATTTATGAATTTCACTACTGCCATTAATATTGCCAAGAGTCAGACATCTAAATTTTCACTCCCAGAGATAGAAATGCATTCCAGAGTCACTCCAGCACCAAGACTGCAGTCTCTCAAAGTATACAGACTACTAAATAGAATTAGGAAAATAAGTTACCGTATAGGACAAATGCCCATGTCAATTATCTCTTCTTTTTAAAGAAAAGCAAAGAGTGAGGCTAAATAAACATTTACTATCTTTATTTTCTTTTTACCTTTTATTGTAAACATATATCATATATAAGCATATATAAAATATATTGTGCCTGTTAAAGAGTAAACAAATAAACACACACCCATGTATCTACACACAGCTGAAGAAGCAGAATATTAGCAACATCTTTGGAACGCCTTAACCCTCTCCAGCCCTGCACACTCCTTCTTTCCCAGAGGTTGAACACTACCGTGAATTTTGTGTTTATCAATCCTCAGAGTCTTCACAAAATGTATATATTCCTAAATAGCATTATTTCATTAACATAATGCATACATTTATGGACTATATTGTATGTATTAATCTTTGACTTGCTTTTTTGCTTATTAGTGTCGCTGCATATAGCTGTAGTTAATTATTTATGGTCTTCTTTTGAATGAATATACCACAATTTATTTATTCTTCTGACAGTAAAAATTTAGGATGTTTCTATTTTTGTTGTTCTGGATATTATTGCTATGAACTATACTCTTACACATTGTTGGTAGAAATATAAAATAGTACAACCACTCTAGGAAACATTTTAATTTTCTTTAAGTTAAATATATATCTAGCATATGACCCAACAATTCTACTCCTAGGATTTTACAAAAAAGAAGTAAAAAAGATATGTCCACACAAATACCTGTATTTTCATGGCAGTTTTAAAATTTATCATAGCCAAGAACTGGAAACAACCCAAAAGTCCAACAATTAGTGAATAAACAAACAATTCCTGACATATTCATATAATGGAGCACCACTCAACAACAAAAATGAGGAAACTGCTGTTACAAATAACGACATGGGATGAATTTCAAATGCATTATGTCAAGAGAAAGCAGCCAGGCACAAGTGACTACATACTATGTGGTTCCATTTATATGAAATCCTAAGAAATGGAAAACTATACTGATAGCTGGTTCTTCTGCAAAGGAGAAAGGGGGACATTTGCGAGGTACTGGCAAGTCTTATATATTGATCGTGCCGGTAGTTACATCGCTGTTAACATTTGTCAAACCTTGAACTTTATACTTAAAAGCAGTAGCATTTTATTGTATGTAAATTATACCTCAATAAAGCTTACTTTTGAATAATACTACTATGAATATTCATGAACGTGTCTCCTGGTACACAAATACAGAAGTTTCTCTAGCATACACACTGAATGAAATTGCTGGGTATTCAATATGCACATCGTTGATTTTACTAGAAAATGCCAAATCATTATACGAAGCAGTTGTACCAATTTATACACCCACCTGCAGTGTACAAAGGTTCCCATTGACACATATGTTCGCCAATGCTTTTCAAGTTTGACAATTCGGTGAATGTTAAATAGAATCTCATCATGGTTTAAAAATGCATTCTCCTAGTTTTCCCTACTTTTTCTATTTTTTCATTTTTCTGTTAGATGGTTTTGTTTTTCTTATTAATGTTCAGGATTTCTTTAAATTTTCTATTTGAAATTGTAAGAACTTTACATTTTTTATTAAGCTATCTTCTCACAGTTTGTACCTTGCCTATTCATTTTCTTTATGATCTTTCAGTTAAAGGAAGCTCTTAATTTGAATGTATTGAATGTATCCATCGTTTTCTTTACAATTTGTCTTAAGAAACCTTTCTCCTTTAAATTCAAAAAGACCCTCACCCACATTTTCTTCTAAAAGTTTAAAAAAAATTGCCTTTTACATTTAAGTTCTTAATCTATCTGGAATTATGTACAGCATGATGCAGAAAGCCAAATTAACTTTTCCCACATGTACTAATCAATTGTACTAGCAATTATTAAGTAGTTTATCTTTTCCTCACTATATATAATGACACCTTTGTCATATATCAAGTATCCATGTATATAAGACTGTGTTCTGGGTTCTCAATGTTGTTCCATCAGTTCATTTTTCTATCATGACAAAGATATCTTACTGACCTAATTACTTTTGCTGTGTTAAGCTTTTATGTATGATAGGAAAAATCCCCTCACCTGGTTCATTTTCTTTAGGAGTGTCAGAGCTATTCTTGGCTAAGAATAAATTTCCAAAAATTTTAGAATCATCTTATTAAGTTTGGTGACGAACCCAGTTGTGGTTCTCACCTGAAGCTCTAAAACAACTGGAGAAGAAAGATGATACTGAGTTTCTCCTTTCAGTCCTTTCTCCCTTTCTAGCTCTCTGTTTATATAGGTCTTCTTTGATATCTTTTAACAAAGTTTCCAAACTTTCACCATTATGGTCCCATACAACTTCTGTTAGATTTCCTCCTAGGTACCTTATTTTTTGTTGCTATTGCCAGTACTATCTTTTAAGAAGTATGTTTTCTATTTGTTAGAGGTATATGGAAATACAATTGACTCTTGAATATCAATTTTATTTTTTACCACTCTGTAATCATCCTTATTAATTTTAATTTTTTCCCTGTAATTCTTTTGAGCTTTCTATGCAGATATACATATTGACCATAAATAATGATACCTTTTTTCTTGCTTTTCTTTTCAGTCCTTATACCTTTCACTTCTTTTGCTTGTCTTTTTGCACTGACTAGGATTCCAGTTCATGAAGAATAAAAGTGCTGAGAGTGGGCATCCTTGCTTGCTTCTGATCTTAAGAAGAAATACGATTTTATCACTGAGAGTGATATTTTGTATCACTGTTTTTAGATACCGTGTTTCGATTTAAGGAAGTTCTCTTCTATTGCTAGTTTGCTAAGAGTTTTTAATTATAAGGATGGTTGAATATAACTGAATGCTCTTTCAACAACTATTGAGATGATTATATGGTCTTTCTTCTTGAATCAGTTAATACAGTGAATTACATCAATAGATTGTCTAACGCTACCTCAATCTTGCACTCCAGGAATAAATTTCATTTTGATCATTTTTAATACATTGCTGCAACCAGATTCTTAATGTTTTGTTTAAAAGGCTTTTTATTTATGTTTATAAATGATAGATTGGCTTGTAAATTTTTCCTTTTTTGGACTGTCTTTTTTGGGTTTGGATACTAAGATATACTAGCCTTAAAAAAATAAAATGGAAAAGATTCCCCTCTTCCTATTTTCTGAAAAGGTTTATTATAAAATCACATTTATCTGTTCAATACATTTCTTGAAAATTTGGCACAATTTATATGTAATATCATCTGAACTTAGCGTTTTTGCAGGGAAAATCAAATCATTGGCTCAGTTTCTTTTATTGCTGTTCGATTCTTGAGTTTTCCATTTCTTCCTAAGTAAGTTTTGGTAAGATACATTTTTCTACAAGTGTGTCCTTATGTTTCAAATTTATTGATTTAAATAATAAGCATAATCATCTCCTTACATTTTTAATTTCTATGTCCCTTTTTCATTCCTTATGTTAGTTACTTGTGCCTTCTCATTTCTTGATTATTCAGTTTTAGTAGGAAGAATAATGACCTCCCAAAGATGTCCACATGCTAATTCCCAGAACCTGTCAATATGATACATTACATAACATACATTACATGATACATTACATGACAAAGAGAAACTAAGGCAAAAGATAGAATTAAAATTGCTGATAAACTGTTCTTAAAATAGGGAAATTATTCTGGATTATCTGGGTGGGCATAATGCAATAATAACTGTGCCAGAGTGGTAAGATGCAAGAAACACTTGACAAGCTATTGCTCGCTTCAAAGATGGAAGGAAGCAGCAAGTCAAGGAAAGCAGGCTGCTTCCAGGAGCTGGAAAAGACAAGAAAATGGATTCTTTCCCAGAACCTCTGAAAAGAATGCAGCCCTACTAACACCCTGCCTTTGGCCCAGTGAGAGCTCTGTTGGACTTCTACCTACAGAACTATAAGATAACGTATTTGTATTGTTTTAAGCTACTAAGTTTGTGGTCATTTGTGCAGCAGCCATTAGAAACTAACACATCAATCACTCCAGAGGTGGGTCCATTTAATTAGTCTTTCCAAAGAACCAACTTCTGACTTCATTGATCCTTTCTATTCTATCTTTTAATTCCATTGACTTTTGCTTCTGTCTTTATTATTCCCTGGCTTCTACTTCCCTTGGGTTTATCTCACTGTTCTTTTGATATCTTATATATAAGTATTTAAACTTTCTTCTAAATACCTACCATTTTTATATCCCACAAGCTTTAATAGATACTATTTGTATTATCATTCCATTATTACCACATTCTAATTTTCATTTTGATTTCTTCTCATTCATGGGTTGCTTAGAAGTCAACTTTTTACATTTCCAAATACATTGTTTGTTTTTAGTTTTCTTTTTATTACTAGAGTCTAGCTTAATTGTATTTAGTCAGATATGTATATCAAAGATTGTTTGAAATTTATTGTGGTTTATTTACTTTCATGACCTAGGATATGGTGAATTTTTATAAGTTCCATAAGTGCCTGAAAACAATATGTATTTCCAGATATTAAAGCAAAGACTGTAACAAGAGACAAAGAATGACATTACATAATGATAATGGAATCAATCCAAGAAGATAGAAAAATTGTAAATATATATGCAGCCAACATACATAAAGCATGTATTAACAAATATAAAGACAGAAATTGACAGTAATGCAGTAACAGGGAATTTAACACCCCACTTGCATCAATGGACAAATCATCCAGACAGAAAATCAATAAGGAAACACTGGCCTTAAACGATAGATTAGACCGGATAGACTTAATAGATATATGTAAAACATTCCATCCCAAAGCAGCAGAATGCAGATTCTTTCCAAATGCACATGAAATGTTCTCCATGATAGACCTCATGCTAGCCCACAAAATAAGTCCCAGTAAATTTAAGAAGATTGAAATCATATCAAGTATCTTTTCTGACCACAATGTTATGAGACTAGAAATCAACTACAAGGAAAAAGTTATGAAAAAACACAAACAGATGGAGGCTAAACAATATGCTACTAAGCAACCAGTGGGTCACTGCAGAAATCAAAGAGGGAATTTTTTTAAATACCTGAGGACAAATGCAAATGGAAACAGAATGACCCAAAATATATGAGATACGACAAAGGCAATTCTAAGAGGGAAGTTTATAGTGATACAGGCTTGACTCAAGAAACAAGAAAAATCTCAAGTAAACAATCTTACACTTAAAGGAACCACAAGAAGAAGAATGAACAAACCCCAGAGTTAGTAGAAGAAAAAAATCATAAAGATCAGAGCAGAAATAATGAAATAAAGACTAAAAAAAATTAGAAAAGATCAATTAAACTAAGAGCTGATTCTTGGAAAACATAAACAAATTGATAAGTCTCTAGCCAGATATTCAAGAAAAAGAGAGAGAGGGCCCAAATTAATAAAATCTGAAACAAAATAGAAGTTACGACTAACATCACAGAAATACAAAGGATCATAAGAGATTGCTAGGAACAGTAAAATACCAATAAAAAGCAATCTAGAAGAAATGGATAAATTCTTAGAAATGTACAACTTCCCAAGACTAAATCAAGAGGAAATAGAAAACATGAACAGACAAATTCATAGTAATGAAATTGAATCAGTAATTTAAAAACGCCAAACAAACAAAAGTCCAGGACCAGAGAGCTTCACGGGTAAAGTCTACCAAACATTTAAAGAAAAATTAACAGCTATCCTATTCAAACTGTTCCAAAAAACTGAAGAGGAAGGAATGTTTCCAAACTCATTCTACAAGGCCAGCATCACCCTGATACTAAAACCAAAGATATCACACACACACACACACACACACACACACACACACACAATTATAGGCCAATATCACTGAAAATCTTAGCAAACTGAATTCAACAAATATTAAAAAGGTCACACTCCATGATGAAGTGGGATTAACCCAGGGATGCAGGGATGACACTGTCCACAGAACTGGAACAAATAATTGTAAAATTTACACGGAAACACAAAGACCCCAGATAGTAAAAAAATCTTGGGGTGGGGGGAAGAACAAAGCTGGAGCTATCACATATCCTGGTTTCAAATTATACAACAAAGCTACAGTAATCAAAACAGCATGTTACTGGCGCAAAAACAGGCACACAGATCAAAGGAAAAAAATAGAGAGCCCAGAAATAAACCCACACTTAAATGGTCAATTAATCCATGATGGAGGCAAGAATA
The DNA here is from genome assembly GCF_009834535.1 of Camelus ferus. Classification (NCBI taxonomy): domain Eukaryota; kingdom Metazoa; phylum Chordata; class Mammalia; order Artiodactyla; family Camelidae; genus Camelus; species Camelus ferus. Next base: position 28,119,347 of record NC_045697.1, read on the forward strand.
TACAATGGGGAAAAGACTGCCTTTTCAATAAATGATGTTGGGAAAACTGGAATGATACATGCAAAAGAATCAAACTGGACTACTTCTCACAGCACATACAAAAATAAACTCAAAATGGATTAAAGAATTTAAATGTAAGACCTAAAACCATAAATCTTCCAGAAGAAAACATAGGCATTATGCTTTTTGACATTGGTCTTAGTAAGATTTTTTGGATCTGTCTGCTCAGGCAAGGGAAACAAAAGCAAAAATAAACAAATGGGACTATATCAAACTAAAAAGCTTTTGCATAGTGAAGAAAACTACCAGCAAAACAAAAAGGCCACCTACTGAGTGGGAGAAGATACTTGCAAATGATACATCTGATAAGGGGTTAACATCCAAAATATACAAAGAATTCATACAATTCAACATCAAGAAACCAAACAAACCAATCAAAAAGTGGGTCAAGGATCTGAATAGACTTTCCAAATAAGATATATAGATGGCCAACAGACACATGAAAAGATTCTCAACATCACTAATCGCCAGGTAAATATAAATCAAAGCCACGATAAGATGCCACCTCACATCTGTCCAAACTGCTATTATCAAAAAGACAACAAATAAGCATTGGTGAGGAGGTGGAGAAAAAGGAACCCTCATGCACTATTGGTGGGACTGTAAATTGGGGCAGCCACTATGGAAAACAGTATGAAGTTTACTCAAAGAAATAAAAACTACCATTGATCCAGAAATTCCACTTCTGGGTATTTTTCCAAAGAAAACAAAAACACTAATTCAAAAAGATATGTGTACCCCTATGTTCGTTGCAGCAGTATTTACAATAGCCAGGATATGGAAGCAACCTAAGTATCCAAGGTGAATAGACAAAGAAGATGTGGCATACATAGGTGACCCTTGAACTACACGGGTTTGAACTGCGTGGGTTCACTTCTCCATGGATTTTTTTTTCAATAGTAAACACAATAGTATTCCACAATCCACAGTCAGTTGAATCTGCAGATGCAGGACCATGGATGTGGGGGAACTGCATATTCAGAGGGTCGACTATAAGTTATAGACAAATTTTTCACTTCCAGGACAGTCAGCATCCCTAACAACTGTGTTGTTCAAGGGCCAATTGTATATTCACTGGAATATTGGGCAGCCTAGAAAATGATGAAATCTTGCCATCTGTGACAACACAGATGCACCTAGATTGTATTATGCTAAGTGAAATTAGACAAAGAAAGGCAAATACTGTATGATTTTACTTACATGTAGAATCTAGAAAACAAAATAAACATAACAAAACAGACTCACAGATACAGAGAACAAACTGGTGGTTGTCAGAGGAGAGTAGGGTGAGGGGAAGAGTGAAATAGGTGAGGGCAATTAAGAGATACAAACTTCCAGTTATAAAATAAATAAGTCTCAATTTTGTAATGTCCAGCATGGGGAATGTAATCAATAATATTGTAATAACTTTGCATGGTGACAGACGGTAACTAGACTTACTGTGGTGATCATCTTGTAATATATAAAAATATCAAATCATTCTGTTGTACACCTGAAACTAATACAATATTATAAGTCAATTATACTTCTATTTAAAATTTTTAATTAAAAAATTCTGAAGTCTATAACCACATATACTGCATAAAGATATTAAGAAAAAAATTAAAGCCATAATAAATTTATTTTTCACAGGAATTAAAATATATATATTAGCTGCCAGGATAGGAGTTTATGGCTTAGCTGCCAAATTTACGAAGACATTAGTTAAAATAGTTGCTACCCTTTGGTCACAGGTCTGCCTCTTTAGCAGTTGTCATAGACTCAAAAGAGTATCGAATTCAATAGCAAAAACTCAATTATATTTCCATTTGGGTCCAACAGTTGAAGCTTCCCTAGTAATATTGAGTGGGAAAGCATGAAAAAGGTCATGTTGTGTATAAATGATACATCCATGGTGTTAACCATTTTAGGACCGGAGGAGTCTAGACAGGATATAGATTTATTCATAGATCATGTGGGGAAGACCATTTAAAATATTTCCTTGGAGGAAGGGGCAAGGTTTGGGGTCACTTTAAATTTACAGTAGTAGTCTATGAAAGGCAGATTTGGGACATAAGAAAGAGATTGCTGATTTTACTTGTCAAAACAAGAAAAGTAAATGCACATAATGAAATTCTCCATTGGGGAAAAAGTAAGAAGAATAACTCAGAGTAGAGAGTTGCATATCTTTTAGGTATAAGATTCTGTGAAATAAATTTCAGAGGCTGCACAACTTCAAAGTTCTAGGTTTATGATGAAATTTTATGTTTCAACAATGTAAGATGAGGAAAAAATTGCCTTGCCTACCTAAATCAAAAGATGATTGTCAGGCTCTGATGAGAAATGCTTCCTTCCAGAAAGCATTTTCTTTTTTTATTTCTTTTACAGTACTTTTAATTTCCTTTACAATATGACTCAGAATTTTTATTTAATCAACAAATACTCGTTGAGGGCCTTCTAATGTGGCAGGTATTGTCCTAAGTGCTTGATATATGAACAAATAGACAAAAACCTCATTTTCATTGAGTTTGCATTCTGTTTGGAGAAATCAGGCAACAACAACAACAACAAAACACTAAATAAGTAAATAATATAGGTGATAAGTGCTAAGGAGAAAAGGAACAGAGCAGTATAAGGGGAAGATACAGCACTATAGTAATGCTTTAGAGAAAGCCGTTTTTTCTATAAAACCACAAAGGATATACAGAGAGAGCATTTATCCACCAGTGCAAATGAATGAGACGGGTAATTCGAAAGCATCCCAAGCAAGGGTTGCTGGCATTGTAACCTAACCCAGGAGACAACAAGGCCATTTCCACCAAAGCAGTGAAAAACATTATTTTCAGCAGTATTTTTTTTTTTTTTGGCAGTATATATTGTCTGAAATATATATGTAAAAATACTGTGTCCATCAATAGGCATTTTAAAACTATAATGATTCAGGAAACTCAGTAAGAAATAAAATCTTTCAGCAAAGCCAATTTATCCATCTAGATTTGTTCCTTCTTTCCAAAGATTTTCCAAATAGTCTCCCTTGAGAATGATGCTTCACCATCAATGAGTTGAAATATTTAATGAGTTGAAATGAGTTATTATATGTAAAAAAAAAAAAACTTGGTATGTAGTAACTATATATGTATGTACAAGTATTTATTAAATTAAAAAAATTTTAATGATCATGACTATATCCCAAACCTGATTGGGGATTACTGACTGAATTATTAATGAGCCAGCCAATAAGAAAATAAAGTGCCCGGTTTTTGAGAACTAGGTAACAATTTCACAAATTAATTGCAGTTACCTTGATAACACTGTTCTTTATGATATAGACATAAGTAATATGTACATATCCTTATATGTTTCAGGGTTTATCCTATAGTTTGTGAATATTTAAAGTTCCTGTTATCCTTTGTTTTCTTCAGTTTCACTGCTTACTATAGTACCATTTCCATCAGAAAGTGTGAGTTGTGGGAGGAGGGGGCAATGAAAGCTGGTAAACATCTTTTGTCAGTTTGGCTCTTAAGAGAGGAAGTCAAAACAGCTAGGTAAAATTAGGTTTGAGGTGTTTTCACCTGTGCTATTCCTGGCCCTTGTCACCACAATCAGGAACACACACCCATAAGTCACTAAAATTTCTGGTTTCAAGAATTTCTGAGATATCAAAATAAGTATATTTTATTTGAAAATCAATAACAATTGCTTCTTTTAGAAAGTGTTCCTGCAAGCAGCTAAGGAGAAATATTAGGCGATCATTAGAACTCTGATACTTACTTCTCTATGCAAACAAAAATGGAAGAAACATCACCCCCCAGACAGGACTGGAAGCCACATTTATTTTCCCTTTGCACCTCTTTACATCGCTATTTTAGTAATTTCCATGTTGTATTTAATTATTTACCAGTCAGTCCTCCGCTTGACTGAAAGCTTTTTGAAGGTAGAATTGCCTTTCATTTTTGTAGCCTTGTGTTCCTAGTATCCGTAAGACACTATTCATGAGTGAAAGAATAAATAAATAAAAGACCCTGAAATTTAGATGAGTTAATCAGATCTCTCTTACGTACTGTAAGTCCACCAAAAGCAGGTTGGTAAAGTCACTTGTTTGGGACAACCCAGCTCCCTTAATTTCAAGAAACTCTGAATAAAAACATACCCATCCCCTTTTACATCTCTATTATCTAATTCAATCTGAGAGTATCAAACCATTATATTCACCACTGTATCTTAGTGTAAGCTGCCTTTCCAGTAAACTGAAAGCTAGAATAGGCTATCTTGCCAGCACATACCAATGCAAACTCATTAAAAGCTCCAAACACCATTGGAGAAGTTCCCTTTGGTAAAGTTAGGTAAATAACTTATCCTATGTGATTATAATAATTGAATATTCTGAGTAAGATTATTCAGAGACTCAAATATATTCTTGATGAAAAATGATCAAACACAGTGTTCTATTTTTAACTTAGGCCTTCAGAGGGTTTATTATTTCAAAATCAAATCTATTAAACCTTGTGAATACATTATTCCTCATTAAGATTCCTTTTGAATTCATATGACATGTTAAAGGCAGTGTATCAGTAAATAATTTATAAGTAAAAATCATTTTATAATATTTATCCTGGAAATTAAAGTGAATAGAACATAAAAAAAGAATGAAAAGAAGATGCAAATAACTGATAGGGAGGGTAAGACTACACAGGCGATTCTCAAGGTTAATTTTAGCACTCCTGGAACACTCTTATCATCTAAATAATCTTACGAGATATTTTATGAAGTACACTAGTTAACAAGTCAAATCATTTCATAAGGCAACTATTATTGTGATTAAAAAATACTTTAAAAAGGCAAAACAATTATGTTTCCTTTGTTTAATCAATATAGAACTGTATAAAATAAGGTTATATGAACTTGCTCTTGGTAATCCATAAACCATTATAAAATATAAAGCATTATTATTACACTATTGCATGTGTAAAACATTTTGCCTAATAATCAACTTTTCATTTGTGGTGGCTCTGTGCAAAATTCCTGCTACCACAAAATAACATTAGGACAAGATGGTGGTTTTCAAGCAGTTTTGTCTGTTGGCAACAAGGATAGTTCCTTTGAAACAAAATTCTCAAATAAATCCATCACTTCAGAAAGAGTTGGAGGAAATATCTACATTGCTTTTGGACCAGGAAAAGAGAAATGGCTATTTTAAGTTTGAGGAGGCAGTAAAAATAGTATTGGAAGCTAACGTAATTAGTTAGAAAACTAAACAAACAAATATGGTTGATTATCCTTGAGCTATCTGCCCCCACAACAGAAAAACTTTTAACATACTCTTAGTCACTGATCCTCATAAAACATTAGCCAATGGTTAGCAAGTAGATCATTAAATCTTTTTAGGCTGATTATCTGGTTTTTATTAGATCCAATCCATTTTTTTGAAGGTGCTAGATAAAACTAATTGACCTACCTTAGACAACTATTAAATGAGCTTACTCTCAGCCCACAACAGCTTAAAAATTGAAATAGGTTATGTCCATTCCAATTCTAACTATTCTTTTTATAGTTTCACTCAGTGAAATCAAGAATTAAAAATATATGCTATGATTGCTTAATCTAAGCAACATAATCCCAGAAAACAGAGAAATTTGAAAAATTCAATTATTCACAAAATTGCACATTCAGTGTTTATTTAGCAAAAATATTTTATCTGCTACTTCACATCATATATATGCAATATTAAGTAATCGTTGCAATACGTAACCAAATGTAATTAGCAAAAATGTTTTATGTGGCCACTTCGTATTATATATACGCAGCAATAAATAATCATTGCAAAGGTCATCAAATATAAGCTTTTCTCTGATTTTAATCAAATTTATATGATAACTTTTTAAAAAATAGAATACAGCATTTTCTTTTTACTATTTCTTCTTATTAAATGCTAGGAAGCACAATTACCATTCAAACAATCACACTAATATATTTTCAAAGTTTTTACTGACATATAAAAAAAGTTTAAATTTACATCTATTTCTTTTCCTACCCTAGGTTTCAACAATCATATCACGATTTTCTGAAATATCCAGAGTTCATTTTGTTCCATCTTTCTCTAGTTACAAATATACCTCTGCTTAAACTTATACCCATCTTATTTTAGCTGTATTTGAGAAAAAAATCTTAATACTATTTTTTCCCCAAAAAGTGACAGTAAGTTATTTGTGTAAAATAGTTGTGATGGAGGGAATTCAAGCATTTTTAACATGGTAAATGTTACTTTCTTTATAAAATAATTCCAGGATGTAAACTATACTTAAAACCGTTTTGAAAGAAACTTTCAAAGAGCAAAATCATATTATGAGGTTTTTGTAAACTCGGTGTTTGAAAGCTAGACTACAGATTTTAAACATTTCTTTTCATTTTTTCATTTCATTATTATATGCTACAATACTTAAGTACTGTGAGTAAGATTGCTATACTATGTAACAGTCGACTAAAATTGCAATCTCATTTTATTAGCTTTTCAGACATAGAAGTTCAGCCTATGCAGCATGTATCCAAAACAAATAGGCCTTTCCTGTAACCATTAGCTGACATAATTTTCAAAAACTCAAAAAGGAAAAGTAGTTTGTAATTAAATACTCACCTTTTGGTGTCTTGAAATATTCCGGCAAAGTTAAAATGAACATGATCACTATTGCCAAAAGTAATTTAAGGAGGGCTGTTTTTGTCATTTTCTATTCACATGATACACGTGTTCCCATCAAGTACACTGATGGCATGTTTCTTCCTGGTTTAAGTTTCATCTCTGCGGTACTTTAAGTTTATGCAGTTTACCTCATACTCACTTCCTCTTGGGTAAGACTTTATAAAAAGTAAGCCTTGAACTGAGATGTCTTCATTTTGAGTTACTTTCCACTAAGAAAATGATCTTCTATCTAAGCACTTTCATACTGTCTTCTAAACAAGAAAGAATAAAGAAATGATTTCAGTAAGTAAAGGAGTCTTGTCTTCATCTAGATTTGAAGCTATTTTCCTATACTTACCAATCTGTGTGAGTAAATGCAAACCCATGATACACTCACCAAAAATGAAAGGATGAATGTCAGTTATGTCCAGGTTGTAAGGACATCATTCATTGATTTACTTATTGAGTGACTGCTGACCCCCTTTTAAGTGCCGGGCACAGTCCTGGATTCTGGTGTTCAGAAAACAGTATGTCTAGAAGATAGCAAACAGTACACAATGTCAGGATAAACTAGAGACACGTGTAAAATTTTGGTTCTACTTTGCTACATTGTATAAAAGCAGAAGAATGGGACTCATCATTCTACCTATAAACACTGTGATTATTGTTACAGAATCCACATTTTCAGTTCCCATTTCAAAAAACAAAAATCTTTCATTGTGGTAATCCCAGTGAAATAAACTGCATTGTCTTAGAATACAAATGAAGGGTAGGCAAAATTCATGGTGAATAAAGAATATGTGCCAACAAATATTTTTATTCTCTTGTTCTTGTATTCTGGTTTAAAAAAAAAAATGGTACCAGATATTAGCAAACATTTTCTCCTTGCTCACTCCCTCTTGTACCCCTACCACCCATCCCATTCCATTTACCCTATTTCTTGTTCTTACCCACCCAGCCCTGGGCTTTATGGAATGATGGGTGAGCCAGCACTAAGAAGCAGGGAACAAAGGTGAGTATGAATTAACTGTCTTTTCTTCTGATCGGCTGCAACAGTTTGATGAACAAATGGAATCATGGGATAAGAGACCTTATGACCTGAGTGTAAGAACAGTCAAAACGGGAGTAGGACGTCAAACACAAGACTTATTTTATGAACAGCATCAAGGAACATTCAAAAGAAGAGGGGAATTGATGAGAGTTATGGCCCACACCAATTACTGCACTGAGACACACTGAATTACAGGTCAGGCAGTGTCTTCAGTAGAGATGCTGGTAGGGACGGGTGGGATATCCTGTTCCTTAATTCTTCCCTGATCTTACAGGTGTCACTAAATGGTCAATGGACACTCTACTCCCCATTTTGACCCCGTTTTGATTCCCTCAGACATTCTCTTACTTATGAATACAAACACTCCAATCATAACTTTACCGATGGAGATGAAATTGTTTAAGAAAGTATTTACTTGATATAACACCATTAAGTCAGTTTAGTTCCTGGTTGAATTTTCCTATAAAGGCAGTTAAACCACTTCTATACTTTTCCTCTTTAATTTTGATTTTACTGAAACTAGTTTTGTTAGAATCTGTTCTTTTCTATGAATGACAGTGCTTTGATTCATTTATTAATTCTTTTGTCCATATTGCATTTTATGGATTTGTGAGGGTTTTGTGTGTGTTTGATTATACTTGTAGATCTTCTGTCTTCCTCCCCACCTCCATCCCTCCTTCCCTCATATGAGCTCAGGCTGGTATTCCTATTCTTGAGCACCTGGAAGACAAACTTCCCTGGCAGTTCCATGGGTTCTTTGTCATTGTTGGGCTGTTTCATGTTCTCTGCAGCTGACTTCTCTGGTGCTGTACAGATGGTGGACATCAAGAGACCAGTCCAGGGTCCCTAAGTCCCAGGACACTGCCTGACTGCTCTGAGGACACAGGGATCATTATCTCATATCTAGTGGTGACCACTAGCTGGACACCAATGTGTCTCTCTGATTTAGTAAATCATAAGAAAATCATGATATGCTCTCAGATATTTCATGAACCTTTTATTCCCCTCAATTGTTCTATTTTATTTTAATCTAATTGTTACAAATACTTTTGATCATTCTACCTACAATGACTAACTGCTGAAAGTGTTAGAAGAGCAATAGCCAGTAACAAGTTCCAAATATCCCCTGGGCCAAATCCTCCAAGATTCAGTAACAAGGGTAAAAAGAGTTGAAGCATCTTGCTTTTTCTGACTGTCATAATTTATCCACTAAAATATTGCATTATTGAAAATTGCCACATAGAGTATGTCATTAAATATTTGCATTTCAAAGACCAGCAATCACTAAAATTTAAGAATTAAGCTGCAGTTTCTTGTAGGTAGTGCCTTAGAAATAAATAAATATGGGTTGTGCTAACTCTTGATTTTATTTAACTTTTCATATTATTTTGAAGATAGAACTGAAGCAACAGAAATGTTGGAAACAAACAAATCTGGAGCAGACAAGCATATAGTGGTATATAAGAAGCTTTAACAATGTTATTTGTGGCTTGGATTTGTACACTATGAAGGACAGAGATGTGGCAAGCTCTAAATTTTTAAGTGTGACTCTGAATCATGGTTAAAATTTAATGTGGATATTTACCCTAAGGAACTGTGAAGCCCTGAGTTACTCCCAGAGCTCAAGGAATGGGTAATGGTTCTCCTCTCTGCCTGATATTCTTCTTTAGATAATATTTTTTAGATTCCTCCCTTGCATCTGTGCTCAGTTTTCTTTTGTATTTCTGGACCACACCTCTCTGTCAGCCAAATGTGAAAACTCTGCAGAGTAAGTTATTTCTAAGGACTTTATTTGATTTTTAATAGCCCACAGATCAAAATTTATTTAACTGTACTCCAATTGTGTCTTTAAAATTTTTTTGATATAGCATTACAGTGTGAATAGTCACATGTATAAATGTGTGCAAGTCTGATTATAGGGTAGGATTATGAAGACCAATAGCATAAAGATTTTTGAAGTTCTTAATTCAACAGCTGTCTCCCAGAAAAGCTGTGTCAACGTACACTCTACCAATGGTAAATGAGCATGTCCATGTAGCACCAAACTTTGACACTGGCCTTTTGTTCTTTTAACCTTTGTCAGTTTGAAAGGAAAAAAAAAAAACTCAATATGCATTTCTTTGATTGCCAGTAAATCAGAACATTTTTGATATTTGCTGGCAATTTGAATTTCTTCTCTTGTGAATTGCCTCTTCGTGTCTTTCACTGGAGCACTCATATCCTTGTTACTGCTTTACAGGCCTCTTTTCTCTAGTGGGAACATGGATCCTTTGCCATGTATATTGCAAACACTTTTCCCAGACTGTTCGTTTCCCTTCTGTGGATGATTTTTTCTCCCTCAACTAGTTTGTGACAATTTCCAAAGCATCTTCACAAACATCAGACTATTAAAGGAGCATGACTACAATCCTTCAATTACTCATCCACTGTGGGCTTCTCCCTCCTACCTCAATGAAGGAATAAGACATTAATATATGTAAAACAGAAGAGATAGTTGATACCACACTAGTGTTTAACTTTCCTAAGTCTTATAGTTCATTTTTGATACTCAGGTTCTCAAAATGCTTTAATGTATCTACACTTATGATCAACTGATAATCTTAATTAAATAACTGTACATTGTGTGCTAGATACTTTTTTTAATGAGAAAACCCCTTATTTCAAGGAGCTGCTCTACCAGGAAAGTAAGTGCAACATACTTTTTAAAAATAATAATAAGTAACCTTAAAAATGATGGTTTGGGTTTAATGTCTATGTGGTTATCTCTTATGTGAAATATACACTTGTTGTAATACTTTATATGAGCAATATTTTTTCTATTTTTTCCCTTGCTGAAACTACCCCCAACCCCCTCACTATGTTCTGTGGAAAAATCTTTCAAGGTGAACAAAAACAGTAGCAATGATCAATGACATTTATTGAACGTTTACTATCTGCTACTGTACATTGTTGACCTAAAACAATTAGATTGCCAATTATTTCTCCAGGAAAAAAAAAAAAAGAATGTATTCAGGATCAGCAAAGAATTGCAATTCAGAGTCTGCCACCATGGCGAGCCACATGCAGGTCTCTTGTATAGAGGCAAGAAGGAAAGGTGAAACGGCTGTAGTAAACAAAGAGTCCATGGCTTTTCATTGGCTGGGTTGTGGCAGCCTCTCATTGGCTGAGCGCCTGCCCAGCCCAGAACAGGGTCTTTCTTCTCCCTGTTGGGCTTTGCTCTTGTTGTAGGGTGTGAGAACTCCCCCTTCCAGCCTCCCAACTCTATTTGATTGAGGTTTCTGTTTATTCATTTTTTACAAAGTTATTGAACGTTTTATGTGGATTATTTTATTCAATCCCCCAGCAACTTTCTGAGGGAGTTTCTATTGTTATTCCATTTTTATAGGCAAAGAGTATGAGCTATAGAGAAGCCAAGTAATGTGCTTAAATTCACATCGTGAGTAAACAGTAAAGCTAAGCTTCAAACCCACAGTCTGACTGCAGACTTAATGCTCTCAACCATTGTGCTATACCCCTAGTTTCAGACTGCATGAGAACACTTGTCTGTCAGGAAGGGTCACTTATAAAATAATAATAGTAGCAAACACAAACATAGCCCTTTCTGTGTGCCAGACACTTCTCTAGTCCAGGGTTTCTCATGGGTGGCACTACCGACAATTTGGGCTGGATAATTCTTTGTCAGGGAGTGGAGGGGCTGTCCTGTGTGCTGTAGGACGTTTAACAGCAGATGCCTGTAGCAACCCTCCCCACCCCGTTTTGATAACAACAACAAAAAATGTCTCCAGACAATCCCAGATGTCTCTGGGGTGGGCAAAACAGCTCCCGGGTGAGAACTACTGTGCTAAACACTTCACTTACATTAAGTCATTTAATCCTCACAACAACCCTATGAAATAGTTACTATTATTTCCATTTTACTGACTTCAGACCAGTTCTATTCTAGGTAATCTAACATCCAGCAAGTGAATGTGAAACACAATTCATAATCTGGATCAGCCTAATTAAGTCTGATTGTATTACCTGTGGATAAGCCATCTACTTTGGCAACACACCAATGCTTGGATTAACACATTTTGTTGGGGGAAATAAGCTTCTATTAATGAGGTCTGCCTAAGTATAAAGGGGGTCTGGGGAAGCTCCAAAGTCCTCATTCATTTTGCAGTTCATTCAATATACTTACTGAACACCTGCACGGAGTCAGGCAGTATCCCGAACCCTGGAGGTGAAGTGGTACATGAAACAAAGTCCTTGCACTCATTCTTGTGGGATGCACATTCCAGAGACAGCAGTCAAGAAAATAATGACAATAGTTTATTTTCAGATAATGTTAAGTGTTCTGGAAAAAAAACCAAGGCAGAGTATGATATGCTAACAGAGAGTCGAGCAAGACACATGTTGGTTTAAGTAAGGGTGTTAAAGAAGGCTTTATATGATTTCTTTTATACGGCACTAAGGAAAAGCAAAAGTGCAGGGACAGAAAACAGGCCAGTGGTTGCCAGAGGCTGGAGATGGAGGGAGGGGTTGACGACAAAGGCACACGAGGGAGTTTTTAGGGTGATGGAAATGTTCTAAGTCTTAGTTATCTCTTGATGGTGGTGATTACACAACTGTATGCAAAAACTCTAGAACTGTATACCTAAAAGGGTAGGTTTTACTTTATGTAAGTTGTAACTCAATACACATAATTCTCTCTCTCTCTCTCTCACCCATCTTTCTCCACACAGGCTTTTTACTGTTTTACGAATGGAGGCTGTTGAGAAAGGGGCGTGGGTGTTGTGTCTGAGGCTGGACTGTGTGCTAGAACTCGCATTGCAGAGCAATTCAGAGAGAGCCTCAGGTCAGGCCGGCAGGAGACCACAGCCTTGCCCCTGCTTACCCTGCGACCTTCAGGGGCTGTGGTGACGTTGTTGCAAAAAACCTCAGAGCACGTGGGCACATGGGAGGTCACCCTCAGCAGCCAGTTCAGCTGGGCCAACCTGGGGAGTACAGCCGGCCCCAGAACCAGAAAATGTGCTCAGCACCGCTCAGACCACAGGCTGCGGTTCACTGAGCAGCCTGCTCTCTGTTCACCTCCTTTCTCGGGGAAGATCTGGTTTAATCTGCCACCACCGTGTTTAGAACGCTCGAGACTGGGCAGAGTTCACCTGAGGTCTCACCCACAGGCCTCCTCAGAAGTGTCACGCCCTCACGTGCCCAGCCCATATATGGCTGCTTGGCCCCCACTGTCCCCACACCACCACCTGTGGCAGGAAAAGCAGGGTTTGTTTCCACTAACAAAACCTGCTGCGCTGAGATAGCAGCCTGTGCAGGAAGGAACCTGCTGCGGTCACTTTCCTTAAAAGGAATATGAGGCAGGCTGGTCCGCCCCAACGGCACACTCAGAGAGGGGAAGCAAGAGGGAAAGTCTTCCTGGAATGGATTCCTAGGACCATTGCTGTAGCTCAGCCACTGGGAACAAAGTTTCTGGAAATTAATTTGACCTTGAAATGTATTATTGTGTTAGTTACATGTATAAAGAGATAGAAAAGCACAATCGAAACATTCTTCATGACGCTAGAATAGATCACCTTTGACCCTTTAGGAAACAGAGTGAAATCAATAGTAGTTGAGTGTCTGATAGTTTTAGGTCCAATAGGTCTAGTCTCAGGTAAAAAGAACCGGCTGCAACAAGAAGGCTCTTCTAAATTTCAGTAATACTATTTCTTGATTTTCTTGGTAATGGAGGGGAGGAGGATGAAGTGTACTCACAATTTGACATTGAAATGCCCTATTGTTGCAGCCAATTCTTTTTATCTGAAGACTGGACCTACTGCATCCAATACTTTCAGACACTGAGCAATTGATTTTATTCTATTTCCTGAAGAGTCAAAGGTGCTTATACTCTAGCATCCTAAGGAATGGTTTTGTGTGTGCATGTGTGTATGTGTGTGTGTGTGTGTGTGTTTTATTTTTTAGGTTTTAAATTGAATGAACAATGTTTTGGTTGTGCTTTTCTGTCCCTTGATATATGGAATCTATAAGTAGCACTATTTCTTTATTTTCTTGGGGATGGAGGGGAGGCGAGTGAAATGTTTGTTTTCTTCCGTCTTCATGCTGCTGAGACCATTGGCGCTAATGTGTACGGTGCGTGCCACCTTCGATTCACCCACTGTTTTTGAATCTCAGGTCAGCTGCTTGTTTCTCAGCCAGAATCTTTCCTCAAGAATTCTGTGCTAAGTATAGTCACTGAATATAGAATGCAAGTGTGAACACAGAGGGATGCGTGCTTTTAAAAAAGATAAGCAAAATGGAGGAGGAAGATGAAGCATGATGACTGATAAGAACTTTCGAGTTTGCATGTCTGTCTGAATCATCTTTGTTATTCTCTCCCCCGTAACAAGCAGCACAGGGTCTTCCATGTGAAGGCCTCTTCATCATATCTGGTAAGTATTGCTGAATGAATATTCTATAGCACAGTGACAAACCTGAATTCTTAACCCTACATAGTGGTGATAAACTTGTTCTCTGAGACCATTGAGATGGAAGCCAAAGAAGTGGTTCCTGCCTGTTAGGCAGTGAATCCAGAAGCAACATATTAAATATGAAAATACATCCTAGAATATTGTTTAACTAACTCATAAGAAATCAACATTAGTAATTATGCAACTGTCATTTTAAAAGGCAAAACAAGCATATTGAGGTGCTGGAAGAGTCTCTTTAATGCATGAAAATAAATGCAAGTACTTTGTGTTTATTGCCTTGCCTTACGTGTTTATAGAATCCTAAATTAAAGGCCTTCTAAAGTTTTGTAGTCTAACACTATGAATTAGAGGAAAGGTTCCATCCATGCATGTTATAATGCTAAGGAAAGGAAATGCTCACAATCTAGTAAGTTGCCATTTCTTAAGGCTTTAGAGGCAAAGGGTTTTTTTTTTTTTTTTTTTCATTCATTCATTCAACAAATTTTTATGAGTACCTGCCATCATAGAGCCCTCAGTCAGTCAGGGAGACAGACAGTAAATCAGTGTTCATATCCCATCAAGTACCTGCTTCTTAGAGGAGCCTGCAGGGTATTATGGGAGCACAGAGGAGAACATGCTCAGCCTGGAAGATTCAGGAAAAAGACTGCCAGAGGAGGTGACCCTTGAGTTGAATCTTAAGGACTCGTGCAAGCAGAGATTAGAAAGGCAGGGCATTCCAGATGAAGGAAATGTATTTAAAAATATAATTATAGAAGAAATGATACATCTGGACACTGCAAATCATTCAGAATGGTCACAGACGTGGTGAGGTAGAGAGGGGTGAGATTATAAAGGATCTTACCACCACACTAAGATGTTGGAACTTGACCTTGAAGGCAACAGAGTCACTAAAACTTCTTAAGCAGGATCCTGGGGGATGAACAGAATTAGGTTCCTGTTTTAGAAAGGTTACAGAGACTGGCAGGAAGTGTTTAAATTTGTTTTACAAATACCATTTTTTCCCCATCAGAGTGTGGCCTGATTATAGGAGGCCTACTTATGAATGAGTGGATGGAAATATATAAGACAACACACATTCCTTCCCCCACATCCCGCACACTGTGTAAGGCAGGGGCAGGTTGTGGGGAGGGGGGTCCCTGGTTTTTTCGTTTTTTTGGTTTGTTTTTTTTTTGGTTTTTTTTTTTTTTCGGTTTGGTTTTTGGGTTTATAATGAGAAATACTATTAAAAGTAATCCTAAAGCCTCTAAAAAAGATACCATTCCTGGGATCTAGATTTTGAACACAGATACTGTATATAATGATATTGAAGCCTTTAATTCTCCCCACCCACACAATTGGTAGTCAGAGCAGAAAATGAAAAGTCAAACCATTTCTCTACTAAGGGCATACTAGGATTAAGCTTCATTTGCTACCTATCAGTACTACTCTTTAACCAGATTAAAACATTCATTGTTAACCTTACTATCGTGATTATTATCAACTGAAGTCATTTGAACACTCACAAAGGACACTGTATTAGCACCATCTATCAAGTTATCAGTAGAGCAATCACATTTTATGTTCCATTATTCCATTTCTGATTACCGCTACATCGTTTCATCTCAGGGTAAAATATTAAAACTTTGACAACATTTTCTTATCTATCATTACTCTCTGATTCTGTGGATCCATTTATTGGCCAAGTTGTTAGATGTCACCATAAATTCTTAACTATGAATGCTTCTTCAATTTCTGTTTCTTAGTATATTGCCAGAATAAGAGATTAAAAGCTGCCATTTTCAAATTCTAATTTTAAACTGGGTAAAACCAGGCTGTATTTTAGACCTTATTAATACATGTAAGTCATATGATTCAGTTATAAAATAAACTTCATGAAAGCCCTTTGGCCATTACAAAGGAATACAAGCTATCTTTCCTAGGTGAAGTTGATACACAAAAAAATGAATGTGGGTCGAGAGGAGGGCCGTGTTCCAGGTCTTGGCTGAGTCCCTGGGATGTGCCCTGCCAAGTGTGGGTCCTTGGCTTTGCGCAGGAAAGAATTCAAGAGTGAGCCACAGTTGAGTAAAGGTAGATTTATTTAGAGAGATAGACATTCCATAGACAGAGAGCAGGCTGTTTCAGAAGGCAAGAGAAGGGTCACAAGGTATGGGCACTGGGTGCTCAGTTTAAAGTAAAAGTAGCTATAACTCCATAGACAGAGTGCAGGCCATCTTACTCAGAAGGGAGAGCGGCCACGAGCTGTGGGGGTTGTTAGTTTTTATGGCTCAGTAGCTTCACATGCTAACAAGTGGGAGGATTATTCCAACTCTTTGGGGAAGGGGCTGGGATTCCCAGGAATTGGGCTACTGCCCAGTTTTTGACCTTTTATGGTTAGCCTTGGAACTGTCATGACACCTGTAGGAGTGTCACTTATGATACTAATATATTACAATGAGCATATAGTGAAGCTCAAGGTCTACAAGAATTCAAATCTCCCACCATCTTGAGCCTCAAGGCCTACTGGGAGTTGAATCTTCCACCATTTTGGTGTTAACTTCTGTGTCATTCCTTGAATGGCCGTACTCTGCCCCCTTCCTGTCTCAAAGTCATTCATTCATTCAAAAAATATTTGCTGAGTATCTACTATCTGACAGACACAGTACGTAACAGACACTGGAAATACAGCAGTGAACTAAATGGACAAGGTTCTGCTCTCAAGGAGCTGACATTCTAGTGGGAGTAGAGAAACAGATATATTGTCAAGTGGTGGTAAGTACTGAGAAATGAGCAGATGGTGTGGGAGTGGGAGTGGCAGTTTGCAGGTTTCCATAGCATAGTTGGGAAAGGCAACAGGAAGGAAAAGGGAGACGGTGAACGGCTAAGAGCCTTCATAAGACAGAGACATGCAGAAGCTTCACTGGCAAGTGCTTGGTGTGTTGGCAGAAGAGGAAGGAGTCTGCTGTGGGGCACGGCAAGCGTGGTCTGAACTGAGGCCAGCATCAGGATGTCAGATCATGAAGGATGTTTGATTTGATTTGCCTTCACCAGGGTGGTGGAGCAAATGAACTGAAAATACAGAGTAGTAAATCAAACAAAATAGATTTCAGGACTGAACAAATAATATAATTAGCATGAAAAAAAGAGAAGAGGGTATATGGGAATTCCTAGTTCTTAAATTAGGATTCATTGTTTGTTTTTACTGCAAATGTAATCTGATTTGATTGTAATGCTTTTCTAGCCTTTCTCACTGTAAATGCAAAAGAAAAAAACTGAATTAAGTTTCCAAAACGGAACAATAAATATGAGAGGAAAAACAGGAGTATGAGAAGAATGTCATTTGCTGTTAATGTACACAAATGTTAACATTGAGAAATCAAATGAGGGCTAAAAAATAGTATCAAATTCCAAAAATTCAGGCTATGGGTATACACAGCTGTCTTTTGTACTTGAAGACAATGTTACTGAAGTAATTTTTATCTGTGCGTGTAGGTGTGATTTCCAAGAGGGAACGGGGAGTCTCTTCCAGGTGGCTCTGATCAAAAAATGTTTCCTGTGCTTTGTGGTTGGAGCCCTCAGTGGTAGATTTTGTGAAGTATCTCTTCCTGATTGTAACAGTTTTAAATCAGCCCTTTCAACTAGCAGTCCATGTCAGTGCTTCATTGTTTTATATTATGTTGCTTTTTCTAACCACTTCCCCAAGTGGGAATGTTGAAAATAGATCCCTAAATAGATCTCCCAGCCACCTGAGTTTGTTGCCACAATTTGGCTACGTTATTCCACTAGTAACTTAACTCATCAGTCTTCTGAACCATTTGCTTGCAGTTTTCATTATGGACACATATTGAAGATCTCCTGATCAAATGTCATTTTGGGAGGACTAACCACATTCAACCCTCCCATACTGGATAGAGATGGCTCAGAGTAGTAAACATTTAATCTGCAAATAATGAACATATGCATTACTCTGCGAACAAAAGCAGTTGGACATTGCCTTTACACATCACTTGAGACAAACTAAGGAAACACCTTCCCTTTATCCACCATGAGCTCAATGGGGGCAGGGACCTTAGCTGTTTGGCTTAAGATTGAGTCATCATACGTAAAGCGTTTTAGATTTGTGTTTGGCATCTAGGCGCTGAATAAACTAGTTACTTTCAATAAAATATACACTGGCTAGAGAAGACTAAGGAACCAACTTTTGTGGAATTCCTATCATCCCACCATTGGAAAACAATGCTTATGGCCACAAAGTTGAAGATCATAATTGCTATGGCACAATATCCACAAATCCACTACCTGGAGCACAGTAATTATCAGATAGTTGCTAGGGGAAGGGTTGCAGAGGCTGGAAAAGAGAGGCAACTCTTGCTGAGTTCCCTCAAAGCTCTAGGACAAAACAGCCCTATTCTGCAAGGAATCAAAAAAACACAGGCCGTTCTCTGATCGTCTTCCAGCCCTGCAGAGGGACCTCTTCCTAAACTTCCACCCCCAGGGGCCGGGAACAACTGGAATCTTTGTCAGGTCCTCCGCGCCCCTTCCCCTCCCCCCAGGGCCCGGCCCAGCCTGACGTCCCCCTCCCCCACGAGCTCCCCTCCCCGCAGCCCGCGCCTTCCCCTCCCCTCTCCTCCCGCCCCTCCCCCGTCTCCTTTCCCTCCCCGGCCCAGGCCATCGGCGCCCCCCTCTGGAGGGGAGAGAAACCCCCAAGCGGGCAACAGAGGCCATCTCCCGGGGCAGGCGGGCGGGCGAGGAGGGGGCGGGGCCTGGCGGGAAGGGCGGGGCGGGCAGCCGCTAGCGCCGCGCCGGGACTGACGGGCCAGCCAGTGCCCGACCCCCACCCGGCCGCCCGCCCCCTTCGGGGCTGCGCGACGAGTTTCTTCCCCCAGGCCTGGTGCAGCCTGACGGAGGGGGAGTGGCCCGCTCCGGGCCAGCCGGCGCCGGGGGTGAGGCTGCCCGGAAGGGGCTGGGGGCACCCGAAGGGCCAAGCATCCCTCTCCTCGGCCCGCCGGCCCCCACCCCCCGCCTTCCCTCCGCCTCCCGCCTGGCCGCCCCGCCCCGCCGTGACCCCCGGCCGCCTACGGAGCCCGACGCGGTAAGTGCGACTTCCTCCTCGGCGTCGGGGAGGGGGCCGCGGCGGGTAGCCGCGCGTCGCGGTCCGCTCCCCGCCCCCACGCGACCCTCCCGCCGGACCGCTGTCGCCCGAGTCCCTCTGGGGGCCCGGAGGGGTGGGCCAGGCGGGGACCTCCCCGAACCGCGCCTGGGGCTCGAACCCCGGTCCGGCCTCCCGCCACGCAGCCGAGAGCCCGGAGCGGAGTCTGGGCCGCCCTTGAGTTGTGCAAAGTTCTGGACGCGGCGTTTGTGGCCGGCCGGCCGAGATCGTGGGCTGCTGTCCAGAATCAGTGCTTCTTCCTTGTATTCTACCAATAAAGCAAACTGGAAAACATACCGGATTTTTTTTTTTCATTGTTACCCGCAGGCTATCATAATCTTAAATTTTTAAGTAATTGCCTCACCCCCGGAGTGTGGAGAATCAGAAAGGGACTTTATTTCAGTAAAACCGGCGTGTCTGGTTGAAACTTTTTCATTTAGGTATTTCATTGCATTATCTGGGATCAAAAGCTGACAAAGAAAGTTTGCTGTGTCCAAAAGAAAAGCATTTCTGCCGTCTTTATTATAGTTCCTTTTTTAAAAAAATATTTTTGAATTATTGGTACATTGACAAAATTCAAAAAGTTCAAGAGATCACAGTCTCCCCACCCGCCAGTATTACCAGTTTCTTGTGCATCTTTCCAGAGATTATGCCAATGTCCTTGCTTCTTTTTAAAAATGAAACTGCTGTGTATTAAGTGCTAGCAGTTACTGGTACCCAATAAATGGTAATTCTCATTCCTTTGAGAAACAGTTTAATAAGTCTTTTTGGTTGTTAGACCGCTGAAGAACTCATAATGATTTTTTTTCTGGTTTTAAGCATTTCGAATTTGATTTTATTGTGAATGTGTATGTTTTATTGGCTTGTCATAAATACGTGAATACTTTTTTACACAAAGGTGACACTGATTTGGGGGGTAATAGGACGGGTAGGGAGAAATCAATATGATATTGTAAGAAAATAGGACAGTATATACAATAGATAGTTCCAAAAATGACTGGAAGCAACTTAGTGTCCACATACTACTATAGGGTAAAACAAAACTAAATGAGAAAATTGAGGCAGAGCAGGGAGAAAAAAAGACTACAAAGTCAAGGGTAAGATATTAACAAGTGTGTACTGTAAGATCCCCTACTTGAGATGAGTCATAGTTTTGGCTCTGGGCTTCTCTAGCGGGTGGGGGTGGGGGGGTTGTAAAGTAAGTTTCAGTGTATTTCTAATTCCAAGAAGAGAAAAACAAACCAGTTCTTCTGCCTAAGCAGGGCATTTTGTAGTAATGAGGCCCAAGAGGAACATTTTTCTCATGGGCCCTAATAAAAAGGGAGACTGTTGTGTTGTAGTTGACAACACCACCTTTAAAATACCCTTACAGAAAATGGTGACTTTTGGATAACAGTGTTCTTCAGTATAGAGCAATAGTAAGACTCTAAAGATAAGTTCTCTGCAGGCTTAACTTGAGCCATTTGTAAGTTTAGATTACCTAGAACCCTGTTTCCCAAACTGAGTTCTAAGGCATGAGAAATCAATAGTTTATTTCTTGAAATAAGGTTCCAAACTCAAAATAACTTTGAGATAGCTGGGTCAGACAAATTTCAAAGGTTTGTTTTTTTTTTTTAAACTCAATTCCTTGGCTAATGTTCAAGTTTACTCTCTTAAGGGGGGATATATTTTGTGACCCTGTCCAAATTTATTTGACTATGAAACAAATTGAGAACCAGTGAACCCATAGAAATGGATGGATTGCCTATTCTTCAGGTGATTCTTCGTGAATATTTCTTACAGCTGAGATTTGATAAGAATTAGGGAGCAAAGAGTTTGAGGTTAGCCAATTTATTAAGAACCAAAGTGAAGATAATCTAAAGGTCAGAATTTAATAGACTGTATATCAATGGAAAAGGCTACTTTTCCCCAGAGTTCTTTTATAGTTCTTCATTGTTCTGCAAATTGCCTTTTGAACCAGGTGATCTCTAAGACTTGTTCTGTGCTTCAGGGTATTCAGGGTCTTGAATTAGACTAGGTTAGGCAAGTAGAACTCCTTAAAGGATGGCTTTATTCTTGGATGTAAATATGTCATTGATTTTTTCTTTTTATCATAAATACTGTGGATACTATTAATTAACTATGAAACCCCAGAATTCTGTAGCTGTAAGAGATCTTGGAAAGCATAGTACATAGTGGAAAGGGATTTGGAGCCAGAAAATCTGGAATTGTGCCACTAATGTGCAGGGTTGTTTCCAGTAAGTTTAGGAACCTCTCTGAATCTGTTTCCTTATTTGTAAGACTAGAATGATGACAGCACACAATTTATTCAATAGAGGTTGAGTATATTGAGAGTCCATTGGTACTGGGTAGTAGAAAAACTGCTTTAAGGATGCAAATGAAATAATGTATCAAGAATCCTTTACTGTCTAGATTTTTTCCATTCCTGAGTGTAGATCACAAGAGTTTGAACGGCAAGGAATATCATCCTATCCAAATGTATTTGGTCCCTGAGTTTCAGATAGTAAGTAGTGAGAATTGAGAGAATAAAGGATTAGTCCAAAAACTTACTTGACTCTATTCAGTTCTTGTGTTTGGATTTTGAGAGTTTGGATAATGAGGGACACTTCTATAAGAAAGTATTTGATAATTGATGCAGTGCTATGCAAAATGTTACCATTCTAAAGACAAATTGAAGGCCAGAGCTATTCATTGTCTTCACTCCATTTGTGAGTGAGGGGTTTATTGAGTTTGTCAAGTAGGGTAAATAATGATGGGGATCAAAAGACCCTCACTTCTTAGTGGTTTAAAACAACAAAGGTTTGTTTCTCAGTCACATTACATGTCAGGTTAGGGTCAGCAGGAGAGCTCTGTTCCAGTAGTCATTTAGAGCCCCAGATTGTCAGTCTCCATCTCAACACCTGCTTCCATGTGTGTTAGGGCAGGGGAGAGGGTGTGATAAATTGCGCATTGGCTCTTAAAGGCTTCTACATGAAAGTAACTTCCACTGCCACTTCATTGGCCAAACAAGTCATATGACTGCAACCCAGTTTCAAGAAGGTGGGGACGTGAAATTCTACCTTGAGCCCAGAAGGCGGAAAGTGGAAATAGTCTGTGGACAATCTTAAAGACTACGACTAAGCAGACTTCATAGTCCCATATGTTAACACAAAATTCTGAATAAATCAAATCCAGATTATGTTTTTCAGTATTCTATTTAGAGAATAGAAAACAGCATTTCTTTGTGTATATTTAATCATAGAATTATGCTAATGATAATTATAAAGAACATCTTTTGTTAATTGGAACTGAAATGCTTTTGAAAACTTCCAATTAGATGAACCGTTTGGCCAAGTGGATTTCATTATTCTTTAATTATATGTCCATTCAGTAAATATTTGTTAAATACGGTGTGTATGCAGCACTACGTTAGATCCCATGAGGATAAAAAAGATGACTGGAAAATTTACACCCCAACAGAAAATAGCTATAATTGAGTTCTCACTCTTTCCCTTTCTCTTTAAAACAACATTAACAGCGTCTTTCAATATGACAAAACCTGATTATGTACACAAACACCGTTACACTTTGCCTCTAACCATCTTTTTTGGTCTTAGAGATTATTTGGTGACAACTTATAGAGAATTACTTAAACTAATTTAAGCAAAAAGAGTGTTTTGTCAGAAAAAGGATATAGCTTTATGTCAAACAAGGGCAGGAAGTGCGGCTGAGTCTCAGAGGCACCTGGCATCAATAACAGAAAACCAGGATGGGGGCTGCTTTCCCTCTCCAGGTCTATATGATTTTTGTCAGTGTCTCTCTCTGCACATATACTTCATTCCTCTTTTTCTCTGTTGACTCGTTTTCTCTATTTTGCTGTTAAATGGGTGTGTTTAACCTAAGAGTTCACATGCTAGAAGCCTTTAGCCATTACAGAAGAACTAATTTTTTTCAAAGTGCCACATCTTGATTAGTTTGTAAGTTAACCACTATCAGAATTTGGAAATAATAGAGTTGGCCTAAAGTATAACAAGTTAGGTTAATTGACAACTTTGTAATAGGGAAGGAGGCAGTTCTAATAGCCTAAGATGAAAGAAACCTGTGATGCTGGTGAAAGTTCTACTGCATAATTAACATCAGCTTGCAAATCTAGTGGGACAGGCTGATTAGAATAATCAGGATAAGAAGGTAGAACTGGAGCTGACTTGCAGCAACAATATCCCCTCCCTGAACACTGGCAAATGCCATCCCCATTGTAATCCTTTCATCCATCCCTTTTCCCTCTCCCAAGGTACAGATTACTGAGTTGTCTAACTCTTATTAAGACGCCTACTTTTGATGCTGATACATACAGGGCTCCTTGGTTTTTCCCCCTGGCCAATAATGCAGGAAGATGGAAGTACTTAATCTACTGCCTTTCTCTGCTCTTTTCTTCCCTCCAAATTGATCTGGACTCTACTCGGACACTTCACCCTTTAACATTCTATTGCCGTATTTCTCCACCAATGTAACCTATTTTTATTCTCAATAAATTTCCATTCTTTTTCTGTAAACTTTGTGCTTAGCTTCTCTAGCGAAGTTGGCATTCTTTACCTATGCAATATCGCCTTTCTTCTTGGTTGAAAAACATCCATAGCTTCACATCAGCAGATGGCTGAACGGATGGACTGTGGTGAGGTAGTACATGTTTCCTGGAAGAGGGGATCCCCAGAAAAAAAGAGTAACAACACAGGAAGTTGAGTGAAAGCTGTGAATGACTTCAGGTGGGGTTGGTCAGGAATATATATTAGGCTAAAAAAAGAGACAAAAAAAAGAAGGGACTTGGGTTCAGTTTGTAGAACATCTGGAATGTCTTTCTAAGACATTCTTACAGTCTTGTTGCTGTGCAAATGAATGGGTCTTCCTGGATTCAGATTCAGAACTACCGTAAGTGTCTTTACTCAGAAGGGTATCAGAGAGAAACCACAGGCTGCCAGCAAGGCCGCAGCACATGTGCCTCATTAGTGGTTGTGATCCTCACAGCAGGTCATGCAAGCAGGTCATGTCGCCAACTGGGAGACAGTGTGCCACGTGAAGGCTCAGGTGTGAGCACACAAAGCTCACATCAGGTAGTGACAGAGCTGATTTGACTTAAAAAAAACCTCATGTCCCACAGAAGACAGTATCTCTTATGTGACTTCATAGGCTTAACTTCCCGGGTCCCCACAAGGGATAAGCCAATTACAAGAGCCATCACACTTAGTAAAGTCAAAGCTATGGCTTCCTATGAGGTATTCACAATTCATTTACTGTTCCTCTGAGTCCAGATGCAAATTTACTAATCAGGGGGATCATTTTTACTGTAAGCATTGTTGCCTGGTAACGTAGTTGACATACCTGTTTCCATCAGGTTGCCAGGGGAATAGAGGTAAGAGAGTTAACTGAAGGTTATTGGCAAAAGGGAAAAAGATTTGACCCACACTTGTCCACAGTGTCTTCCATTGTCCTTTTCATGTGGGAAGTATTCAGCAATATTCATTTGGTTTACTTTGATGTATTGTGTTTCAACTATTTTTATGACAGGAAAAGTGTGAAACAGGAGTTGAGAGTAGGGAGGTAAGGCTGGGCAGTTCAGCTAGGACTACTAGATTGTTAAAAAGCACTGAATTCCGTACTAAAGATCTTGGCTTTTATTTATCTTGTAGATGTTCAGGGAGGAAAAAAAAAAGCTTTGAGGAAGAATGATGTGGTCAAGAATGACACTTCGGAAGGTCACTTTGGCTGTAGTGTGGAGAGTAGATTAGAGGAGATTCAGATTTGAGGCTGGTTGGTTCATTTCTACTAAGTATTTACCTTCTTTTGGGGAGGTATTTCTTGGTAAGCAGAAAGAAGGAATACTCAGTTCTGTGTTTTGCAGGAGTTTAGAACTGCTGGACAGATTCTGCATGATCCATTAGACGGGCCTGAACCAGATCGTCTTTCTAAATTTATTTGCCACTCCCCTACCCACAACTTGGAGACTGGGTGTTTGGGAGGATTACTCTGAACTGCCTCCTAAGAACATTGGATTAACACTAAGAAATAATCCTAACGTCCACTGGTCTTCCCTGATCACCATTTGACTCACTAGTATGCCGTATTTTGCTTTTTGCCAGAGTTAAATTATAGAAGTCTTTTGGTGGCTTTTTCTCTTCTTTCTTTCGTTTTTGTTTTTTTTTTTTTTTTTTTTTTAAAGTCGGTTGTACAGCAAGCCAGGGAGTTTCTTTAATGGCTAACTGGTTTAACATTTGCAGTGATTAACCGTTTCTAATTACAAGAAGTTGTGAAACACAGCGCTTCACGTTTTCTCCTCTCACTGCTTACGGCACCCTTTTTACCCTTTCCTTACCCAGATTACACCATTCCATCTAATATAAAATACAGGTTATAAAATCTGATTGGTCCTACTGCAGAACCAAGTTGATCTGTCGTGGTCGGCTCATTGTGTTCAAAGAACTCAGGCAATTTTGCTTGATTCTATTTGTGTCTATAGAGTACTGATTGATTACTTTTTCCCAGCATCATAAAGCTGCAGAGAAGACAGAAACACTTACTGGATTTGGTTCAGGTCAGTAAAAGATAAAATTATGGCTATCCAGATTATTACTTTTTATGGCACAGAAGACAGCTAGGTGCACATGCCAAACCTAAAGTATGCAGCAGGAATTGAGCAGTGGTTTGCCATCATATTTATGGTATTATAGTTTTCATCCTTGGGCCACAGCAAATATATACTTAAATTCACAAAATCTGAGGAGTAGGTGGCAAGGAAATCTTTCTTTTTTACCTGTTGTCAAGTCAAAGATCTATTTTAAAAAGTAAATACTCTGTTATAATCTTGCTATGGTTTCCATAATACCCATTGTGATAACTTTTATAGATGAGTTTGGGGATAAAAAGGCCGTATAATATTAATTTAGCAGGTTTTTAAAATTTTACTTGCTCTGCTACCAGTCACTAGTACCATCTGAGGGATGAAAAGGCACTTTTGATGTTAATGTGGGTTAACACTTCATCCTGTAAGAAGTAATGACAGAAATTGGGAGGGAGCCAAGTGGGGTGAAATAAAAGTCACATGGGCACTAAACTGCAATTATGATGAACTTAACAATATTTTATTATATTGGGAGTGATGTGTTAAGTACCCTTTTTTTCTTGTGTAGTGCCTATTTGATTTTAGTTTGGTCATCTTATTGGTGAAGCGTTTAAGTCTGCTCTCCCGCTTTCTTCTGGACCTTGATAACCTAGATAACAAATCAACTGTGCTCTTAATCTGCCTCCCAAGTTGGACGATGTGGGAAATACTTCCTCAACCTTCTCACAAGGTAGTTGCGAGTTGTGAATGAGACTACTTTAAAAACAAGAAGCAATGTGGTGTACTTGAATGTGTATGGTCTTTAGAGAGACCTAGGAGACGGCTCTGCTGCTCTGCAACCCAGCAGAGGGGTCCAGACTCCTCGCCCTAACTTTCTGATGACCCCTTCTTTGACTTTGGACTTGATTCTTTGTAGCAGTAGCCTTCTTCCCTTTGGGAAGCCAAAGAGTGTGGTGTTTTGAGCTATATATGTGGCTGCTATTTTTATCTTGTCTGTTGTAATGTGAGGAACTCCTCTGGGTGGGCCTGGTGAGGAAGGAGCCGGCTGTGTGAGGAGCCAGAGCGTGGGGTCCCTGAGCGCTGTGGGCAGATCCAGGAGCAGCTGAGTGGCCTAGGATTACGGATGACCCCAGAGTGCACTGCAGGGAGGGCAGTGATGTCAGAGCACAGACGAGGACAGCACTCTTTGGATCTGAACGGGACACTGACTTGAAGGACTCTGGACAGCAGGCTGTGATGGACACTGGCCATGTTCTTAAAGGATACTTCTCACGGCAAGAGGCAGGGTGGTCAGAGCTTTTGGGGGCTTGGTTAGGTCTCCCAGAGGAGGGCTGTTGTGTTTTGCAAGTTGGATTAGGGAGAGGCCCAGGTCCAGGCTTAGAATGCTATCGATGCTGATCGGTCACCTTGGGAAGCCAGATGTCACCTGCACCACCTGACTCCCTGGAACACGGAACCGCCCTGCAGACACGCGTGGGCCTCCTGGGCTGTCCCGCTAACACCTGTCGCCGAGTCATTGCTCCCGGGGCCCAGCACGTCCTTGACCTCCAGCTGGCCAGTTCGCTCTTCACCAAGAGGGGGTGCCCACCGAAGGGGGAGCCTCCTCAAGGTGTTGATCAGGCCATTCTGAGCTTTTGCACCTGTGCAGCGGCCCTCCGTCTGTGTGGACTGCAGCTCGAGCCAGGGCCTGTGCACTGAGGCAGTGGGGTCCTTTCTTGGCGTGTAGGGGTGGGTGCTGCAGGGGCTGCCAGCCTGGGTGTGCACTTGGGGAGCTCCTGTTTGCAGTGATGGCGTTTGGAAGGGGTTAGCTCTCTGATACCCATGCCATGTCCATCCACCCCACCCCTTTTCCAGTCATGAGCACAATGGTCTTACATTGGATTTTTGTAAAAAAATAAAATAAAATGAGACTCTAACTCAAAAAAAAAAAAAATTGAATTCAGATTGAACCCTGCTGCTCACCAGAGACATGCAACCTCACTTCACATCAGTATCCTCACGTGTGAGGGGAAAGGGGAATGAACCCTGTTTGCCCGAGTGTCTGTGACAACTAAATGCCCCACTCAATATAAAGTATTACGCTTGTTATCGTCCACATTGACACAATCAGGAAATAGTAGCTGCTATTACAAATCTAGATTCTTACTCACTTGCACATGCTACTTACTTAATCCCATTTAACTGAAGAGAAAACCAGAGATTGAGGAGGAGGTGAAGCGTTTTGTCCAAATTGTACATCTGGCTGGGGAGTGGCTCAGTTATTGACTCATGTTCTTGGGACATCATCTCGATTAGTAGGCTGCCACTAACCAGTGATAATGCGGGAGAATGACAGCAGAAGCACCCCCACCAGCTACCTCTGAACTGACCCATGGCTTTAACCTGATGCACTCTATTCCCTTTATAAGTTATACTTACCCATCCCAAGAGCTAACTGATCACTGGCGGATGGGTAGGCGGTTCCACAGCAGACCCACGCGACTCTGTGCCTACCTCTTGAGTTGGGTACTTACCAAAAGTTGGTTGTGTTTGTTCACAGACCTGTTTTTAACAGTTATTCTTGTTATAGTAACTATAAAATCTTTGTAGACATGTAAATTAATGAGAGTATAAGGAAAAGAGAATTCATTCTTGGAAAATTAAGTTGACTGCTTTGGAACATCATCTCAACATAAGTGAATTGTTAACAAATTTGCTGTCAAATTTGATGAAGGCTGGATAACTGTAAAAGACGGGGGAGGGGGGCGGAATCATCAAAAGTATAAAGCAGAGCCTGTCAAAGTGCCCAAGTTCATGGTCCAGCTAACTGGTCTTTAGACTGTTAGTGGTTCTCAAGGAAATAAGGACCCCACACCAGAATGTAAATTAACTACATCACTAAGCACTCTGTTTGGTTCAGCTAACAGTTTTTTCGTGGTAAGACTTTCCCCTTGAAGGAAGCAGTGCATTAATTTACATTCTGGCACAGGCTTTTTGTCGCGTGGTGGATAGACCACTGGTCTAATGGATTCTGTATTCATATTCTTTCAGAAGTGCTTTCAAGTTTTGTCTCCATTTATAGAAATCATAAGTGGAAATCATAGATGATGGGTCATTGTGGGCATGGCTTATGCAAGAAAGAGGGCACAAACGTAGCAAGAGACCCACATCAAATATATGGCATTAACCCTATATGAAAAGATTTGTGAATGAATGTGCATTTATGTTGAAATAAAATCTTTAAGGATATGTAAATATAATTTTTATGATTACTGACTTTTTCATTTAATGGAGTAACTATAGGTTTCATCCAGCAAGAGGGCTTTTATTATCCTCAGAGTTCCAGCTTAACTGGAAATATGTCTTCGACTTCTGCAGCTGTCTTAGCATCCTCTGCACACCTTTGTGTTTTTTGATCATGTTGTACTGCAGTTTTTAAATTGAATGTCAGTTCTCGTATTGTAAGTGCTTGAAATGCCATAGTAGCCCTTTCTGTAGCCTTCATGGAGTTTCCACTCTAGGAGAGAAAGCAAGCATTAAATAATTTCAATGAAATTATTGAGCTATCTGAGCAAGTAGTTTGGGTTGCTGTGTGATCGTATAACAAGGAGACATAGTTTAAAGGTTAAAATTTGTCCCATTTTCACCTTGATCTTGTGTAAGTATGCAAAGGGTACCCAAAGAAATAAAATCCTTGTCTTAGATGGCTTTTTCCACGAGATCACACTTCAATTTTCAATGTATAGCAGAGTTCTCAATTGCTGAGCTTTCAATCTACCATATAACTTACAAAGCTAAATCTCTCACCTTGTTACAGCTGAATTCAAATTAGATACTTATTTTTAGTTTTCATTTACTGATAAAATCAGAAATATACCCCAAATATTTTTAACACAGCGAAAGATTTGACATCGTGCTAGAAATCTAATTTTGGATTTCAGAGTGTATTCTAAGCTTTTTTTCATTACGAAATAAATTTTGATGTCATGTGTTTGTAAAACATAGTGAAAAGAACGCAAAGATAACCAGTGTTAATGGCCCAGGAGTCATTTCTCTACACTTTAAATTTCTGATTTCTTAAATAAATTGATTTTTAATTGTAAGCTAAATATGGCTCTAGATCCCATTTTCCTAGCTATTTGGTTGGTAGATACATAATTAAAGCTAAATTTGTCTGAAGCTACACTCAGCCATCCTGAAACTATCCTTCTTACTTTCTTATTTATGTTACTATTACCACTCTTCTTCCAGTTGCCCAGGTTTGAAAATACTGTCATCTATTTGTCATCCTGTCCATTTGCCACAGATATTTTATCAGATCTGTCTCTGTAATATCTTTAACATCCATCCGCCTTTCAGGCCTCATTGCTTCCAAACAAGGTTACTGTCCTCTCACTTCAAAGAATTTTCTAACTGGTATTCCTACCCATAGCATCTTGCCTCACAAATCCATTCTTTACTTGCCAAATTAATTTTTTTGAGGCATACCTCTAAAATCTCAACTCAAGAACCTCATTCTCTCCCAAATAAAGGACATACTCCCTGATAATTCATCAAGGGTTTCATTCAAAACTTTCTCCTCCTATATTTTTAGATCTTTCAAATCACAGTCTGTGTCATTCATTTATTTCATTTACTCTTTGGTTTAAATCCAATAAATGAATGCCATGCACTCTACAAGTTGTTAGGGATAGAGTGGCCCTTGACCTGATGAATTTTCCTGTCTGTTTTTTCATCTGTGAGTTCTTTCTGCGTACAGTACAATTTGTTGAGTTTACATAAATAACAGGATTTTTTTTTTAATTTCTAATACTTGCTCTTTATGATGTTGAAGAAGAGGTAAAGAATATCTGATATATTTCTGGAATTAAAGTTAAAATTAAATCTCAAAACTTTTCTGATATTTTTCTGCTATCATACATTTTTAAATGTTACCGAAATTATAGCAGTCTTCAAAATTTTTTTAAATAAGCCAAATTTTGAAAAAAGACGTAATATGACAGAGTTTTAAAAGTATCCTGGAATTACCAAACTTTAAAGGGTTCTTTGAAATTATGTGTTGTCATTTTTTTAATTGTTGAGGGAAAACTTGGGGAGGTGAAGTGCTGCTGAGTTAGTACAGTAATATTAATTCTGGGTGTGTTTTATGTGATATATATAACACATTTAAAACTATAGAGATAGATCCATTAAAATTGATTACTCATAAAACAAATACTGTTGTCTTAAAATCTCTATGTGAAGAGAGGTTTGTATAACGATTACCCACATAAACCAGTTGGCAGAATGGCTGCAACTCGAACTGTTGAGAGAAGCCATAGCTTTAAAAGCCACACTGTTGAAGTGAGCCCATCTGCAGTCTATCTTAATGACATTTCAGTGTTACTGTTGTAACACTGAATAGTATCATCTTTTAAATTCACAAACTAACATTTGAGCAGTTTTGAAGCAGAAATTGCATGTGAATTCCTTAATTACATTTTGAAAAATGTATTCATAATCGACACTTAATCTATTTTAAATAGGGTGTGAGCTTTTGTATCTCAAGTTTAAGTGAAGCAAAGTTACTTTGAAAAGGTACAGAATATAATTTGATAATCAGTTTGAAGAAAGTTTTGTGTCAGTATGAAAAGACATTTGCTGTTTAGCCAACAGATTTCAAAGTGATAAAAATTTTATGCCTTAAGAATGAAATAGAAAAAAGAAATTCTTAAAGCAACATATTGTGATTTTTCTCTTAGGTTGAAAAATACTGAAAAGGTTTTTGTTGCCAGAGGTAAATGTTTTCTAATATTCTTTTTAACATTTGGTTCTTTATTTTATAATTTAAAAAATGTACAGTATAAGTATATACCTTTTATTATTGCTCTTACAGTTGTTGGATTCATTCTTTCATTAGAGAAATATTTATTGAGCACCTGTCTTTCAGGTACTGTTTTAAGTGCTAAGGGCTAAAACAATGAACCAAGTCAGTCTCTACTGCAGCTAACTTTGTAGTGAGGATAAAGATAACAAATAAGGGAGAGAACAGCTAATATATCAGGTGGTAGTAAGTACTACAAGAAAACCCAGGAGGCTCAAGGGGATAGAAAATGATGAGGGGGTCTAGTTAATGTGGAGTAGCCCATGCAGGCCACTTTGGTAATTTAACAATGTAATAACTTTTAATATGTGTTGATCTTTCATAAATAATTACCCTAGGAAGTACTACTCATCAGAGCTGGAAGAATATTTGAGTGAAACAATATTAAATTACATGGTAGAACTTGATGGGACAGAAAAAGTGTTATTTAAATAAATGCTGAATTCCATGCCATGAAAGCATTAATGTTTAAATTTACTACATATTTTTCCTAAAGTATTTGATCCAAGAATTCAATTAAGGTAGAAAATAGTTCTGTGAACCCGTTTCTAACTTTGGGGCTATAAGAAGCTACTTTACCAAAAAGATAATTTTTAATGTATTTTGTTAGAATGAAGATTTTCCTGCAAGGTACCCATGCTTAGACAGGCTTAAGCTTAGGCAAAAATTATTAAATTAGAGATCTAGCTGTAAGGGATTTTGAGCAAATTCTGTCTTTGAGGAGTATTTTCTAGTTTTGCTTGCCTAAATTCTCCCCATTTGTCAGCATTTCTCGTAATCAATTTGACATTTACAATTTTTTTAGTAATACTGATTTTTTTTAAAACTTTAATTTTATTTAAATATTCTATTTTAATTGTTATTTTTGTCCTCTTTCTAAGTTCTGTTTTTTTTTTCTTTGATTATATTTACTAGAAGATAAGAGAGTATACTGGCAAATTTTTTAAGAGCTAGATCTTTATTAATTCTGTCATTTTTCTTCTTAGTTTCTCTCTAATTTTTATTATTTCATAACTCCTTTTAGAGGACTGATTTGGCTTTCAACTTGGGTAGACTGCTTAGTGTCTGTCTTTTTTTCCTTTTTAAATAATGAATGCATTTAGAAAGTTATAAATCTTACAAAGGAAATATTCCCCTTACTGTAACAATTTAAGCCATCCACTGTGCTTAGGTGCCATTCCTTTTATCAAAGCCTTCAGTTTTGTTTTGTTTTGTTTTGTTTTGTTTTTGCTTCATGGTTCTGCCTACAATCATCAATCTCATCTTCCTGCTGGAGCATTCTCATCATTCTGAGATGTTCCGTATCTTTTAAACTCAAATAAACAAATGAGCAAAACAGATGCATTGTCTTGATTCCTCAACTCTTCCAGCTGCAGGCTCATTCCACAGCCTCACTATTCGGCAGAACTTTCCTAAGGAGTTGTCTATACATGCTCTCTTACTTCTTATCTTCCATTAACTCTTCAACCCACCATAGTCTGGCTTTTGTCCCTATCCCTTAACTGAAACTGTTGCTGTCTGACTTGGCAAAATTTTTACATTGCCTACTCCAGTGGGCATTTTCCACTCGACCTCTTATTTGACACAATGATCATCCCTTTTGCTTTGAAACACCTTTATCCTTTGACTTGCCTTAAACCATGCCCTGCTGATTTTCCTCTACTTCATTAGTTGTCCCTGTCTCCTTTGGTGTGTTTATCTTTTAGAGTTCCTTGGAGCTTGGATCTGAGCTCCAGGAACATTTGCCCAACTATCTGACATCTCCACATAGATGTCTCAAAGTTACCTCTAACTTAACAAGAAATATACACTAATTTTAAAATATCATAGCTAATGAGGGAGTGTGATAAAATGACTAGATACAATATAAATGTACTCAAACTTTTGTTACAGTGGCAATAACCATGTGGAAATGAAACTAGAAAGGTATTGCATTTACAACAGTGAGAAAAAAAAGGAAATGAAAGAACATGATAAAAAATTTAATAAGAAATGCACAGGACCTATATTTAAAAGATTTTAAAGTCTTATTGATGAGCATGAGATCTGAACAAACTATAAAACATATATTCTTGGATTATATTTACTAGAAAAATTTTAATGTCATAAAATGCCAGTCATCTCAAAATTAACATACAAATTTGATGCAGTTCTGATTAGAATCTCAATAGGGTTGGGGCTTTTTTCAGAGGAGAGGATTGGGTCATATTATTTAAAGTATATATACAGAAGAGTAGATAATTAAAATTAGATTTAAAATTATTTTAAAAGAATATATGTGGAAATAAGAACTTGCTTTAACAAATATTAAACATATTGTAAATGTACTATAATTAAAACATTGCAATACTGGCATAAAATAGACAAATAATGGAACATAATTAGCATTCTGAAATTGATCTCTGTATATGGGAAGCTAATTCATAACAAAAATAATACCTCAATTTAGTGGGAAAGGGTGGCTTATAGTAAAATGATGTTGATAATAGACTGAGGGCTCATATTAGAAATATAAAGAGCTCCTACAAATCAAGAAGATAAAGACAGACAAGGTAATAGAAAAAAAAAGAGAGAGCAAGGGAATTTAAAAAAGGACCTTTCACAAAGAGGCAAGCCAAATGACCAATTCACATGAAAAGTTACTCAACCACATTAATAATCAGAGAAATGTAAAGTAAAACCAAATGGGTACCACTACACCACCATCATCATGACTAAAATTAAAGTCTGACAGTACCAGTGTTGGCTGCATATGGAGTAACTGGACTTCCCATATGCTGCTTGTAAGAGTGTAAATCAGTAACAAGAATCAAAGTTGAATGCATATGTACGAAAATGTTTATAGAATTACTTGCAAAAGTCTAAAATCAGAAACAACTCAAATGTCAGCAATGAATGGATTTGGATGGTCATATATTTATACAATGGAATAAAAACCAGCTATCAGCTGCTACAGACTACAGCACGGATTAATTTCAAAGCAATGGTGAGTAAAGAATATATGAGATTCAAAACAGATAAAATTATGCTAAGGATGGTGGTTACCTTTGAAGGTGCTTGTGGAAGACTTTTGAATGCTGGTAATGTTTCTTTTCTTAACCTGAATAGGGTTGACATTGTGATAATTTATTGGGCTCTCTACTTATGATTTGTACATTTTTCTATTGTATGTCAAACTTTAATTTTAAAATGTTTCTAAAGGTTGCTCTCCATTTGGGAAATAGATTAGAAAAAGTATTTGTAAAACAAGACAGATGAAGAGTTAATATACAAAGAGCTTCTAGTTGATAATAAGGAAAAATCAAACAGCCCAAGAGAAAAATAGGCAAAGAGTATAAGTAGCTAGTTCAGAAAACTACAAATCAAAATGGTCTATAAACCTATGAAAATATGCTTAAGCCCGGTAGTCATCAGGAGTTTAAAGAATTACCATATTCATTGTTGACTGGTGGGTCTATAAAAGTAAATGAGGATGCCCTCACTTCACTTTTGAAAACATGAATCTCAGGCAAGTGAGTTATCTATTCATTCCTTCAGCCCAGCAGTTCCACTCCTGGGAATAAATTCTATAGACAGAAAAGTCTCACAAGGACGTTTATTTCAACAGAAACAAAAACCTGAAGTCAGTTCACATGTCCGTTAGCAAGGAGGTAGTTTAATAAATTGCATTTTATAATTATGAAATATTATGCAACTATTTAAAAATCATTATTAGTTTATATTTCCATATATATAATTTTGGTGAGAAAAGCAAAATGCCAAAAATATGTATACAATCTGATCTCTTTTATAAAACAATAGCAAAATCCCCTGTATATGTGTATAGAAGTTTGGATATGGCTTTTATTAAACAAGGACAAAGGTGTGAAAGGCTGTACACCAGGCTGTCAACACGATCACCAGGAAGAATGAATGGAGGAAAATTGACAAAATAAATGTCTCTGAAAAAAAAAAAACATGCAGAATGAGTCCACTGATGCAAAAGATTGGGGTGCTGGTTTTTTTTTTTTGTATTGTATGTATATTATGTATGTATGTATGTAACTAAACCCATGATTATGACAGCAGGGGCTAAATATTGGACTTGGCCTTTGCCAACCCAAATCCTAGCATCCCTTTTAAAATCTGAAAGCCTATTTCAGTGACTAACTAATCTCCTACCTGCATCTCTAGCCTACTCAGAACAGCTACTGTATTAAAAAAGTATTTATTTAATGTATATCTCAATATCTTGGTGAAAAGGGTCTGTGGCCCCTCTTGAGAGTAGAAGCATGGTTTAACATTTTAACATCCATATCTCCTTAAGTCTTT
This sequence comes from Camelus ferus, assembly GCF_009834535.1. Classification (NCBI taxonomy): domain Eukaryota; kingdom Metazoa; phylum Chordata; class Mammalia; order Artiodactyla; family Camelidae; genus Camelus; species Camelus ferus. The sequence goes on from NC_045697.1 coordinate 28,155,441, forward strand.
GTATTTCTTCTCCATATCAAATTGAGAAACATCTGGCATATCAATGGCCTTCAATGAAGTCCACTCTTGTGTTGAGACTTCATCTGATCCACCAAACAGCAAAACAATTAAAATTAGCTATTGGAGCTAGCACGTTGTAAGTGGACTTCTCTGGTAAGTGTTCTCGTATTGGCAGAATGAATCCAATTTAAAATTAATTTATATAAAATTATATGTATTAAAATGTATTCTTTATAATGTTCATTTATTCTTTTCTCTGCCAGAGTATAGCCTTCTTAAAAGAAACATTTGTTTCTTATTCATCTTTCTACCTCTTGTGGTACCTTGTACGTATAAATGCTTGGTAAATACTTACTTGAATGAAGAGTGATGGTAAGATCATTATGAACTACTGCAGTGGCATTTCTTCATTGTGGGTCTATACCGTGCACTGCAAGATGTTTACCATCTCTGGCCCCTGCCCATACAATTGCCCATAGCCCTCTCTGGTCATTCCAGCAACTAAACATCTATCCCCCCTACTTCCAAGAAGGTTTTTTGGGATGCAAGACCAGAGGGTTGGTGCTACCCTTGTTGAGAACCACAAGGCTAGAGTAATTGGAGAAGCCATTCTCAGGGCAGCAGTTCCTCTGCTAAACCTTGAAGGATGAATAGGATTTCAAAACCAGAGAAACTGGGGCACAAACAGCATATGAAAGAGGAAGCAATATAACATAGACCCTGTCTTAACTGATGAAGTATGTGTCTCTGTTGGAAAATAGTTAGAAACAATGTTGGATAGGTAGAGTGGAGTTAGAAGGGTGTTGAGAAAAGGAGTGTGACAGAGGTGAGAGTAGAGGGAGAAGTGTCGATCACTCTCTAAGGCATCCTGCATATTACCGCCAAATTCATTTTCTAAAACATTGCCCTGTTCAGCAGTCCACTTAACATTGCCTGCTAGCCTTTATATCTTTGCTGGGTGCTCACGGCATTGTATCTCATCTTATGCATCCATCCTTATCTCTTACTACTCCTTAAAATTAATTAAGTATGTCTGGCTGGCTGATCAAACTGGTATTTCCCTGTCTGTCTTTGTCGATATGCCCACTTCATTCTTTTATTAGTATCTTTCTTCCTTTATAAGATCTTTCACCATCCTGACTATACAATTTCTTGGTATTCTTAGAAGCCTTTTCCCTAATGAAACTGGCCCATAGCACTTCACACAATCTTGGCATTTCCTGTTTCTCTGATAGTATTTATGGTTTGTCCTGTGCTGTTTAGCACAGGTTATATATGCTTTTCATTCCACTCATTCTTATTTCTCTGAATAATTTTTATTCTCCTAAAGAGCTTTGTGATGTTAAGATACTTGCCTCACAGTATTTTTTGTAATCCTCCAAAGCAGATCTTTTCCCCACTTCACTCATTTGATAATAGTAATTGCCTTTTGAGTAAAACTATTTGATGTAGCATTAGATATTGAGCACCCTGAAAACACAAATTCTGTATTTGTAGATTATAAAATGTTCATACTGCAGCATTATAGTGTTTCTTATATTTAAGTTATCAAATATTTTTGTTTCAGTAACTCAATTATTTTTGAGGTTAGGAACCAAGATGTATATATCTGTCCCTCCCAATGCCTAGTAGAGTGTCTTGCTCACAATAGCTGTGCAGTATTTTAAATTTTGATTGCATTTGATTGATTTTTTGAATTTGCTTTATCAATTCGAGCTATAACCATGATCAGACCATTGTTCTGTTTTGCTAACAACAGGGGGCACCATTAGGGTACTTATACGCCCAAGAAATAATCCTGTCCCAGTCCTAGGGAGCTTTCTGGAGCCGCACTTTCCTTTTCCTAAGTAGTGTCATAGAAATCTGGCTATTGTACTAAATCAGCGTGGCCCAATCCTAATTATAGACCAATATTGACTTCGGGTTATTTATTTGAAAAAGAGTAAGTACTGTTATAGTTTGGTCCTTTGTAGTTTTCTAACTTTGTCTTTCTCCTTGTTCCCAATATTCTTTGCTCAAATAAAATCTTACCAGGATCTTCCTATATTAATGAAATACACTCCTCTTCTGAAGAAAGAAGATAGAGGTGGAGAGCAGTGAACGGGAACCCCACCTTTTTATTCCTCCTCCTTCCTCGCCCCTCATCCAAAGAGCACAGCTTGAAAAATCTAACTCATCTAATTTTAAAATGCTTTAAATAAAAAAAAAATGTTTTATGATAGCTCACTTAGGAACTTAGAATAAAAATAGGAACACTTTAGTTTTACAGTGATTTTTTAAGTACAAAGGAGAATGCTGTGGACTACATTTCTTGTTTCAGCAATAAAAGAGTTAATATACTAAGCAGCAGAGACTGAGATACTGCCACGGGATAGTGCTTTCTGTCTCTGTCATTTGTGGTTTAAGAAAAGGGGGTGGTGTTCTGCATTTGAAAGGATTTTAATGAATGCTGTCAGTGTTTGCGAGAGCTAATGGTCAGTATGGGAAAGGAGAGCAGGGGAAAGTGGTCTAGCTGCTTCAGGATAGGTGGATGAGAGTTTGTTCTGATTGAACGGAATGTTCCACCGTGTTTCATCTTTTTTCATTGTCCTTTGTTCTTTATAATGTGATATATTGGTATAAAAGTAAATGTAGATATATATGTGAATGTGATTTATCTTCCTTTCAATTTGTTTATTGTGTACAGCAGGGCATATACTTCTCTTGTCTTGGTTGGATGCATAAATCTGTGTGCAGTGCTTTTTGCCCGTTGCCTAGACGATCACTTGGTTTCTCTGAGGATGTCTGGTTCTCGTAAAGAGTTTGATGTGAAGCAGATTTTGAAAATCAGATGGAGGTGGTTTAGCCATCAAGCAGCATCTCCTAATTCTACAGTTGACAGCCAGCAGGGAGAATTTTGGAATCGAGGACAGACCAGAGCAAATGGTGGGAGAAAGTTTTTAGATCCATGTAGCCTACAATTGCCTTTGGCTTCAATTGGTTACCGAAGGTCCAGCCAACTGGATTTTCAGAATTCACCTTCTTGGCCAATGGCATCCACCTCTGAAGTCCCTGCATTTGAGTTTACAGCAGAAGATTGTGGCGGTGCACATTGGCTGGATAGACCAGAAGTGGATGATGGCACTAGTGAAGAAGAAAATGAATCTGATTCCAGTTCATGCAGGTCTATTATTTTCTTACTGTTAGAAGTGGGGTGTGGGGTATATTCTCTATACTGTTTAAAATAATTTAGTATTATTATTTAAAATCTATGATTTTATATATATATATATATATATATGTATATATATATACATATATATGCATATATAATATCTTGGTATGTAGTACTTTTGCTGGGATTTTAAAAATTGTTCTAATATTGACTTTAATTCTATAAAATTATAAAGACAACAAATAGCTTTGAAATATGTTATGTTCCATATATAGATCTGGCTCTGCCTTGAAAATAATATATGGTAGCAATTTTATGCATCATTGCTTTGCAGTTTGCTTCATCCATTTACCTTCTATAGTTATAGCAAAACTGTAAGACATTTCTATAATATAAAAATTTTTAGGACATTTCAGTTTGCAACAGATTATAGAGTCATGTTTTAATTTTAATGAAAATGAAAGACTTTACAAGGAGATGCACATTGCAGTTGCCAATAATTTTTTACACCCTTGCAGTTGTCAATAATATTTTTCTTATTATTTCTCTTTGTCCTATGTCGCAGCCCTTCAGAGTAATACAGAGAATACAGTAACATGTCTCTTCCTAAGATGACAGCTACTAATTCCTGTTATCTTCACTTCACTGAAAATTGTGCTATTTAGGGAAATGAAGGACATTCCTTCAGTAACGTATAAGGGAACATAGAAGAGCTAGTTGTGTGTGATTGGCTAGTGAAAAGGGGGCAAAAATAAGGGGAAATGAGTTTGAGGAGAGAAAAATCGGTAATTTTGTAATGACTTTATCTTCACCCATGTGGAGCCAGGCTTATCTTTGAAATAAATTTTCTTAATCAGTTTAAACTACTATGGCATATTATGTAACAAGTTAGAGTCTTGAAAGTCATCTTTCTGATCATCTTCACTCAAAAATATTTAAAGGCTTATTATTTTTCTAAATTGATTACTGGATCCTTTTTCTTCTAAAATTTCTCTGCAGGTTTTAATAGCACTTGTAATTTGTATGTTGGTTATTAATATAGGCATCATAAGAGATGGAGACAAAATGAGTTCATATATTCAATAATCTCTTACTGGGGAATATTTACTGCCTTCTCTTCTAATCTTCAGAATATGGAATTCTGAACTGTGGTGTTGGAATAATAATAAATATAGACCAGTCATCTATAATCATATGTATAATGAAGAGAGGGGAATATCTCTACATAGGTAACTAGTGTATTTAATTACAATTTTTAAAATTAGTTCATGATTTAGCAGTATCTTAAGGGAATAGGAGCCACTAATAATTTTAATATGGAGAGCAACTGAGTTAATATGGTTTGATTGTTTTGTATTTTCTTTGGGTACTTGTTGCCATAAAGAGAGTAATTTATATAGTAAAAGGTTCAGGGTTTATCATTTTTGTGGGAAACTGAAGAGTAATCATCTTTTCATTTGGAAATCAATACAAAGTATCAAGAACATTTTTAACAAAATTAGAAAAAAAACAAAACATTCATTCATTTACCAGCCTAAGTATAAAAACCTTAACATGTATCTACTACCTGGAGAGATTATACATAATGTGAGTATAAAACTTATATACATGTATAATCTTAGAAAGGTTATACACACATGGTATAATTTACTTCCTTAGAGCAAAGGTAATTTGCATAGCTAATGATTACTGAAATTAAGTTAATCTGTTCTGTAGAATCCATATTGAAATATCTTGATGGGATATTCATTATGACAGAAAAAGATTGCTTTTTTTTCATTAAGAGATTGCTATGTGCATCCTTCAAGAACATAACTGACATTTTTATTTAGAGAAGTTATAAAAATAAGAAACTTTTTAAATCTAAAATAAGTTGTTTTAAAAATACTAATTGTTTTAACATGCTAGTTGTTTTAAAAATGCTAATCAAGAAAATTGAAAGTAAATAACAAGATGGGGAGTAAACAGTTTACATCTGTAGTCACCAATTTCTAAAATATCATTTTGAAAATAAAAGGGATTAAAGAAAATGTCTCTGATTTTTAGATATAAGAGAGGAAATGTGTGAAAGATATTTAATATTCTTGATGGCTTGAAATTTCTATCTTAACATCTTACTGCAAAAAAGTAAAAAACATTCAGATTTTAGGTATGTCAATTGTGTGTATACTTTCACTTTTCCACTTTTTTCTAGATTAAATATATTTAATTCTCACATTCTCCTTTGATCCTTCAGCTATGAGTCTTTGATCTTTGTCATGAGGATACATTTATTTTCCTCCAGCTTTTTGATTAAGTGAGCAATCTCTCTAGGTGTTTGCCCTCTACTGTAAAACAAATCAAAAACTATCACCATTAATGTCAAAAAAAAGCTACACTGACATTCATCAAATTTTGTATATAACTTGGGAATAGTCCTTTTTCTTATATAATATTTGCAAATAATAAAATATATAGTAAACATTTTATTTGCATATACTATATAGATTGATATCTTAAAATATTGAAGGCATAATGGGAAAATACATAAGATATATGGAAAATTTCTCATTTACATGGCCATAATACTTACACAGATCTCAGAACTTAGACTGAAATTTTGAGTTATTAGAAAAAGAGGAAATCAGTTGAGTGTATTTATACATATACCTACAGTGGGTAGACAATTTAATTGAAAGTGGAAGTTAGGAGGCATCACATGTTGCTAATGTGTTTGATCAGTTGCAGTCTATGCAGGAGAAATGTCTTCTTGAGCCTTAGACTTAGGGTGATTTCTGCTGCCACATATCTAAGTGATTTAAAAGTTTCTCACCTTTTAACTTTGATCTTGGGTCTGTAGCCTCGCCACTTTTTCTCCATAGGAATCATCTAAGCCATTACTTCATTGTTAAAATACAAACTTTGTTTTTTACACCGTGAAGAATTTTAGATCTTAAGCAACAGAGTTGTCACCTTCTGTGTGAGCAGTAAGTTCCTAAGACTTTCACTCAGGATGAATTTTCACCAGGGCTGCAAGGTTTACATGGTGGCTCACCATGTGCCTATAGTATAAACACAGTTTACACTTTACTTGATTTGCCAGCTTTGAAATTATGTAATTTTGACATATTGGGTGAAATCTCTTATTTCAAACTTTGTTTATAAAGTTAGGGTTTAATATTTTATATGTCAGACTATTTTTAGTCAATGTATATAAAATATTACTCTACAGTATCCACAAAAAATAATAGCTCATATTGACTGGGTACTAACTGTCTGTGAGACACTGTTCTAAGCATTTTAGTACTATATTAACTCATTTAATCTTTACAAATTTCTGAGTTAGATTGCTACTATTATCATTCTAATTATACAGATGAGGCCAGTGAGGCACAAAAAGGGTAAGTAACTTGCTCAAGGTTAGTAAGTGAAATGAAACTGCATTTTAAAAACCTATATAAATTTACAACAGTTTTAGATTTACAGGAAAATTGCTGAGATAGTAGAGTGAGATCCTATACACCCCATACCCAATTTCTCCTCTTATTAATGTCTTGCACGAGTATGGTATATCTGTTACTATTGAACCAATATTGATACATTATTGTTAACTAAAGTCCATACTTTATTCAGATTTCCTTAATTTCTACCTAAAAATCCTTTTTCTGTTACAGGATCCTGTCCAGGGTACTAGTTACATTTAATCATCTCATCTCCTTAGGCTCCCCTGGGCTGTGACAGTTTCTCAGACTTGGTTTTGATGACCTTGGCAGTTTGGGGAGTCAGGTGTTTTGTAGAATGTCTTACTCAACTGGGATTTTTCTGATATTTGTCTCGTGATTAGACTGAGTTATGAGTTTGGGGGAGGAAGACCAGAAAGGTAAAGTGCCATTTTCATCACATCTTATCAAAGATACATCCCATCAATCAGACTTGTCATTATTGATATTGACCTTGATCACTTGGAAACAGCTGCATTTTTGAACCCAAAAAATTAAGATGTAGACTTCATGCTCACATACCAGTAGGCAGCTCTCTGTGCCTATTCATTTAATCACTGACTTCAACTTGGGTTAACATAATAGTTAATGATTCATTCTAACCAGTTTCACCTGCTCTCCTCGACTAATTTTCCCAGGCTGGCTCTTGGAAAAGCCAAGGCTGGCTGGCTTACAGGTGTAGTCTCTTGACATGCCCACAGCTCTTTACCCACAGTCACCCAGTCCATCTTGTTGGATGCTTGCTACCCTGTGTTTCAGCTGCAGATATCACTGAACTCTTCTATCCCTTGTCAGTTGATTTACTATTCTTTGACTCATCTTGAAGGCATTTAGGCTCTTCTCCTCTCCCAACAAGGGGGTTATCTTTATAATATACCATTTCTCAAGCGCCATCTCCTTTTGCTTGACCCTCTTTATGCTACTTCTCCCTGTGTAAATCAATCTGTTAATTCTGGTTCAGTTTAAAATTAAAATCTTCCACATTTCCACATGAAAAAAAATTTGTTTCCAGAGATGGCAAAGTTCAACTACAATGTACTCGTATATAGGAAGGATGTATTGCATTGTCCTCCCTCGCACATATAGGCCCAAGTCATAGCATGGATTCCCTTGACATAAACTACGGAACCTCTCCCCAGAAACCCTCCACATGTGTGTGCAGGTATGTGCATGTATGTGCACTCGTGTGTGTTAAGTATTTCATGTAGGGTTCAAGGAGTTCATGAACCCCCTAAAGCTTATCTGTACACTGTGTCAATCAGTGTTCTTAGTTTTAAGCAACTGAAATTGACTGACTGATTTAAACAGAATAGGAATTTATTGGAATCATATTAGTTCCCAGAAAGAATCAGCTTAGGGAAAAAGACTCTACAGTGGCACAACTGGCCTTTATAACCCCAGATTTTTGAGACAGAAGAACCTATCTTTATGACACTTATTGCTTACATTTTATTTTCATCTATTTGGAACTGGATAGTGAAGTTTTATGTTTTTAGAATTAGATAATTAGGCATGAAAACAATGATAAACACACACATAATCACTCATATGCACAGAGACATGTAATTTGGTTATTTAACTTTAGGGAGTATATTAGTAGGGAAGAGGCTAAGATAATATATCAACGAGATTCGGAAATACAGTGGCTCAAATAAAATAGAAGTTTGTTTCTCTATGACCTAGCAGATGGGCCAGTGGCCCAGGACAGACAGGTAGCTCTGCTATACAAGTTGATTCAGAGATCCAGGTTCCTTCCATGTTGTTTCTCCATCTTGTTGGGTGTTATTCCTTCTTTGTGGTCAGTGTTTCCTCAGCTCCCCCTCTGCATCCTAGCCTGTGGAAAGGACCACGAAAGAAAAGGAAGGAAATTAAATAACACAAGTTGCATTTATCAGTTCTGTTCACATTCCATTGTGGAAAGCCTAGTCACGTGGCCATGACTAGTTGCAAGGGAGGCTCAGATATAGCCTCTGCCTGGGGAGCCATGTGTCCTGCTAAAACTCATTACTGTGGTAGATGTGAAGAATGGTTTGGGGGTTAATCAACAGGGTGCAAGAGGTGAAGACAGCTGGTTAGAACTCTTCAGAAATCTTTGGATCTAATTTTTTAATGAGCTTTTTTCCCCGCATATTTTGTACTATTTTTACCAAAGGGATATTCACAAATAAAGATAAGCAAAAATGGAAAAAGAAAAATCACTAGTTACCCTGGCACCACAAAATAACAACCATTAACAATATGAGGAAGTATCCTTCCAGTATATTTTAAATATAATGAAATATGTTTTTAGAATAAAAATATGAATCTTACTGTACATCTTATTTTGTAAACTTTTTTGCCCAATGTAAACGTTAAAATTAAGACTCTTTTAGTCACAAATAACAAGCTCAAACTAACTTAAGCAAAAATTAGAAATTTTTGATTCACATAAGTAAATAAAAAGTCTAATGTCTTTAGACATGTCTGAATCCAGATACTCAAATAATGCCAGAAATCTTTTTTTCTCTCTAGATTCTCTTTTCCTTTGTGATGGCATTTTCTCGGGCAGGCTTTCTGTGTAGTAGCAAAAAAGCCACTAGCAGCTCCAAATTTACTTTTTATCGGCTTAGCCTCCTCAATGGAAACAGAGTGACCCTTTTCCAAGATTGCCAACAAACATCTTGAAACTGACTCTGATTGGCCTTGTTTGGATCATATGTCCACCCAAACCAATCATCATTGCCAGAAGAGATGATACTCTTATTGGCCAGGCCTCAGTCCCTACCTCACCTTTGCCCAGGGGGAAGCTTCAGCTCTGCCTGTTGTGGACTGAGGTGGGGAATGTGCGGTTTCCCAAAAGGTAAAGATGGGTCTGTTACCCTAAGAAAGACTCCCGAGTAGGCAAAAGCAATATCCACTAAAACAGCTTTCCATGTCATATGTTCTATGTCTTTAAAAATGTTTGCACAAACACACCTTTTGTTTATTTAACCGTTACTCTTTTTTTGTTTTTTGAATTTAGACTGTTTCCAATATTTTCCTGTTAGAAACAGCCTGTGATAAACCCTCCCTGTAGCCAGATCCTACATACAGGTCATTATTTCCTCTGGATAAAGTCTCAAAGGTGTGCACATTTTTAGAGTTTTTGATTTGTATTCTCAAATTCAGTTCAGGAACATCACTGCTATTTTAATTCTCAGCAGCATTGTATGAGAGTGCCCAGTGTCCCTTCCCCTTCACACTGGTTATTATCTTATTTAAGAAAATTTGATTCTTACAAACAACATTTAACTTTCACCATAGACAGTCCGGCCACAGGACCAGAAGAGAACCCCTTAAATTCTAAAACGAAACAATATTTCTCTTGAGAAATATTCTTTGCCTCTTGTCGTTTCTTTTTATACACCTGCCTTGTCCTGTCCTTAATGATAACCCCAACTCCTCCTCCTCCTTACTCGTCTGAACTCTAGGGCGTATTTCAGATCTCATCCGCTACTGTTGCCTTTCGAAACACTAGCCCATATGGATCTTTCCTTTCTGTATATTCTGATAGCAATTACATTCCAACTGGGGATGTATCAGGTGATCTGTTGGAGAAATAGTAAAATATATATATGCGTATATATATATTAGAAAGTCTATTTACATTTTATCTCTTAAACCTCATTTTTCTATTTTATAATATAAATAATAATTATACAATGGTATGCATATGTATATATATATATATATATATATATATATATCTTTTATAAACTAATAAATATCCATATATTGGGGTACATGCCTAAAAGTATACTGAAAAGGATATACATAAATTTTTTTAGAGACTGCTAGTCTATAGTAAGCAATGTACATTCTTAGTTTACATTTGTGATTTTGAATATGCGTAAAAGATGCCAAAAGATTCATGATATAGTCATTTGCGCTTTGGCAAAAACATGAATTCTGAATGCCAGAAGCTGAGGCAGGGGGCTGGGAGTGAATCAGTTACCTGGGGAGTGAGCCAAACGGACTCTTTAGAGTTTCAATGCAGCTTTGTTTTCTACTCAAAGTCATATACAGTATAATTCTTGTGAATTGATTTTTTAAAACTTCTTTTGAAAAATTACTCTGTTAAAAAAGCCTCTTGCAAGTTCTGGTGATGAAAGTGGAGAAATCTAAATAGTTTGCAATAAAATGGTAATATTGGCCACAGTACATAGTCTGTGCCTCTACACACGTGTGTGAAATCTGAAGAATTGCAAGTATTAGTGTTGCTGGTTAATTTTTTCCACTTTACAGAACTTGAATCTTCAAATTCCAAGTCCCTTCACTAAACAAGTCATATCTTCTTAACATATCCCCACAGTTTCTAACAACTGGTGCCATGCTGCATCTAAGAGCTACTCTGTAAATAGCTGGTGACTTAATTTGTTTGGTATTTACTTCTTTTCTACATTAAGGCATTTTTCTGACTTTCAAATTCATTGCCTACTGCAGAGGGACAGTAAGCTAAAAATTAATGTTTCCTTATAGCCTGGAAATACTTAGCAATGTAGAGTTCATGACAGTGGAATGTCTGTTATAAAAAGATTTGAATGATCTCATGATCATGATGCAATTCTTTGAAATGTGACTTACCGTCTTAGTAACATCAAAGAAATAAAACTAAACAGAGGTGTTAGATATATTTCCTCTGCTATCAGGTAAAGATCAAGTTAGAAATCCCAGAGAAATATGTCTCAGTGTTCCATAAATGGCCTATTCTCAGATGTTTATATTATGGATTAGGATGTCCATTGAGTTTATTAAAGGCCATTTTTACTTAGGAATTATGAAATTTAGTTACAAAAATTGATAATACTGGGGACCACTTTAGGAGGACAACCAAACAATCAACGTTATATAAAGACAAAAGGCTGAGATTACAGGCCTTCCCTTTGGCCTTTGAAAAAGGAGGGTCTACTAAGAGTAGTTTATTTACCTTGATTGTGTGCTTATTCTGTGCTGGGGCTATGCACTTATTATTTCATTTAATAATCCTCCCATGAAGGATCCTTTAAAAGAAAGTACTATGTGTTACTCATTACTGTACTGCTGTTGAAGGTAAGGTTTAGAGAAGTTAAATAACTTGTCCAGATACTAGTGACAGAGCTGAATCAACGCTATGTAATAGAACCTTCTGCAGTGATGGAAATGTTCTGTATCTGCAGCATCCAGTCTGGCAGCCACTAGCCTCAGGGGGCTGCTTGAGCATTTGAAATATGACTAGTTCAACTAAAGAACTGAATTTTTATTTTATTTTATTTTATTTTAATTAAAATAGCCCCATGGGCGTAGTAGCTACTATATTGGATAGCACGGCTCTAGAGCCTTCCTTCGTAAAATGCTCTTAGTCACTACACCATACCTCTCCAATTCAACCTTCAAACCAAATCACATAATTGGAAAAAACAGTAAGAAAGTATTAACACCGTAATTAGACAGAGCCAGAGTATTAAAAACATTTGATTAGTAAGGGATAGAGATATTATCTCCGTCCCATAGAAGCCTAAGAGACGTGCTCTCTTACACCCAGCTAAGGGGCAGTGACATAGCAGTAGACTTTTGTCTAAGATCCTTAATTTTAATGCCCCTTTTTCTGGTATGTTATCTTCATTCCTGTTGTACCATCTGTCTCCCTTCATCCCCTTAGTCCTTACACTCACTGACGCCTTAGGGTAAAGGTAAGCAAAAATGTCCATTCTTTTGCGAGTGGTTTGACCAACATTCCAAATGTCTCCTGATCCTGGCTTTATAATCAGCTACCTGTATGTCCTTGGTTGATCACTTTGAGCCATTTTGAGCCTCAAATTTTCTTGTCTGCAGAATAAAGGAGTTGAATTAAATGACTGCATAGGTTCCTTCTAGGTGTAAAAATTCTGTATATAATGGTTCTCATACCTAGAGAACCTATACTTAGGGTATAGAACCATACCTAGGGTTCTGTAGTTGGGATGGATATGCAGTAAATTCTTTTTTCAAGTAAATTCTTGCATTATTAAAGTTGCATGTGCAAGGTCCTACGTTTCTTAAAAACAAGGCAGAACAAGAAATGCTAGAAAGCTGTGCAGCTCTTCAAGTCTGAGTAGCTCTGTTCCTACCTCTTCCATGTTCCTTTTGTGAATGGATGGCTTCACTTTCCCATAGTCTACAAATCAGACGCCTGCACTTCTTTTGATCCTTCATTTGGAGCAGTGGGAGTGATTGCTATACCCAGAAACCTCAGTGAATTGTCACATTGAAATAATATGTTTATTCAACGTATGCTAGCAGTCAAAGCCTTGAAAGGAAATCAAGAAGTTTGAAATACTGTTTTATAGAAGCATAGTTGTTTTGTTAATGCATATGTATATAAACAATTTTGATGTTTTACCTTTATGCTCATTTTGAAAAATATTCTATTAAGTTCTGCTAGTTCATTGAAAATAGTGAAAGAAATTCAAGTTTACACATGTCTGAAGTGTTGTGTATATCAGTGTTTTAAATCTGTAAGTTCATCACATGCTGATTTGTATAATGTATCCATCTCTTGTCTGAAGTGTACCGATGGTCTTCAGCCTGCGATGTGTGTTAGGATCGCCTGTAAGGCTTTTAAAAAATATGATGTTTAGGTCTCACCTCAGACCTAGTGAATCAGTCTTAAGGAAAGAGACCTTGAACACAATGCTGAAATGCTTTCCATATTTCCACTATTAAAGTTCTTGTCAAGAAAAGAAATGGTCTCTTTATTAAATGAGCTTATACCAACATCAAAGCTAGCCTGTAATAACTTAGTGATGTTAGTATTATAAATTCTGTTGTTTTTTCAAAATTTAACATTGATTAGCATTTATATTTGGATGATGGCAATTGATCACTCAAAAAACATTCAACTAACTCATGTTTAGTCATTACTGAGAATTTAATATAAAGTATAAGAAATGTGATACAAAATATAGCAGCCCCAAGAAAAAAGTTACTTACCTCATTTTTTCTTGTTCTTGGAAGAATTTGGGCTTATACAAATCAGTGTTCTAATCCTCCCTCCTTCTTAGATCACTAGTACTCATAAATCATTTGTCAGTATTTTCACAGTATACAAACTTCATTTTCTTGAGAAATGTTTTCAATCTTCAAGTTGTTATTTATCAAAGTCAACGTTATTTATTTTTGCTTATGTTACATTTTCCCTAGATTTTTAAATAGTTTCTAATTTTCATTTATTTGCATATATAAGCAACATATTACTCAATACATTTTTATACTAATGATCTTAAATATAAAGTTGAGTATATTCTACCAGATTTTCCAAGTGCCAGTATTATTCATAGTGCACAGTATATACCTTCTAGATAATACATATTTTGCTTCTATTATCATTATTGACAATTAACCTCCAAGAACATTTTTTAGGGCCCATATTTGTATGGCATTGACAATGTGATGGGCTGGGAGAATTTAGGTAGAGATATGTATTAGTCAAGGCACTGATAACTTTTGAAACTGATAAACCTCAGTCAACATGAGCATTCTTACTTGAGTGACTTTGCATGTGTATATTTTACTCTTCTTCCATGTAAGTCCTTGGTACCCGTGGATAGAGAAGGAAAGAATGGGAACTACATACCTGCTCTTAGCCACTTTAGCCTGTAGGTGACATGGTTCATTTCCATCATAAGACTGCACCTATCTGAGAGAGAGGCTGGGAAATGATGTCTAGCTATATTCCCAGGAGAAAAAGAAGGAAGTTTTTGTTGAGCAATTAGTAGTCACTACAACAGCTCTATTTCTGCCATGAACAAACTCTGTGGCTTCTGGCAAGGCACTTGATCTCCTTGGCTTCAGTTTCCTTTATTTTAAAAGATCCAATGAGGTTTTTCTTTTTTGATAAGGTTATTAGCTATTTATATTAAGAAAATTCTCTTAAGATATAGTGAGGCTAGATTCAACAAAACATCAGAATCACAATATCCTTAAAGTAAATCTGACAAGAAATGAGAACTAAGTTGTGGCACAGTTGGTGGCTTTGTAGTTAATTATGTAACTAAGGGATATTGATTACATAACTAAGGGATCACTTGATTCAAGTGATCTTGGAGAAGAGATCTTGGGAGGAGTGGATGTAGGATTTCATTCTTAGTCCCAATTTTTTAATTTTTTCACCATTTCTATCAGTATATCATAATGAAAACAGAACTCATACTCTTCAAGTTATAACTTGGAAATTTCAGACAGTTTTTAGATACCTAGATTAGGCCATCAAATTCTTTTAAACTGTGATCTGAGTTATAGGTTACTCCAGCTTTTGAAGACTAGCCAGAGAAGCAAATGAATTATTTATAATACTGTTTTTATGATAATATATTTTGTATTCTAAATAGTTATCTTATAAATCAACTGTGAAACATGACCCATTTTTAAGTAAAGGATGGCTTGGATCTAAATCTCCAAGATAGTTTAATTGCCTTCCTACCCTTCCAAAAATGATCTCTTAAACCCTTAAATATAATGTTAGGAGCTATAGCTATCAATGTGAATATATTTTGGCTCTTTTTCAGCAGAGGTGTTGTACTGACCAGAGGAGAGACCTCAAGAATGGACAAAGAATATGTGTAGCTATTAACTAGAAGATGTCACAATCACTCACAATGTTTGCAAGACACACATATGCTTTGAGCCATAACCAATTTTAAAAGGCAAAAATGATGAATGATTACATTAGTACTGGCTGGTAGCATCACTTCTATTACATTTAAAGGCTCTAAAAGGACTTGATAGGAAAGAGAGATACTTTTAGCGTGATAGTGACATTTCAAAACATGTGTTCTCTTTCTTTTCAGGACCTCCAATAGTAGTCAGACATTATCATCCTGCCATACTATGGAGCCATGTTCATCAGATGAATTCTTCCAAGCCCTTAATCATGCTGAGCAAACATTCAAAAAGATGGAAAACTATTTGAGGCACAAACAGTTATGTGATGTAATTCTGGTTGCTGGTGATCGCAGAATTCCAGCTCATAGGTAATTGTTTTCTAAACTTCTTTATGTGTGAACTATTTTCTTGATAATTTGATTATGCATGTTAAGGTAACTTGTTCTAATTAATTATTCCATGGAGTATTTTGGTGATGGTTTAAATTTCATGGAATTTCTGCAAAGAAAACAGTGCATATGATGTTATTACACATTAAAAGACCCAAAAAAGGTCACTTCATCTCTAGAAGCATAAAAACAAGACATACCAGCCTGAAATCAGTCAATATTATTTGATATAGATTTCAGCTACTATGAGCAGCACCCCACCTAATTTTCCTATTAAATAAATTTAAATAAACCCAATGGAAATTAGAGCTGTGAGTATTTAGAAACAAAAAAGCTGGTGGAATGGAGTGACAAAACTGTTGAGTTTTTAAGTAGTCACATCTCTCCCAACTTCTGTTTGCTGACCTCCAGGAAATATGAAAGGCAGTGGTGCTCAGGAAAAAAAAGCCTTTAACACAAATGAAGTATTATTTCTTGATGTAAGGAAAGGAAATGGGAGCCATTTAATAAAGAACAATTCATTATTTTTCTTCTAATAATTCCGTATTTATTGTTCATTGTTAATCACTATTATGATCCCAGAGGTTTTTGGTTTTTTTTTTTAATGCCTTTCAAGACTAATTAACACTCTGTCCCAAAAGTTTTGTTAAACCCTCTGAGTGAAAGTAAAATCAGGAAGAATGGGCTTGGTCT
The DNA here is from genome assembly GCF_009834535.1 of Camelus ferus. Classification (NCBI taxonomy): domain Eukaryota; kingdom Metazoa; phylum Chordata; class Mammalia; order Artiodactyla; family Camelidae; genus Camelus; species Camelus ferus. Next base: position 28,171,793 of record NC_045697.1, read on the forward strand.
TAGAGTTTTCAGTGACTCAATCAGCATACATTTATTGAGATGCTACTATATATTGTGACAAAAGGTCCATATTATGAGCATGGGTTTATTAGAAAGATAGTTCAATCTGAATTTCATAAAATCACCTCAAATTCTCTGTTTCCAAAGCAGAACTCATTACCTTACCTGCGACACTTGTGTCAGCCATCACCATCTCACTTGGATTGCAAGAAACTCCTGTTTTCACTCTTTTCCTCTGCATTCCGCATTCTGTTTTCTACCCAGCAACCTGAGTGGGCCTTTAAAATGGAACTCAGATCTGGTTGCTGCTCTGATCAGACTTCCCAGTGACCGCTCATGTCACGCACAGTGTGAAAGCCATGTCCTCACAGTGGCTGGTGTGGTTCAGCCTGCCATTACCTCTTGACTGTTCTGCCCTCCTGCTCTCCTCCTTGCTCACTCCACTTGAGAGCCTACTGACCCTTTTGTTCTTTGCACCTGCCAGGCATACGGCTCATGCCTTTGGATTTTTGCGTTGGCTGCTCTTCTGCCTGAATGCTTTTCCCAGATACCTGTATGATGAATTCCTGCACCTCCTTCAAGTCCCTTCGCAAATGTCACTTTCCAGTGAGACCACCTATTTAAACCCACCATCCACTCCCCATTTGCCCTTCTGCTGCTTTTTCCCCCATGGCCCTTGTCACTTTTTGATGTGCTATAGAATTTACTTCTGCTGTGTATTGTTTGTCTCCCTTCCCTGTAGAATATAAGACTGCATAAGAGAAGGAAACTTTTGTCTATTTTTTACTCTAATGTATCTCAAATATCTAGAACAGTGCCCAGTGTTTACTAGGTGTGCCTTAGTATTTGCTCAGTGAATGAATGAATGGGCAGTTCTCAGAGGAACCTGAATGGCCAACAAACATTTGAAAAGACCTTCCACCTCACTAACAATCAGGTGAATGAAAATTAAAAGAATGATGAGGTACCATTTAACACCTTGCAGATGGCCAAAAATTTTAACATCCGACAATATTGTGGGGCAATATTAACTCTTAAACAGTGCTGGTGGGAGAGTAAATTGGCACAGCACTTTGGAGAGCAATTTAGCAAACCCTACAACTCAGCAGTGCCCTCCTGGGGAGAGAGGAGAAGGGAATTACAGAGGAACACAGGGAGCTTCAACTATTATCTGTATCAGAATTTCTACTTCTTTAAAAAACAAATAAAGTAAATCTCTGTAAGTGTGCTGATATGGAAATATGTTCCAAGACACATTATCAAATAAAAAATGTATGTTTTGAAAAATATATATATAAATAACCTATTTTTGCTTATATGTGACTCAAAAATCTGGACAGAGACATACTTAATATATAGTAATGTATTGTAACAGAATACACCGCTTTGTATTGTGGTAACAAAGATAATTTTATGACAAAGCACAAACATTATAATATACTGTAATAATTGAAAAATCATAAAAGTTAAAAATAACCTACTAAAACCAGTCTCAAATGTCTCATATATTTACTACTTCTACAATTAAAAAAAAAACAGGTTATTTTCAGAAGTGATAAACAGGAGAACCTTTACATTTCCCCCCACTTTTTATATTGTCAGCTTAATGCTGTGAGCTTGTAGCTTTTTTTTCAGGATGTTAAAAGGGGATATTTGAATAGTGAATGGGTAAGTCATTTATCTCAGCAGAAAATTTTCAGTAATGGTAATTTATTATTCAAAGGGAGGAACTAGAGCATAAAGCAATTTGTCAAACTTAAAATGCATTTCTCAGGACCAAGCACTTTCTGTGGGTAACAAAGTTTAAAAAAAAAGAAAGAAAGAAAGAGAGAAAGAAAAGAGAAAGAAGGAGAGAAAGCAGCCGCATTTCCTAGTGAACATCAGCTTCGATGTTGTCACTGATCTTTTTTTCTTCTAATATGTTCTCAGATTGGTGCTCTCCTCTGTCTCAGATTATTTTGCTGCCATGTTTACTAATGATGTCAGGGAAGCAAGACAAGAAGAAATAAAAATGGAAGGTGTAGAGCCAAATTCACTCTGGTCCTTGATTCAGTATGCATATACAGGTAAGAAATCTGAAAATAGAAACTTGATACCTCTTAGATTTAAATTTCATTATTAGATCTCAGATTTCTGCTTTTAATAAAGCCTGCCACAGCCAACAGTTAATTCTACTGTTATAACCACCACCCCTCATGATTCCTGTATCTATATTAGAACCTTTAAAATGATTATCATAATTAAGCTTTTGAATGATATTTTTAAGTGTTCATGTAATAATTAGATGAGCTATGTAATGTTTTAGAATTATCACACTTAAAATTTGAGTTTTATATAATAGATATGTTACTAATTAAATCATTCTTTAAAATTCTGGAAACAAGCTATTAGTTTTTATTTTAGTAGGAGTCACAAAGAGCTAATAATTCTTTTTTCGTATTTAGTACTTTTTTTTCTTTTTTGAATGTCTTAAATCATCTATGTCTGGAATATGTGTAATGAGCTCTTACTTTAAAATACTACGCACAAATTGTGCTGAACACTGGAATTTGACACAACATTGTAAAATGATTATAAATCAATAAAAAATGTTAAAATAAAATAAAATAAAATAAAATAAAATACTACGCCAGTTACCTTACAAACTAAAGTTCATATGTTTCCACAGTTAACGTAATTTCTTTTTGTCGTTAAGGCCGCCTTGAATTGAAAGAAGATAATATTGAGTGCCTGTTATCTACAGCTTGCCTTCTTCAGCTTTCACAGGTTGTAGAAGCATGCTGTAAGTTTTTAATGAAACAGCTTCACCCATCCAACTGTCTTGGAATCCGTTCTTTTGCTGATGCTCAAGGTTGTACAGATTTGCATAAAGTGGCTCACAATTACACTATGGTATGTATTTTCTGGAAAGCCGGAAGGCACATGCTCTCTGCCTGATTCCTTACTGCTGCAGGCTTATCTCCATGTTGCTGTTCTCCCAGGGCTCTGCCATATGTCTTGAGGTTCAGGTGCAGGTTCACTGTCTAGTGTGTCATAGTTCCATTGAGTTATGAGGGAAAACACCAAATAATATTTCTCCTGGGTATGAGAGTCAAGCCTCAAATTATCACAGCCACTAATAAGCTGAGCAGTGGCCTAGGACCATTCAGTCAAGATTTTCAGATCTGCTCCTTTTTGAAGCCGGATTTCTCCCGAACATTTTACTCTGTAGCACATGGATGAATTTCAGAATTGTCCACATATTCACTGACGAAAGTTGGTGGTAGTGACTGTAGTGTATCGGTGCAGTACCGGTACAGCAGACAGGAGATGAAAGGGAGGCTTTTTCTTAAGGATAAGTCTGACTACATGATAAAAAATGTTTGTAGCTATGTAGAAAGATGTTCTTATTAATTGTAGCAAATGACATACTCAAAATAAATTGCAGGGGGTTCTGATTCAGAAGCCTAGAGGATAATGATTTACAGATTGATCTAGGACAGCAAGAAAATAAGGGCACGTGGAGGGCATACTGCTAGGACCAGCCTCACCGTTTTAAGAGTAGTGGGGTTTGGAGAAGGGATGCGTGGGGATTTTTAAGGGATGACCATCTTGCCACATGTGGATCTTCAAAACTGGGCAATGATGAAAGACTTTTGCTTTAAATGCCTCCAATAACATTGACATACGAATATATCATTATCCACGTTACTGACTTTGTCAACTTCTAGATGATTTTTTTTCAGGGGCGGTCAACCCTCTCTACCATCCCCTGCCCTTCCATTGAACTGGTTTGTATGTGAAGGGATTGACAAGTACTTTAGGAATATTTCACTAGCAAAACAGAGATTTGGAAAAATTGTAAGAATAGGTATTTACAACTATTGAGGAGATTAATTCTACTTACTTCATAAGTTTGATGTGGGGATTAAATGCATTAATGGAAGTTTAGCACTTAAAACACTGATTGATACATCATATACCCAGTCAGTAATGATATCATCACCATCACTGCATAGATTTGCTCTATTCAGCACAGTAGGGATCTGTGTGGGTGAGCAAAAGCACTCAGACAAAAGCACAACCTTTATGATTCATTATTCTCCCTGTGGTGTCATCACTTCTCAGAAATGTTTCTTGTTTATGATTTGCAAAGTGCTTCAAGTGAAAAAACAGAGAGTGTGCAACAGGGCAATACTGGGCAATACAGACTTAGCATGGTTCTAGGTTAACATCTTTTGAGTTAAGTTCTTTGAAATATTTTTCTCCCTCCGTCTTTCTCCTTCCTTGTAGATTTCATGTTTTAACCTTTACACCTCAAGTTCAAAAACTTTTTGAACTAAGATGAATATAAGTAAACTAAAGCTGGGTTTTTTTTCCTTTGTAATCAGTTCATAATTTAAGTAATATCTCTTTCCTACAAAGGAGTTTTACCCACATGAAAACATTTGTATGCATTTAGGTCATTCCTGTTGTTTACAGTAGAGGCACAATTGCTGCTTAAAGGCTTAGATACAAATTAAATTTAAATTAGCTCGATGTTTATAAAGCTATTTTCATAGCCAATTAGTTGTGGTAGTTTTTTTTTTCTCAAGGCCATTATTTGACATTATTCAGTTTCAACAGAGACATGAAATTGAATTCTAGTAACAATAAGTAATTTAGAGACAGATTGTGTAATGTGAATTGTTGCTATGGGAACTGAATGAAATGTATAGCAAAGTTCAATCTTCAATTTAAATAAATCCCTCAGTAATTTCATTTGCTTAAAAACTATTCCAAAGGGAGAAAGAGCATAATGCTAGCAAGTGTTTGGTAGTATGATAGCTGTTTGTATCATAAAGTGGAGTTAAAATATGAAGTAAGCACGATGCCATAGAGTGAAATCAGTTACCACAATCAGTAAATAGGGCGCGTACTTGGGATGTTCACTGATCCTGCGTGAATACAAGTAGAAAAGGATGGGGAATTCCCTCTTGTAATCCTGAAATCTGGAAACTTGTTCTCATTGCCAGTAAATGTGACCTGGAATACATAATTTATCCTCTAAAAAAAGTTTAATACTGGTTATAACATTACAAATATTTAATATTGTTATCGATTTATAAAATAAACATTTGATTTTACAATTTTAAATTTTGTTTCTTCATCTAGAAAACCTATAAAAACATTGGATTTTGCTAAAATACCTGCTTCACACCAAATTAATACTTTTGAGAAGCACTTTGTGTTTAACCTTGTTGAGTAGTATTTCCGCAAGGTGTTGAAAACTCAATTGTCACTTAATACGAATTATACTAGAATGGAGTGGGCATTATTCTGAAATAGATATATCAACAAATAAACTATTAATGAAATGAAAATTTATGTAATCTTTTTCTCATTGATGAAATCCAGTTAATACCATTTAAAAATATGGCAGTAGTTACTTCAGTGTTGTATAAATGTTGGCTGTGCTGTATACTATAATCTAGAACAGTTAGAAATGTACATTATTTTGATTGCTTCAGAATCTCATCTAAGATTATGTAACAGATGTCTTTCCATGTACCCATGTAATCTTTTTCTTTGAAAATTTTAGTGCCTAAATAACAGTCCATTGAGTTACAACTCCATAGAGCTGGACATTAGGCTATTTCCCATTTTTTACTGTTGTAAATAATAATACAGAGAGACACCATCAGAAAAGCATCAGCTTTCTTTCCCCCTCTTGTGAATTATTTGCTAAGGATTAGACTACTCATGGGATAACTAGGTTGGGAGCTTCAACATTTTTATAGCTCTTGCTTTGTGTTACCAAATCATTTTATAATGTCAGTATGCAATTGAGTAGAACAGTTTGCTTGAAGCCATTCCAGCCCTGAGATTTTATTAAAATATATTTCTGAAAAATGATAATCAGTCATTTAAAATAGATTCATTTGGGCATCTTTAACAAATCATGATGAATTGAAGCAATTGAATTTAGTTAATTATTCATGTATGGTTTTCCTCTTAAGAATTTCTAGAAAAGGAATGAAATGTCAACCCAAGATAAATTTTAGATTAGTACCTAACTTGGGTTACTGGAGGCTATGTGAAAAATATAATACTCATTTTAATATAGAAGATAATTATTGATAGTCCTTATCTCTAGCTCTAATTTAAGTAGCTTTAGCTATTTTTAAACAGCTCTAATTTAAACAGCCTTACCTTTTTTACTAAAACTCTGTGTGTTGAGCTAGCCACAGTGCCTTATGAAGCATAAGAAAAACATTAAGGGACAATACATCTAGCATTTGCTTTTATGTCATAACTATGTAAACAACTCATGCGTTAACATTTGTAACCTTGCACACCAAAGAGTATTTCCCTTCTTTTTAGATTGTTTAGCGTAATAGCCTAGTAAAAGTTATTACCTCACACCTAAGGGCATTTTTATCTTCCATTTCAAATTATAGAGGGCCTGATTCTAGAATGTGGCCAGAACTGAGTCATCTTTAGTCTAAAGTCCTGTAGTCCCAGTGCATTCTAGGTCAACATTTTTATTTTGGCTCTTTTTGCTATGAGACCAAAAAAATTTTGTATGTAAATCTGGTTAAAAGAGATTGAAGTTTTCAAATCAGACCTAAAATCCTTGGTGGTCTTATAAATAACATTAAAACACTTTTAAAGGCCAGTCTGGTTCTAGGATATCCCTAAGGACACTTGTGGCCCAGAATGGCCTTGGGAAATTTAGCCACCCTGGAGGCCATTTCTGGGTAAGAGAAATGACTTCATGCTCAATCAGGTATTTGGCTTCCCTGTTGGCCAGATTCTTCGGCAACCACAAATCTCAACCTACTTTTGATGTTAGAGTATCATACATCTCAGTGTCTATTTCATTTTTCCTATTTTCCTTTGAAAAACTTGCCAAAACTACTCCCTAACTTGAGCAAAGTGATACCTAAAGTCCCAAATTTATTTTTAAAATTGTAATAAATAATATAACACTTTAATTCTACTTAAATAGAAATAAGAATTTTAACAACATAATTACAGTTTAAATGTTATTTTCTAAGGTTTCTTTCCTAGCAAGCAATAATACTAGGAAGAGCTAAAGTATAAACTTTTTTGGTATCTAATTCAAAAGTGTTTCATTTCTTTTAAGTAAATTGTGATGGACAAAAGAAACAATATGGTTTGTATGCTCTTTTTCCCCTCTAGGAACATTTCATGGAAGTAATTCGAAACCAGGAATTTGTATTATTACCAGCCAGTGAAATTGCAAAACTCTTAGCAAGTGATGACATGAACATTCCTAATGAGGAGACAATATTGAATGCACTTCTTACTTGGGTCCGTCATGATCTGGAACAGAGACAGAAAGATCTCAGTAAACTTTTGGCTTACATTAGGCTACCTCTTCTTGCACCACAGGTAAACAATTTTTAATCATTTAAAATCAGTGTCATAACTTCAACAACAGTAGTTGTTGTGACTTTGAGTAGTCAGCCTTCCACATTCTCAGGCTTTGCATCCACGGGCTCTGCATCCTGGGTTCAACAAAGCATGTATTACAAAAAAAATTTTTTTTAATTTCCAGAAAATTCCAAAATGCAAAACTTGAATTTGTCCCATGCCGGCAACTATTTACATAATATTTACATTGCATTTACCACTGTTTACATAGCATATGCCTTGTATTAGATATTGTAAGTAATCTAGAGATGATTTAAAGTGTACAGAGGCTGTTCAGAGCTAATATGCAAATACTACACTGTTTTATATCAGGGACTTGAGATGTTGGTATCCGCAGAGGTCCTGGAACCGATCCCCCCACCCCAGAATACTGAAGGACTATTGTAGTCCCTTTATGCTAATTACATTAACATGAGCTTGTCTGTAGGTTTTTTCCTTTAACTCTTCTATTCAATAAGGTTATTATACGTATATGCCTATGAAATGTTAAGGTGAAAAGATAGTGAGCTGAAAAAAGATCTGTTTATGTTCTCAGCCCAGAAGGTCTGACTACCTAAATTGCATCCATTAAGTAACATTGTTGCTTTGGGGTTAGTAATTTTATTTGACTCAGCTATAAACCTATCCTGGCAATTGAAGAATTAATAAAGCTGCTAATGAAAGGAACACTGGACTCCAGGAACCAGGAAATTTAGATTAATTCATTTGCCACACATTGATTAAATATCCACTAAATGCTGGATTCTGGTGATATATAAGTTAATGAGACATGGTAACAGTTCTAGCTCTGATGTTTTAAAACTGTGATTTGACATGTTCACATACCTCGGTTTCTTCATCTGTCAAGAGGAGGTAACATCCTTTATATCTGACAGGATTTTTATGAGGGTCAGAAAAATGTTCTGTGAAGTAAAATATGCTATAAATAATAATAGTATGATTATTATTATTTTTAGAATTGAGAGATATTTGGTTGGTATAGTCAAGGCAATCAGTCATAACATATTTACATGCATAGTTTCCCCTTTTAATAATTTCAGCTAGAATAAACAAAAATGTCCTCTGCATACTTTGCTGCTTATTTTGAGGCCTTAAATAGAGTCCTTGAAAGTAGAGAAAGAATGAGCTGTTACTGTTCAAGATCACATTTTGTTGTTGTTTAAAATGCCGTGAGCTTCCTTTTATTTGTATTCATCTTGAGGATTATGTATTATTTCAAGTTGTTGTGAGCAAAAGTTACTGTTTGCTCTCTACCGTACAGAAACAAAAATCAGTGCTGATGCTTTTATAAGAAAGATCTCCCTCTTCAGAGTAAAATATTTTATGAATTCGTAGAAGTGAAACTGCATGAATTGATAACAATTCAGGAAAAATAACATCAGAAAACATTTCTCCTTAGTCTCACAGACATAGGAAACAAACTGTGGTTACCAGAGGGGAAGGGTCGGGGGCAGGGATAGATTAAGGGTTTGGGATTAAAAGATACATATTACTATATGTAAAATAGATAAACAACAAGTACCTACTGTATAGCACAGGGAACTATATTTAGTGTCTTATAATAAGTTGTAATGGAAAAGAATCTGAATATATACATATATATATATATATATATACACACACATATACATATATTTTTTTTTTAAAAAGCATTTCTCTTGAAATCAGATTTAAAGAGAGAGCTGTTTTTACTGGTACCTAACAGAATGTTTTTCTTACCCTTTTCTACGAGAAAGAAAATAAAATCTGAAAAATCCTAATAGACTTTTAAAAGAATCTGTGCAGTTGAGTAACCTGACAATTTACTTTAGTCCTGCAGTTTCAAATATTTATGATACTATATTTGCATGACTCTCAGAGACCTTTAAAATTTCTTTTATCCAGGATACTGCTGATAATCGTAGCCATAGTTGAAAGGCACTTTGGAGATCATTTGGTCTAACACCTGTTGTACAAATGAAGTAACAGAACAAGAAAGTAAAACTGTATGTTTGAGATTACAAAGTGATTGCATAAATCCCTGTCCTTCTGCACTGTAGTTTTATTTGCCTTTGCTGCTTGGCTAACATCATAGATTAGAGCTAATAAGAGTCACAGGTAGAACTTGAACCCAAATAAAGTTCTGTGCCTTTTCCACTGAACTGTTCTGCCTCTTGAATGTACTTTGTGTAAAATTGCTAGGATGAAGGCTATGATAGATATATAAACATGACATTATGAAAATAATTGGAGTAGCCCACCCAGACTGATCATGGGGAAGCTGGAGAATCTCTGAAGTGTCAATCTGCATCCTTAGTTAGCTACCAAAGGAAGGGGCATGATAGCTCAGGCAAGTGGGAGATTGTACCTAGTTATGAAGTCGTGAGCAAATATATTGTGTTCTGGAATTTGAAGATAGCTTGCATGGCTAGAGTGCAGAAATAAAAGGGCAGTGTTGAGAGATGAGGCTGGAGAGGGAAGCAGATCACGAAGAATCGCTAGTCATGCCACAGGGTTTAGATTTTATCCTAAAAGCAATGAGAAAGCACTAAAGGATTTTAAATAGGGAATGGCATTATTAGCCCTTTGTTTTAGAAAGCTCCTATGACTGCATTGCAGAGGATGGATTGGAGAGGTCAAAATAGAAATCCATTAGGAAGTCTGTTGGATTCAGACAAGTGAATTAAGCACTCTCTGGCAGTAGAGGTAAAGAAATTAACTACCAGGGTCAAAAGCTGCTTAGGAGGTAGAACTGATGCAACTTAATGACCATGTGAATGCTGGGGAGTTGGAAAATGAAGGGTCAAGAAGAATTCTGATTTGTACAACTAAGTTAATAAAGGTGCTGTTATCTAAGACAGAATACAGAATGAAGAGCTGATTTTTGAAGGTGGGGAAAGAAGCTGAGGATGGAACCTTGTTCCCAGAGCTTCTTGACACCTTTAATCTTCTTAAATTCTAAGGAGAAGTTTTGAAAACTACTTCTTTAGGTTGTTGAAGCCAAGGGGAAGAGAGTGACATCAACCAAAGAGAACACAAAAGCATAGGGTTGGAAACCTAGGAAATACGAATATTTATCGGTAGTTCCCAAATCTGCCGAAGGAAGAAATTTTAACATCATGGGATGCTACAGAGAAGACAAGATAAAGACACAAAATAATCCACTGGATTAGCCCAGTGGCTTCCAAAGTGCCATCCTAGCTGTAGGATCATCACTATGTGGGAAACTGTTTAAAATCCAAATAATTAGGCCACCACTCTACACCTACTGCATCTGAAACTCTGGGGATGGGCCTGGCAAACTGTGTTTTAAAAAGCCCTCAGGTGCATCTAACGCACACTCGAGTTTGAGAACCACTGTTCAAGCCTGATGAGTAGCAATGCTGGAAGCCACATTGCCCTGTATAATGTAAACAAGTTAATAACACCTTTTTGAGCAATTTTTCTTTTTTACAGTGATAATACTGTTTGCACCATTGTGACATTTAGAAATAGTAGAGGGGTTTTTGTTTTTGTTTTTTTCCTTACTAAAAGTAAAGGGCAAGTTTGCAGAAAGGAGTTGTCAAGTCATAAAGCTTTGAAGTAGACTAAAATCATCAAGAAAATGTTGGATTATATTCTGAAAGTTTTATTTTAAAAGATAGGAAAATGATGAAGTAGCTAAGAGAGTAGATCTTAAAACTTCTTAAAAAAATTGTAACTGTGCAGGGGTAGATGTTAACTAGCCTTACTGTGGTGATCATTTTGCAGTATATACATATATCACATCATTATGTTGTACACATGAAACTAACATGTTACATGTCAAATATATCTCAATAAAAATTAAAACAAAAAGATGAAAACAAAAAATGTCTAATGCCTATCAAACAAATGACTGATTTTTTTTTAATTGCCATTGGGTCCAGTTACTTAAAGAATTTACTTTTGTGAAATAGTTCCTTTCTCAATGAGGTCTTACTCTTCTCTGTTTATATGAAACATTCTATTTAACCTAGCTAGAAGGGGTTCAACTTAAACATTAGTAAGTTTATGGTCGTGTCTCCTTAAAATGACGTAGGAAATAATATATATAATTATAATCCTCTACCAAATGATCATTTCAGTGTGGCTTTTTAAAAAACCGAATAATCCAGAAGACAAATGTGTGTGGTTTTATTTTACCTTTGAAAGTTTCTGGACTTTTCTGTTTGATCACATTTTAAATAATGTGGATAGAAATACAGGAGACCCTTGAACAGCATGGGGATTAATCTATGTATAACTTATAGTCTGCCCTGCATTTCTGAGGTTCCCCCACAGCTGTGGATTCAACCCACCACAGACTGTGTTAAACTGTAGTATTACTATTGAAAAATATACATGTATAGGCCAACTGGTGTAGTTCAAACCAATACTGTTCAAGGGTCAACTGTATTAGGACATTATTTTAAAGAGTTTGACACCTAAATTCTCAATGTTCCCAGTGGTTAGCCTGTATTACAGGTATCTTGGTCTTCCTGTTCTCAATTCTCATTACTGTTTTTGACTAAAATTCAGAAATATAAAATGTCAGTATTTACCTTTAGCATTCTTTTAATATATAAGTTTTGGATACCAAAACATTTTTTAAAGCCTATAGAGTTCATAAATCATTCACAGTCTATTTTTCACTCTGAGTAGTAGGGGGGACAGTTTTAGAGAATAGTCATATGGTGAACAAGTATGTGAGTGAAGATAAAAATTTACAAATTGAAAATGTTTCTTCTATTTTCTAAATGCTCCCATTTTAATAATTTGCCATTCTCTTATGGCAGAGAAGTTACATAGTATTCACCTAAATGCAGAGTATACTAGAGTTTCTATTTTGTAATCCTCTCTCTGTGCCTTCTGAATGATTTTCCAGATATCTGGTGCCTTCCATTTGATTAATTGGACCCTTGGATTAATGGATTCATATTTTCTTCCATTACTTTCCTTTCTCTACTTCAATATAATTAATCCTATTATTCATAAATGATAGACATTGTCCAGCATGCTGAGAAATATATTTTATTTCATATTGCAGTCACTATTAAGTCTTCTAAAGCTTTACTTTCTATAGTTTTTTCACATTTATTTCTATTTAGAAAGGACTAAAACAATTACGTCTATATAATGAAAGTAATATAAACACTAAGATTAATCTAAATGAGCCAACTCAATGCATATTCATTAATGATTTCTCTAGCAAGTATAACTATATTTTGTGTGCACAGAATATGGAATAATTAATACCAGAATTTATACTCTGGCATAGGTCTTGAGACTTATGTCTTAATTTGGCTTTTTTGCCTTTAGCATGCTGTTCTTGGTTTCCAAGTGCCGCAAGCTATTACAGTGACTTTTGTTAGAGACTCTTCCTTCTTTTCTATTATCAAAATATGGACATATTCTCAACATTATTAACCATTAAGGAAAAGCAAAGTAAAACTCCATTTCCCACCCACTCAAGTGGCTAAAAAAGTAGTAATAACTAGGGTGAGAATGTGAAGAAACGGGAACCCTCATATACTGCTTGAGTGAATATAAAATAGTGCAGCCACCTTGGAAAACAGTTTGGCAGTTTCTTAAAAATTGAATACAAATTTACCATATGCTGCAGCAATTCTACTCCTAGGAATCTACCCAAGAGAAATGAAAATAGATATCCACACAAAGACATGCACACAAATGTTCTTAGCAGCTTTATTCATAATAGCCCAAAACTGGAAACAACATGAATGTCCGTCAGCTGGTGAGTGGATAGACAAAATGTAGTGAATCCATACAATGAATTATTATTCAACAATAAAAAGAAATGATACACATGGATGAACCTCAAAAACATCCTAAATGAAAAAAACAAGACACAAGAGACCACATATTGTATGATTCAACTTACATAAAACATCTGAAAAAGGCAAATCTATAGAGACAGATTAGCACTTGGAATAGAAGATGGGAACTGAGATTAACAGTAAACAGGCATGTAGAATCTAATTGGGGCGATGAAAATGTTCCAAAACTGTTTTATGGTAATGGTTGCACAACTTGGTAAATTTACTAAAAATCATTGAATTGTATACCTCAATGGTGAATTATATGATGTATAAAATATACCTTATATTATCAAATACAATCCTGCAGTGTTTCAAAAGGATAATACACTATGACCAGGAAGGTCTTTTTCCAGGAATATAAGAATGATGGAGTATTAGGAAATCTGTCAAGGTAATTATATCAGTAACTTAAGGGAGAAAAAGCCATGTATGATCATATCAATATATGGATAAAAGATATTTAGAAAAAATAAGCAACCATTCTTAATTTTAGAGGTCTAAAGTAAAATAGAGAAGAAAGCAACCTATGTATAATAAAGATAGATTACTAAATGCTATATTAACTATTATCCTAAATAATGAAACACTAAAACCATGTCAGTTTAAAACAGAAAAATGGATATTTGATATCACCTGATTATTTAACATTGCTTTGAAGATTTAGCAATTGCAATGATAAAATAAAAATGAAATAATTGGCACATACATTAGAAAAAGATGTAACTATCCCTGTTTGGTGATTATTATGATTGGGTGCCTAATAGCTAGAGTTTTATAAAGGAATGTGGTATAGTAGTAGGTTATAATAGAAGTGTACAATAATCAGTAGAGTTTTCTCTCCTCCAGCAAAATATATGCAAAATGGAAATTCAAAAATCCACTCCCAATAACAACAAAAATAATAAAATTTGTACAAATATATTTAATAAAAGAAAGGCAGATACCTATATAAAGAAAGCTATAAACAAATAGAAAAGCTTCTTGAACAGAAAGACTTAAATCATAAAAATGTAAATTTTCCCAAAATAATAAATAAGTTTAATGTAGTTCTAATGTGTTAGAATTCCAACAGGATCAAGATGGTGAAGGGGAATTAGATAAATTAATCTTTACTTTATGTGAAAAGTAAAATCTCAAAAATAGCCAAGAAAACTATGAAAATAAACAGTGAGGGTAGATTTATATCATAAAAACAGAATATGCTATAAAGACACTGTAATAAAACATAGTATTAGAAAAGAAAAAGACAAATAGACTAATGGAACAGAGTAGAGAATCCGCACCACCCCCCCAGAAAAAGGGATCTCAGACATCTAGAGATCTAGTTATGACCAAGGTTCAATTCAGTTGGACATGGAGGAAATTATTTAGTAAATGGCCCTGGTACAGAACAAGCTATCCATCTGGAAGAAGAAAAAAATATTCCTCAACTCATACTCTTTTTAAAAATTAGTTTCACATGGATCAATAGCCTTAATAAAAGAAATAAGGCAATAAAGAGATAGGGGAATGGAGAATCAAGCACAAAAGGAAAAGAAATACATTTTTAAAAGGCAGTTGTAATTATATTTACAAATTTATATAAAATTACATAAGTAAAAAAATAGAATTCAGTGAAGCACAAGGATTTTAATTCTTTTAGAATAATCACCATTTGAAGTTCTTTGCCCTTCAAAAAATTGGGAAGTTTTGTTTTTGCTGTTGTTGCTGGCTGAACATTGTTTAGAGAGGTCAGATAAATGCAGTCTAATTAGTCAACTCCTACTTATAATTATTCTTCAGTTAAAACTATTTCTAATTTTAAAAGGAAAATCATTTACTTTGGAAAATATAGAAAAGTACTAAGAAAAGGTTATTGAAAAAGCCATTTCCCCACTACCGAGAGATAAGCACTATTAAGATCTTAAAGTACCACTTACCTTCCTCAGTTTTTGTTTTGAAATGTAAAATGTAAATGTTGCATTTTTTTTTTAGTTAAAAATAGATGTCCAGACTTGGATATTTTTAAAGGAGATCATTTCCATTTGGGACTAGCTTATTCTTTTAACCTTACAATTTTCACGGTCATTCAGTATATATGCTCACTATTCTTTTCTAGTTCTTGGCAGACATGGAAAATAATGCACTTTTTCGAGATGATATAGAATGTCAGAAGCTCATTATGGAAGCAATGAAGTATCACTTATTACCAGAGAGACGGCCCATGTTACAGAGTCCTCGGACAAAACCTAGGAAGTCAACTGTCGGTACATTGTTTGCAGTTGGAGGAATGGATTCAACAAAAGGTATTAAGTAATCTTTTATTTGAAGGAACAGGAAAAAATGAATATAAATTAGTAATAAATATGGCCAGAGAGCTCCTGGGAGAAGCAGCTGGTTCTAGCACTGGGGTCGGAAAAGTACCAGATAAGCCTAGAACATCATGTTATTCCAGAAAGTAAGGTAGCGCTCAAAGAATGATGGAGACAGGTCAAGAGACACAGGAGACAGTGTGTAGGGGCTCCCACTGTCCAAACCAGAGATAATTTCAGCATCAAAGTAAAGAATGATAATAAAAGATTATAAATAGGGGAATGCTAACTGATTAAAACATAGAAGCAAGGATGGGATTAGAAAAATCATCATTTGGCAGTCACCATATTAATAACCAATTCAGTCAAGAATCATCAACGGATGTTAAGGCTGGTAGGTAAAAGTTTGAGGACAGGATTTTTAGTCTCAAATTATCTCCCAGCTGCTTGTTTATTAGTTACAAAACATAAAATGGTATCTTTACAGTGGAGAGATCTGGCACACAGCACCTTAACTAAATAATCAAAGTTCGTGTCGTCAGTAATGAGACTAATCAGCAGCCTGTGCTTCTTATGATGCCCTGAGAACTCAGCTGCACATCTGTGGTGTTCTTGCCAAAAGTGTATAATCCAGACTTCACCATGAGGAAAAGACCAATTCACGTTGAGAGACATCCTTCAAAAGAACTTGTGTGAAGTATTCCAAAATGTTAATATCAAGAAATGCAAAAGAGACTGGGGAATTGTCTCAGATTAAAGAGACTAAGGAGGCATGACAGCTATTATAAAACATCATCTTAGATTGTCTTCTGCTGTTAAGGACATAGTTGGGACAAATGACAGAATCCAAACAAGGCCTGTAGATTAGATAGCAGTATAGTATAAATGTTGATTTCCAGATTTTGATGGTTATATTATGGTTTTGTGAGAGGATTTCTTGTTTTGAAGAAGATACACCACAGTATTTACGGGTACAAGGGCATCATTTCTGCAACTGACTGTTAAACAGCTCAGAAAAACCTCCTACATACATATACACATGCATAGAAAGCAAATGTAAAAGATACAGGCTGGGGAAATCTGGCTCAAGAGTATCTGAGAATTCTTTGTGCCCTTCTTGCAGTAGTTGTTACCCAGAGTAACAGTAACAGCGACAGACACCATACACAGTGCCTACTCAGTGTCAGGTATTGTGCTAGAAGCTTTTGTGTATGTATTATTTCTAAGTATAATGTATCTACTTCCTCTGAATTGCTGGTCCTAATAGTCTGCTGTCCCCTGACAATACTTCTGACTTCTGGCTACCTCTCTGGTCTCAGCTCATTCTACTTCTCCCCTCCCTCCTTCTGTTCCAGCCTCATTGGCCTCCCTGTTCATCTGACATTGCATTAGCTGTTCCGTCTCACTGGGAGGCTCTGCACCCTGATATCAGAATGCCTGGCAGAAATTCTTCACTCAGACCACCTCTCAAATGTCAGTTTACCAAAGAGGATTTCCATGACCATTCAGGAGCAACCTCTTGCCCATCACTTTCTAATCTTCTGCTTTCCACTTTCTCCTTACTCTGCTTCCTGTTTCTTCATAGCATCTAACACATTTGTTTGTAGTCTGTCTACCTCTTCCCCCCAAATAAGCTCCAGGAAAGCAAGGATTCTGTTTGGTTCACTGATATATTCCCATAGCCTAGAACAGGATTTTTTACATAGACAGCATCAGTAAGTATTTGTCAAGTGAATGAAGGTTGTCCGCTGCCATCTCTTGTATTACTTGTATGACTAAAGCACTTGATGTACTGATCATTTCTAAAGGTTTCTCTTTTATGTGACATCTCTAAGGAATATAAAAATAGCAGCTCTAGCTGAAAATCTTGCATTGTTATTTAACTGTCAGGTTCATGAAAGCAGAGATATTGATATAGATATAGTGATTATCCCATATAGCATATACCATAGTGCTAGGTAGGTATAGATGCTTAAGTTTTAAATATAGGTTTGATGACTAAATGGTACAGAAATATATAAAGTAAGATAACTGACTAGAGTTATAGAAAATTTTTGGAGATGTCCACTATCCAGATAATCAGTCTGAAAATGGAAATTAAGTATCTACTTTGTGCCAGGAACTGGGATTGGCTTTGTAGTCATTACTAGCGCTTCCTCTTTCCCTCTTTCTTTCCCTTTTGTTTTTCAAGACTTTTAACTGTTGTCTCTTTATCAATTATACTCTCTCACTTTGATTTTATTCTCATACTTCCAACTTGTATAAAATATCTGCTTGATGTTCAACTTCCACCACAAATTTGGTGTATCCAGATCTTCTCTGACCATGTTGCTCAGACTTTAGAACTTGGGCTCATAATTCAGTGCTCTTCAATGGACTCAACTCTGACTCATTTAAGCAGGCAAGGAATTTTTTGGAAGGCTACTGAAAAATGGATAGGACTACATCCACTGTCCCTGCTTCCTTATAATTCTTGCTTTAGACTTTTTTTAAACTTTTTTATTTTTAATGATTTTTTTTTCTCATTTTTAGGGGAGGTACTGGGGATTGAACCCAGGACCTCGTGCATACTAAGCATGTGCTTACCAGTGAGCTATACCCTCCCCACTAGATTTTAAATTCTAGGTGCAAGCATCCATTTGACTAGCTTTAGGTCAGTCCTGGGCCCTAACATTCCAAGGACAAAGAGAAGGAATATCTGTCTTTTCAGTCTTCTGGGAGATAGGTTCCTGTTCCTGCCTCCCACCAAAGCTCATACATACAGTGAAAAATTCTGCAAGCATGGGAAGGGAACTCAGCTACTAAGTAGCCAAGTAAACAGTATAGATTTCCTCTCTCTCTCTCTTTGTCTTCCTCTCTCTGACTTAAACTCCAACAGTCACCAAGTAGCTTCTTTCAAATGACTCTTATTCTTCCAAATTTCCACTGCCGTCTTGCTATTTCCATTTAGCCTCCTATCAGCCCACAAATTTTAATTATGTTAGTTTTATGGGAATAGCATTCATTATATTGTTAATAGGTGCCAGACATTATGCTAAGCCTTTGCCCTACATTATTTTATTTCATCGTCCTAGCAACTCTGTATTATTGCTCTTTTATAGGGGAGGATATAGGAGGGTACTGAGACTTAGAGAAGTTAATTAACTTTCCCAGGATCACACAACTAGTGATGGAATCAAGATTCAAGCAGGCATTTTGACTCTGAAGACTCTACTCTGCTTGACTCTAATGTTAACTCTTCTGTTAGCATGCCATTACTCTGCTCAAAAACTCCAGCAATCTCTATTTCTTACTACATAAGGTGTAAATTCCTTTTTCAAGACTTTCTATAATCTGCCTTTGCGGCTTGACCCACTTCATTTCTAAGTCTTTTTAATAATCAAGAACTCTGAGGTTCTGTCCTATTCACACTGTCTTCCCAGGCCTTAACTTATCTTATTCCCAATGTCTTCATAATGAAGAGCAATTTGCATTAGTTGGATGGTAGTCAGATTATTGGGTTCTTAGTCCCTTTGTATATCTGTTTAGTATAGACATCAGCAAATAAGCCGATAATGGTTCTAAATAGCCACTAAAAAAGTCAGAATATATTTGTGCTTACTTTTTTTTAAGATTAGTCCTTCAGTATAAATTATGGAAGTTCCAAACTTTTACATAGGATTTTGCAGTTTCCTAGGATTTTGTTATTTAAGGATATATTTTTAAGATATATGTTTTAGACTATATTTTAAGATCTTATGTCTTTAAAAATTATATTTGGTATTTAGCAAAAGACTCTTTAGTTCCCCATTCATAAGACTATGATACTGCTTAGTGAACCATATCTAAAAGAAATAACTTAAAATTCAGATTTAAAATATTCTTTAAATTCATTGGTGAGGAGAGATGATTAGCATTGCCTTTTTTTTGGAGGAAGGAAGGTCAAGTTTAGAGTGATTATTCAAGTATACCATTACATAAAATAATCTAAGAGTATGAGTAAAATCTCATTATAGTTAAAAATTACAAAGAAAGAATATTCAAATTCAAAAATATTTTTGAATAGCTACTATGTATAATGGAGTCTATTTTATGAAAATGCGAAGATGGAAAAAGACTTGGTATTTATCCCAAGTAACTTAAAATTTGTATAAAGTAAATAAAAATAATAAAAGCTATAATATATGACAAAAAATATATTTCATGTGTATGTGTGTGTATTTCTAAATTTTAGGAGATTGTCAATAGCATTAGTTCTCTGATGATCTAATTGTAACAAGTACCTTAGAATAAATGTTTGTCTTGATTGTCATCCTATAAGAATGTCACTGATTGCATGTTGTATTAGAAGCTTGGAAGAGAGAAGTAAAGTAGATATTGATGGAACTCTTCATAACTGAGGGTTGGGTAAATTTGTTTTAAAGGAGTGGGTCTTTTTTTTTTCCCTTAACTCCACTGGTCTAACCTCATAAAGAGAATAAAAGAGTTCCTTGGATCTTTTAATTCTTAAAAAAAATGTAGACACCATCTGATAGTTGTTCCCTAAACTTTCCACTTTCATAGTTCCCAAAGCACTTGATCCACACTTACGCTCTTGCCCTTCCCAGTTGCAGTAGAGTGTGTATCCCCTCCCTCCTCCTATGAAAGCCAGCCCCTCACCTGTGCCCTGGCACTGCCCTTTCCTGCCTCCTCAGGAACCTCACACTGTGAATGAGCATCCCTTCAACTCCTGTATTTTCAGCTTCTTTCCTCACTACTAGATCCTTCCCATTAACATTTAAGCAAACTCAAGTTTTTCCAATTTTGAAAGCAAAACAGAACAAAACCTCCCTCAACCCACCTAGTAATTCTTCTTTCTCTCCTTCCTTTTATAGGCACACTTCTTAGAAGAATCATCTGTGCTCAGTGTCTCCATTTTCTCACCTCCCAATCATGTCTCAACCACTCAAACAAGGGACTTCCCCTAAAGTCATCCATGACCTCCATGTAGCTAAATCCAGGAGTATGTTTTAGTCTTCATCTTATTTGATCCTCTCAACAGCTATACATTTTTTTACTTTGGCTTCCATCATGCTAAACCACCCTGATTTCCTCCCATTTCTGGCTGCTGCTTCTGAGCCTCCTTTGACAGATAATCCTTTCTCACTTGACCTTTTAATACCAGAGTATGGTGTACATTCTAGAGAATAGTAGGACATGGGGGCAGAGATATTAGCAGAGACCAGATCATGCAGGGGTTTATTGGAATATAATAGAAGTAGTATTGTCAATGCTAATAGAATTATACTTCTGTATGTGTAATTTCATAAAATATTCAATCATGGTAAGCTTTGTATTTGCATCACTTCTACCAATTACTATCAAGGAGCAACAAGCATTGAAAAGTATGACCTCCGTACAAATATGTGGACTCCTGTAGCAAATATGAATGGGAGGAGGCTACAGTTCGGTGTTGCCGTGTTAGATGACAAACTGTATGTGGTTGGAGGAAGAGATGGACTGAAAACTTTGAATACTGTAGAATGCTACAACCCCAAAACAAAAACTTGGAGTGTGATGCCTCCTATGTCTACACATAGGCATGGCCTTGGTAAGTATAATGGCAGATTTGTTCATAATGTCATATCCTAGGCTTGCGTGGCATTTTACATTCTTTACCAGGCAGAAGATCAGTTGTGGCAGCTGCTCAGTCAGCAGCAGTCACCAAGCATTGCTTCACATGCTGCCTGTTATCTGAAAAGTAGAAGCAGAGAAAACAAGCAGGTGCACAAAGGTATTAAGTGCAACCAGCACAAGTGAAAACGTGAATATTTAAGAATTGGGGTATAGCATGGACTGACAAGCCACCTTTTGATGTATGTGTTCTGTGTTGACAATTAGTGTTATCTGACCTCACTGAAATGCTTATTTAAAAATCTTTAGCATTATTGTGTTTCGTCTTTATCTCTTGGTTTTTAAGCAGAAATGAATAAAACCCAGAAAAATTTTGAGGTAGCATAGAGTATGTAATGATAGAGACTTTTCATTCTTTAATTCAATGATTGACTGAGTAGACATTGATTAACATGTGCTGTGTACCGCGCTCTCTGTTCTGTAGATGTACAAAGATGAGGAAGACACTATTGTTACCCTCAAGGAACTGATGCTTATTCTGAAATGAATAGAATAGAATTTAGGGTTTTTGTATCAAGTGACCTCTCTTTCCTCATAGGAGAAAGAATAGATGAAATACAAAGAACTGTTTACTGAGAGTGAAGGAGAGGAAAATAAAATTAAGTGGGTCTTGAGTGTATGTGTATCACCCAGATTTTGCTGCATAACAAACCACTCCAGAGCTTAGAGGCTGAGACCAACAACCATTTATTTAGCTCATGGATCTGTGCATCAGCTGGGCAGTTCTTCTGGTATGGGCTGTCTTAGAAGATTTCTGCGGGGTTTTCTCGTGAATCTGGGGTGGGCAGGTTGGTTGGCTAGTTGCTCTAGAATGGCCTCACTCACATGTGTAGTGGTAGACAGGCTGTCAGCCTGGGCAGTAGAGGCAACTGGACCATATGCCTCTAATCACTCAAGCTAGCCCAGGCTTCTTGACATGCTGACAGTCAAAGAGTTTCAAAAGCAGCAAGAGAAGCTAAGTCCCAATGCACAAAGACTTTTCAAGCTTCTGCTTGCATCATGTTTGCTAACATCCCATTGGCCAAAATAAGCCACATGGGCAAGTCCAGATTCAAAAAGTAGAGAAATAGACTCCTCCTCTTGATGGGAGGACCTACATAGTCACATTGCAAATAGGCATGCATTCTGGGAAAGGAAGAATTTGTGACTCTATTGTTAATTTATCACAGTTTGGAAAAGGTTGAAAATAGTTGTAGTAAAGAACTTGATAGGTCATCATAAAAGATGAATTAAAAGATGGGTGAGTAGCAGTGAAGGAATAGTTGAGTATGGATAGCATTGCTCTATACTATACTCAGTTTATTAGTACTGAGCACAAGAGTAGAGGTTGCCCAAAAAGCCAAAAAAAAAAAAATTATCTAGGCATGAAGATTGGTATGGTAGTGGGTACAGCGAAAGATCAAAGAGACAAGGGATTCTACTAGTTGCTGTTAGGTTTCAGTGAAAGATGGTCTTAAGTTTCAAGTTAGGTAAGGGAATAAAACCAGAGAGTTAGGGCTAAGGTACTGAGAGAGGAGCTTAAAATCAACTGTATGAAATTTAACAAAGAAAACTATAAAACGTTACTCTTGAGTCCATAAAATCAACTATTACATAGTACGGAATGGTAAGATGTATCTTAAAAGCAGCATGAACAAAACATATAAATTTGTGTTGACCATAAAATCCAGGCTCAATAATGTGAGGCAACTGCAGAATTTCCCCTACTATGGGGAAAAGAAAGTCAATTCTAACTTTATGTAAATTATAATAGACATAGTACATAGAATGAGCATCCCCATGACCCAGCTATGTCTCACACAGATTAGATTGTGCATGGAATACTATCATTAGTTCTCGGTACCATGCAGAAGACTTTACTGAATTGCACCAAGTTCAAGGGAGAATGATCATATAGCTCAAAGTATCTTCCTTAAGTCTTTATTTCAAATTTTTGTGCCATTCAAATCAGGCCTTGTTCTTAATTTACCTTATGATAAATACTGTTTTAAATTTGAACTTATAAAATAAAGTTTTACTTAGAAACACTCCTTTTATCTCTTTATACTTGGAAATTACTTCAGACTTCATTTGAAAAAGTAGTTCTGCTGCTAAAATTTCTTTTCAAAGCTGCTATTAAAGGATTGGATTAGATGGATTAGATGGACATTTAATCACATTAATTAGATGTAATTAATCAAAGGGCTCTTTCTTCCAGCCCTTTGATTAATTACACATATACACATACACACACATATATGTATAATTGGATATATGTTATAGATATTTGGAAATAGATAAATAGATCTCCCATAGCCAGTACTGGTAAGACACAGATAAGTGGAATAATATGTTGGTTTGGGTCCTACATGAATGATGAATATTTATATCTCATCTGGCCATTATTTCACAAAAATAAATATATTTGTGTCGCAAAATTTTTATTTTGGCCCTCAAGTGATACATATTTATATCTCATCTGACTATGATCGTGTCACACCTCTTCTCAAAACCCTCTGCTGGCTTTCCATCTCTTTTAGAATAAATCCAAAGTCCTTATAATAGTCCTGACCACCCTGCATAATCTGACTCCACCTTCTCCCTCATCTCCTACACTCTCCCCCTTACTCACCCTGCACTCAACTGGCCTCCTTGTCCTGTGTACCACAGACACCCTAAGCAAGCCGCAGGGCCTTTGTACATATTGTTTCCTTTACCTCACCTCCTCTTCCCCCAGGTACTTTCCTGTCTAGAGTCCTTAACTTCTTTCACGTTTTTGTTCAGATGTCACTTTATCTGGGAGGTCTCCCCTGATTCTCTCTACCCTTTTATTTTGTTCCTTTTTTCTTATAAATACCTGAAATATACTTTGCATCTGTTTCCCAACTAAAATATTAGGTCCATCAGGGTAGAGCCCTTACCTGTTATGTTCTATTAAGTATCTGTCACTTAGTAGAAACTCAATAGATAGCTATTTGTTGAATAAATGAACAAATGAATATGACTTGGTTGCCTCATGATGAATCACACAAATAGATTGTGGTATCAAATCTAACTACAGCAGAATCTCAAGAATTTGAATTAAAGAGGGAAAGGAATAAAATTGCTGTTTTCAAATATATTGTAAATCCGAATGATTGAGAAGTGTTTTAAATATGGCAATCTGTACATCTTGTATACTTTTTTAAATAACTTTGTCCTGTTGAACCTCAAAATACTTCCTCTAAAACTTTTAAGACCAGGGCTACAGTGTTATTTTTCCTCCTCACTCACTCACTTGCCTACTGAGAAGAGCTATGAGGAAGTCAGGTATCTTTATCATAAATTTTTGCTTAGTTAAATTTGCATGTTAAAAGTTCGTTGTATTTTTATTTCAGTTAAGATGTGATTTTTAGGTCATTGCTTCTCTCCTGTCTCCTTGTAGGTGTGGCTGTGCTGGAAGGTCCTATGTATGCAGTAGGAGGGCATGATGGCTGGAGCTATCTGAACACAGTGGAAAGATGGGACCCTCAGGCTCGCCAGTGGAATTTTGTTGCCACTATGTCCACTCCCAGGAGCACAGTAGGTGTGGCAGTGCTCAGTGGAAAGTAAGGAAATATTTAAAGTTCCAGTTAAAACACAATAAAAATTTATCAAGCGATATTACTGTCCAACTTAAAGATATATAGAAATAAATCATGAGAGAAATACTTTCAGAGTGATGTAAACAAACTTTAAGATAGTCTCTTTTTATGCTAGTTCTAAATATAAATAGCTCAACATTAAGTTAGTCTTTCATTCTAATGTGTAGATATTATAAATTTCTAATTATCATTTTGAGTGGCGAAATTTTATAAAAATATTCAATGTAGTCAAAATCCAGTGGTTTATGTAGCTTTAAAAGTATATGGTCTTTTTTATTTTGTTTTTGAAAAGTAATTAAAATCTTTATTATAGTCTCTCTAAGATGCTTAGGAGTCATTACATGTATAATGTACAGCAGAACTTCAAATGATCCCTCACCCCATCTTTCTCTCAGTGTTTCATATGTCATGAAGAGCTCTCCTCTTCACCCCTACTCCCAAAATCCCCCAGATAGTTCCCCTCAAAACT
Source organism: Camelus ferus (assembly GCF_009834535.1). Classification (NCBI taxonomy): domain Eukaryota; kingdom Metazoa; phylum Chordata; class Mammalia; order Artiodactyla; family Camelidae; genus Camelus; species Camelus ferus. Next base: position 28,197,045 of record NC_045697.1, read on the forward strand.
AGTCTTTGTTGAATCTAAAAGTTTACGGTCTTTCAGAAGTTGTGTACTCTCTCTCAGTGTTTCCCTGAATAATTCCTTCCATCTCTTCTACTGATTTATTCTTGCTTTTACTTCCTTTTTATCTCAATAAACTGCTGAAAACTGGAATGGACTTAGAAAGAAGTGCTTTTTGCCTCTTGCCTGCTGTAAATAAACAGATTTGGGTAGAGCCACCACCAATAGTTCTTGGTAACTCAGAGGCTGACTACATGGTTTCTTTTGCAGGACTCTTCCGTAAAAATGAAGCCCTGCGTGGTTATTAAATAAAAGTTGTTTGTTGCATAGCTTTACTCACTTAAAATACTTTATCATCATTTCCAGAAAGAGGAAAGAATCAAGGTTAAAATACAGGTTTAAAATTATTTGTAAGATTGTTATTGATTATTAAAAGAAAAATGAGAAAATATTGGTGATATTTTTATATTTTATGACCTAAGATCTTGTTTCCTCAGGGCCTAATATTTTTGTTATTTTTTAGCACTCTTACAAGTGATGATAGAGAAATAGAAACCCATTTTTTAAATGCATCTGATCTCAGTACCCCTCCTCTCATTTGTTTTAGCTAAAGAAATAACTTCAAAATCCATCACTACATCTCTTTCCTAATTCCTGGTAGAAGAGTCAGCCACCAAAGAATATAGATATTGAAAAAAATGACTGTATCTGGCTAGAAATATTTATTTCTAATAGAGGATAAAAGAGTAAGTGCATTCTCTAAAACCTGACTTCCAGACCTACAGTACCCTGGACTTCTGGGCATAGAAGTATCTTACTTTCTTACCTTTTCTTGCACTCTAATGAGAATTCAATATTTCAGTCTTTAACCTACCTGAAGCACAATGTATTGAGTATAATTCTGAGACAACCTAATAATCGTATCAGAAGCTAAGGATACTTATCTACTAAACAGTAAGTTGATTTTGAGAGTACAGTCTGTCCTACATTGTGATTGTAACTGGTCTATTGGGATATCTCTCAAACTGGTCACTTTGCCCCTAACCTGAACTCTCTCCCTTTCATTCTTCATTTTAGAGACTCACCTAGTGTTCTACCTAAAACACAAAGAGGACCATGTCACTTCCCTGCTTAAAAGCTTTCAGTAGCTTATCTGATGAAGCCTCCTTTACAATCTTGCCTCTGTCTCCCTCTCTAGCCTCTGCTCTCTCCTCTTCCCATGCCTAATACACCTCAGGAGAACTAATCTATTTGTGAAAAATACATTGTTTCACACTCCTGTTGTCTTTTAACCCATACCATCTGTCTTAGAATGTTGTTCCCCCACTTTCCTACCTGGCAAACTCAGCATCCTTGAAACTTGCTCAAAAATCACCTCCAGAAGACCTTCTCCAATCCCCACTTTTGTCTTTTCATTCCTGCTACACTCATTGTCCATTCCATCCTCATCAATTTTACTGTAGATAATTTGTGTATAATTGTACTGCAACATGTACCACTCCATTATTGTAGTCTTTGACTAGTCCATCTCCTATAGCAGATCATGGTCCTGCATGACCTGGTCTGACTTTTTATTCCTGATACCTAGCACACTACCCAGCACATAAGTCTGAAGTGTGCAACCTTGCTGAAGAATATCCTGGTGCCAGTCAGATGCAGTGGTGCTTTAATCACTCCAAGGAGAGGATATGTTAATCCATCAACCAGCGTTTTCCTAAGCTTGCTCTAAAATAAAGTAACAATATTTTAAAATATTTTGTTAGTTTCCATTTTGGGGTACATATCCAGAATCTGGAAAAAATAGAAGTTGTTAATTTTTTAAAAAATAGGCCATTGATTGAAAAAATTAATTTTGTATCTTCTCTCTACCAGTCCTTTGTGATTTAGAATAAATCATTTCACTGTGCCTCATTTTTTTTAATCTGTAAAATGAAAAGCCTGGATTAACTGCTGTTTTTGTTATTTTAAATTACTTTACAGTGCTTCCTGATGAAAAACATAGTAGTTTTTTTAGGGAAGAACTGTTTTGATGTTTTATAAGTTTTATCTTAAAAATTTCAAAGTGTTAAGTTGCATTCCTACCATGTTTGACAGAAAGATGCTTTACTTAGATTTCCAACTGCTCAGGCTTCTTTAAGCCACTGGCTTGCAAGTACTTTGGCAACAGAATCTCTCTTTCAAGTGAAATCTTGTAAAAACCTCAATACTTGAGGCAAATGGAAGTTCAAGTTTATTAAAAGCTTATTTTAAATTTATCACATGTTTGAGTTATAATGTTTACTTATAAAAATCAGTGTAGAAGAATAATCTGTTTTAAAAAACAAAGATTATTTCTATATCTTGTTTTGGTTTTGTTGTCTAGTATGAAGAAAATTCTGATTGACAGTTCTAAGAAGCTAAAAATGGAAATAGTTATTTTAACTACTAGAGCGATTTAATTGGAATCTCAGGAAATTCTTCAGTTAAATTGCTCAAGTGGTTTGTAGGTTTGTAGAAATTTTTTTTTCTAAGCTGAATATCTACCAACCACTTCTATTCTTGATCATAATTTTTGAAGTCAGGCAAGACCTAAATCTTATTTTAAGATATATAGTATGATACTATCTCAATTTGACAAAATCTCTCTCTTTTTATTGTAGTAGTTACAGTCTTGGGGAAGAAAGTTGAGTTCTGAATCTTGCATGGCATTTAATTGAGCCAGGTGATATTTTTGAAAATGAAAACTACTTTTTAAACTTCAATTTCAAATGAACCATTTTGGGGACTTTCTCAAGTTCTCCACAGAGTCCTAGTCTTCGAATACAGTTTGAGAACCATTGCATGAGATAATGATTCATCAGGAAGTGTTACCAATAATACATTTTAGCCCTTAACATTAGCTCAGTATGAACACTGTACATTTAGCATCTCCTAAAATGCCATTTTCTAAAAGAGGGCCAGTGGAGACAGATTTTTTTTTCCCCTTAAACACTTATACCATGTTTACCATGCGTCAGGCAATGTTCAAAATACTTTAAATTTGATCATCAATAATCGTGTGAGGCAGGGCTTATAGATTTTATGGATGATGTAATTCAGGCAGATGGAGATTAAATAAATTTTCCACAGTCACGGCTAGTAAGTGATAAGCAGTAGAACCAGGATTCAAACCCAGAGAGTTGGGCTCTGAGTTCGTGCTCTTAATCACTGTACTACACCACTTTTCACAAGGAAGAATTCGCTATCAAGAAGGTAGGATGCCTTGAAGCCTATTATAGTATGTGTGTGTGTGTACATGTATTTTTAGTTATTGACATCTTCTGGTTATTGATACCTTCTAATATTCTGTGATACATATTTAAATAATTATTTTGCTAAGTATTAAAGATGAGGACAGTTTAATGTTAAGAACAGTAGCACAAAAAGTACTTTTAACAAATAAAATTTTTAACAGATTAAAGTTTCAAATAAATTTCAAATTGCATACTGTTGATACAGTATAAATTTAGAACAAAATACTGCTACAACCATATTTTGCTGTTTAAGATATGGTCATCTTAAGAACCAGTTGAGGGGCATAGGTACTTCATGAATTAAAATTATGAAATCTGTCTTTTAAATAATGTATATTTAATCATAAATAGAGTTTTAATGGGCAGAAATTTGACATAGTTGAAGTATTATTTCTTGAGAATAAAAAATAACTAAACATTAACAAAGGCATCCATAAATTCAAAATGTATGTGTTTTTGTACAAATAGTGAACTGAATTTGTTATTCTTTCTTAAAAACTGATAGAAAAAATATCTACAAAGAGCTTCCCAAGTAAGCAGCAAATATAAGATTTTTATGCTTAATAAAAAATATTCAGATGTTCAAATATTTTAAATATTTTATGTATATTTTAAGCTCAGAATAAAAAGACTTTTAAATTAGTGCAGTATATTGATTGAGAATGAATTAAAATTGATTTACAAAAATTGACTTACATATTTATTTTAGATAATATAGTGTGTTAATGTCCTAAACATTGCCTAGGAGATCAATACATTTCAGTCTATAGTTTTATTCTCATATTTTACTGTTACAAGTATATCCCAGAGGACAGTTGACTGTACAACTGTACATTAATATAACTCTTATCCTTCTTCTGCTTCTTACTGTGTGACCATGTGCAAGCCTCTTAATCTCCACGAGCCCCGGTTTCTTCACCTGTGAAACAGGGATATAAATGGTTTGTCATAGCGTCATTGTAATGATTAAATTAATGCATGTAAAGTGCCTCGCCTGTGGTAAGTGCTCAAAGAAGGTTAGTTTCTTTCCTTTATCGCCAAGTCCTATCTTAGCTATTTAAGAAACGCCATGGTATATTTATACACCATATTTTATCTATTCTAAGACTCATTTTAACATCTCTAAAATTGCGATGCATTTTACAGTCAATGGTAGCATGTGAAACAGATGGCAGCTGTGAAAAAGTTGTCATTGCTTTCATGTGAGTTTGTTATCTTTTTTATGTCTTTACAGAATAATATATGATATATACATGTGCTGCTTAATTGGTGACACACCTTCTTTCTTAATGTCACATAAATTGACAGTGTATCTTCTAACTGACGTCATCTTAAATCCAGTTAAATACCATAATAACCTCTGTCTTAAGCATAACAAAAGCACTGTCTCTTAGTTATCATTCTGTTTGTTCTTTTTTACAGACTTTATGCAGTTGGTGGTCGTGATGGAAGTTCTTGTCTCAAGTCAGTAGAATGTTTTGATCCTCATACTAATAAGTGGACACTCTGTGCACAAATGTCAAAAAGGCGAGGGGGAGTAGGTGTCACGACCTGGAATGGACTGCTGTATGCTATCGGAGGCCATGATGCTCCCACGTCCAACTTGACTTCCAGACTCTCAGACTGCGTGGAGAGGTAAATTCCTGTGAAGGAAAACTAGGAATAAAAAGACAAATATAAGCCTCTGCCACTTCCACACAAACTGGTATTCTTTGTTGAGCAGCCACCATGGGCAAGGTGGTTCCTGAGGAGCTTTGTAAACATCGTGCTTTCTGTCTGCTCAGGCCGCCTCTCGGTCTGTCTCCAGCAGCCTGTTCAGAGTCTTCTCTCAAACTTTAGAATTGCTTATAGAATTTATTAATCGAATCATATGACAAACACTTATTGTGTACCTATTTTGTACTGGACATTGTACCTAATAAGGAAAGGAGTTTGATGAATTTCACAGCAAATGAATTAGGAGCTAGAGGCCAAATAAAAAGTGAAAAGGAGAGGGACACTTCTGACATATTTTTATATAAAGTGAGGTAACATGAAATAACAAAATGAAGGGCTAATAAGGCTTAAAAACTTGAACAAGTCATCCTTGTTCAAAACTCAAATATAGGGCCAGGTAAAGAGCCTGATGTCACTGGAAGCTCTGGACAGCGGTTCAGGCTCCCATCTGCTGTGTTTAATGGAATGGAGAGAGCTGAAGGGATTTAAGAGGTAGAGTCAATAAGAGCATGTGTGAACACTCCAGAGGAAAAGGAATGCTTCATTCAGTCAAGTGGATGGCGGCCACTGTCACTAGAGAACAGAGTGATGGAGAGAGTGGCAGGAAAGGAGTGAGAGGAGGTAGGGGCAGACCATGTAGAGTCTTTCAGCCTTACTAAGGATTTTGGACTCTAAAGAGCAGTGGGAAGTTAATGAATGTGTGTGTTGTATTATTTAATAAATTATAAATGACCAGAGGAAGAACAAGAAGTGAAATGAAGGTTTGTTGATGACAACAGGTACTTTCTATGAAATGATAAGTAGAGTTGGTTGGTGGTTTTTGAAAAAGTGGTGAAGTTACACATGCATTTCACCTGTGTTCAGGAGAAAATAATTCAGACTATGCTTGTTACCTGTTATAATCCAGGAAAAAAATATGGAAGTCTTTAAATACCTTGTGCCATAAAATGCAGGCTGCACCCAGTGAAAAGTTGTTCACTGATACAAGAAGTATTGGAAGCAATATAGATCATCTTAGCATGATGTTTCTGCTCTTAGACAGACAATTCTGGGCAGTTCTACTTAACATACTTCATGAAATGAATAGGAAACTCCAAAAATGGAGAGTTACAATGTTTGAGACTGTAAGTCATCTTAGCTGGAGCTTCATATAATGGTTTCCTCAAATTTTTGGTAGGCAACCTAAAACCTTAAAGCAGTTGTAAACATTTACATTAGCTCTTTTGACTAGTTTAAGTGTTATGCATATGCAAAATTATAAGTTAAAGTTTTCAGGAGAATATTGATATTTTTCTCTAAAACTATGTTCAAATGTACTTTATATAGCAGATAGTAAGACATAAGATAGGATTAAAGGACAAAACTATTTTTATGTCAAACATTGTGGGAACAATGTCAGTTCCAGTTCTAAAATTTTCTTTCAGATATGATCCCAAAACAGATATGTGGACTGCAGTGGCATCTATGAGCATCAGCAGAGATGCTGTGGGGGTGTGTTTACTTGGTGATAAGTTATATGCTGTCGGAGGGTATGATGGACAGACTTACCTTAATACAGTGGAAGCTTATGATCCCCAGACAAATGAGTGGACCCAGGTATGGCCTTTCATTTTTCCATCATGACACTTACTCTGTTTTTGTTAAAACAATTCTATTGGTAAAACAGATCTCTCAATTATGTCCAATATCAAAATATATAGCAGAAATATAGTAAAATCATCTCTTAATTAAATATAAGAAAACAGAGGGAATGTTTAATTTTATAGTATAGTTAAAATCCAGAACAGAGGTAGTTCTAAAGTCTAAGTTAATACTCAGAGAAATTACTTGTTTGTTTTTCTTTTTTTTTTTTTTTTTCTTTTTATTGAGGTATAGTCAGTTACAGTGTGTCAGTTTCTGGTGTGCAGCATCATGCCCCAGTCATGCATACACACACACACACACACACACACACACAACACATATTCACTTTCATATTCTTTTTCATTAAAGGTTATTAAAAGATATTGAATGTATTCCCTGTGCTATACAGAAGAAATGTGGTTTTTATCTATTTTAATATATAGTGGTTAACTTTTGCAAATCTTAATCTCCCAAATTTGTCCCTTCTCACCCTCTTTTCCCCAGTAACCATAAAATTGTTTACTATGTCTGCGAATCTGTTTCTGCTTTGTAAATGAGTTCATTACTGTCCTCTTTTTTCTTTTTTTTTTTTAAGATTCCACATATGAGTGATATATGGTATTTTTCTTTCTTTCTGGCTTACTTCATTTAGAATGATGATTATTATCATTATTATTATTAGCTGCCACCGTTTGCTTGCTGAGAATTGATGAGATGTTCTAGCACTGATAGAGCTGATAGGACCACAGGAAGGCTGTATAACTAAGGGAGGGGAGATTGTGGAAAATAAGAAACAAAGATGGTAGTCACAAAAAAATGAACAATGATTTTTACATACTCATACCACTGATATATGGGAGCAGATCAAATGTCTGGTCATAACCTAATTAAAGATGGGAATCCTAAATTACATTAACAGGTGAGAAACTTGATCAGCAAGCTTATTAACAGGAAGAATTCTGTCTATGTCTGGGCAATGCCTAGCACTTCTAAGAAAGATCTTTTGAGATCTTTGTTTCCATCATCATCAAGAACAGAACCATGAATCTTGTACCTCTGGCACCCAGTTTAGTATCTAGTATACAGAAGACACTGAAATGTTTAATTGAGCCAAGGTTTTCCTATATACAAGGAGCAACAGTAACTGCTGTCAAGAAAACAAAACTTAGGAGAATTCCTGCTGTCATAGAACTTAACTGCTTAGGTGAGAGCTGCACGTTTAAGGGGAGGATCCACCCTGTGCAGCAGCTGGTATGAAGTGCCCCGTGGTACAGGCAGTGAGCGCATAGGAAATCAAAGAGAAGAAAGAAAACGGGTGTTGAGAAGGTTTCATTGAGAAGAAGTGGGATTTAATTTAAGCCTTAATGAGTCAATCCAATTCAAAAAAGTAAAAGGAAAGGGGAAGTTTGTATGAGAAAACATGAAAAAAATGTGACTAAAGCAGAAATACGCAGGCTATATTAAGGAAGTATGGCTGGTTATAAGGCTCCATGCTTGAGAAGAGTTGGAGTTCTTATGGAGAGGAAGGCTGGATTCAGGATGGAGGTCTGTGATGGTCAACCTTAAGAGGTTGGTAATAAGAAACCAGTGGAGACTTTTAACCAAGAGAGAGATGCAGTAATAGAAAGTCCATGTGTCAGCAGCTGGGGACAGAGTAAGTTGGATTAGGAGCAAGGGAAATGAAGGTTGGGTGAAAGGAAAACATTTAGAAGGTTGCTTCTGTTGTAAGGCTTGAGGTGTTAAATATATAGATGGATTCAAGAGATGGTACCAAGTCCTGTCTGTTTTTTCTTTATATGCTTTCTGGCTTGTATAGAGATGCAGCTTCTGATGAAAACAGCAAAGGAAAGATCAGATAGCATCTTATTAGATAATGAAATAGAGCATTTAAAGAGAGGAGAGAGGGTTTCAACAGTGCAAGAAAGAATGAAGAAAATTTGTCATTCATGAAGTTGTCAGGACCTTTGAGAATATGATAGTAGCAGAAGCCACCACCCAGTGTAAAAAGTAAAGAGAAGAATAAAAGTAAATGTGGGAGCTAGAGGGGTGTACAATTTTTAAATGATGATAGAAAGTTAACACTTACTGAGTGCATTTTATGTACCCAGCTCTATTCCAAGCACTTGTCATTAAAGAACTTATTAAATCTTCTCAACAACCCTGTGAGGTAAATACTGTTACTTTCCCATGATATTGCATGAGGGGTCTGAGACAGAGAGATTAAATAGCTGACCCAATATTGCACAGTAGATAAATGGGAGAGTTAGATTTGAGCCTAGGGTCTTTTTCACAATAGAGATGAGGACAAGAGAGTTGAAAGAAATTCAAGACCAGAAGGAGAAAGCAAAATTGAAGGGCACTTTCCTGAATGTAGGACAGGAAACAGAATTGAGGGCAAAGGCTGGTACTCCTCAGACTGGAGGAAACGATCTTACCTTCTAAGACCGGAGAGAAAGATGAGAATATGAGTATAAAGGATATAAAGTGTTTTAAAATGAAGAGAAGGATAGAAAAAGAGACTTAGATTGTATGACTGTGATCTTGTTTCTTTCTTAAGTGAGCTCACTCAGTGAAGGGTTGAGAAAGCATAATTTGAGGGCTTCAACTATGGAATTTCATTAGAAACCATGTGGCCACCTACCGTCAGTCTCCCACCATGGCGGAAGTAGTTGTGAATGACAGCAAAGGAACCCCAAAAGAGACAGAGGAATCTTTTTCTGAGATGTATTTGATTTAAGCCACAAGGAAGTCGATTGGCCAGTATTTCAGATTTGGTATTACAGATAATTAATACTTTATGCTGAGTCACTCTGTATCAGAATTAATAATATGTGACCACATAGCTCTTTGGTCTGCAAGCCATCTCTATTACTATTTTAAAGCACCTAAATGTGAACTTATAACCATAGTATCTGAAGAATAAATGTTTTCCATTTAATGTTCCAACAAATGGACAAGAGGACATTTGTACAGGGAATGAAATGAGATGACCAAGTCTTAAGCCACCACCCACTCCACTACCAGCCTTGACCCACATCAGGAAGTGACTGCATTGTATTTAATGAATTCTCCAAACTATACTTTCTAGCTGGTTTTCATAACAACAGCAACTATTCACAATATAGAGATTTTAGTGTCTTGGGTGTTTTGAGGAAAGCTGTTAATTTCAAGCAGACATTTTGATTTAATTGACATAGAGATTACTTCTAGAATACTGTAAGTATATATGGTTTTAAAATAGGTTATTAGTTCAAGGAGATATAACAGTGATCAAAACCAAAACAACTGATTCAGATGAAGAACAACTAAGAATTCTCTTACAATTGAAGTTGGATGTGTTCTTAAAATCTACTCATTGGTGCAGGGTGCAGGTGTCAAAATGATTAAGAAATCTTTTTTTTTAATAACATCTTTTTAAGCACTATTCTCATGTATTTTTATCTTATTTTATTGAGAGGGAGGTAATTAGGTTTATTTAATTACTTTTTTAGTGTAGGTACTGGGGATTGAAGGATTGAACCCAGGACCTGGTGCATGCTAAGCACACACTCTACCACTTGAGCTGTACCCTCCCCCAAGAAATCATTTTAATATCACATATTTGACAAAAACACTTTATGACATACCTCCATATACATAAGTACAAAACAAACTTTCTTAATACATTATATTAGTCATCTGTTCTCAAATGCCAATTTGGTGGGGGTGATTAGGTTTATTTTCATTTATTTATTTGTTTATTTTTTAATGGAGGTACTGGGGATTGAACCCAAGATCTTGAGCATGCTAAGCATATGCTTTACCACTGAGCTATACCCTCCCCCCAACAAATGCTAATGTTTTAATTCTCTTAGGTCAGATACATAGTTTGCTGTGCATTCTTACTGTGTTCAAAGTAGCCCTTTAAAAACTATCCTTGCCCACACTTAGTTTCACTGTGAATTTCCCAGTGTCTAGAGTACTCAAAAGACAAAGATTTAAGAATTGTTCCTTATCCATAAGTGACGATTATGTTTTGTCCCCTTTCACTTGCACTTCTCACTGTCATAGAGTTTAGTCACTAGGTTTGTTTCCACTCCTAGGGAGTTGGATGGGTGGTATTTATTATTCATTCCCTCCACTAAAAAGGAGTAGAGTGGGTTTACACTTTCCAGCCATGTGGAGAAGGTCAGCAATAAATATGAACTTAGCGGTTCCTCCAGAGGAAGCAGATCGTGGGCATACGGTGTATTTGTGTGCTCTCTCTGCAACAGCATTTCTGTTACCCGGCCTCTCTGGGTAGTACCTGGTATTTTCTCCATGGTAATCACAAAGTTACTTTAGGTATTTAGCATTCCCTCACATCCATATTGTGCATCATTTTGGCCAAAATAGGGTTTCACGTAGAACAATTCGAGAGCTATTAAGAAAAAAGATCACCCTTAAAGAGAAGTGAATACTAGATAATTATGTCCTATACCCAAACCAGTTTAGTTGGTGAAGCTTTGGCATCAGGAGGGAGGTCCTGTTCAGATGGAACAGGGCCAGCAGTGGGGATAGAGCAGCAGGGTGGGGGCAGCAGCTCTTTTGCCTATAAGTACAGACCGTTTCAGTGTTGCACCGACTAGTGTGGTATTATCAGCGTTTTTACCTACAAACCCAACACCTATGTTTTTTTTGTTTGTTTTTTTTAGGTTGCTCCACTGTGCCTAGGAAGAGCTGGGGCTTGCGTTGTGACTGTAAAATTATAACTTAGTGCTTTGTTTTCTAAATGAAGATATCATCTTCCTTTATGAATTTAGTATAATTATTCTACTATCAATGGGTATGTTTTTAGTAAATTAGCAAGGCCGCATTCCTGGGCACAAAGTGCCTGATCTCTAAGTGAAGATGTTAAAACAAAGGAGGAAAGAGTGGACAAACCAGGATTAAATATTTTCATTTCTTAGTAAATCAAAACTGCAGCTGGTGGCTTGTGAACATATGTTCCTGATACAAAATATGAGGACAAATGCACTGCTTCTGAACACAACCCAGTGCTAACTGGGAGTTTCGTTTCTTAATAATCAAGCACATTTCACTCACATTATCTAGGCTGCTTTTATTACAGTGCTAATACAGCGAATTAAAACTTGTAACGTTTTACTTCGTAACTTTATCATACATGAGTTACAGTAATTTTTATTTGTTTGTTTAACCACAACCACTGTTTTAATGACATACTGAAGACTATGCATTTAATTTTTCTCAGAAATAGCTGCCATATATGTGCTTTGGTTGAGGATTGTATTTCTAGAATTGGCTTAGTCCAATGAATAAAGAAAAACGTTAAAGAATTAAAACAACAATGACCAAATAAAAACTGGATAGGATCTTTGGGATCTATTTAAACATTCATTCCATCTAGATTCAACAAGAACTCCATGTTATGATATTCTTAAATTGGAATTGAAACATGGTGTTTTGCATTAAATTTAAGATATGCAGTTTTATGTGGAGAAAATACATGTTCTATGCCCTCTAATGTTCTTTCACCTAATTAGTATTTAATTATGTGGATTTGCTTTCTTTTGTATTATTAAAAATGTTCTGATTTTGTCTTTTGATATTGACAGAATTGTATGGCTGTTCCTCTTTTCTCAAGTCTGTGTTTGCGCCCCTGCCTTGTTTCTTACCTTTTGCCACAGTTAGTAATCCTTTGTGCTTCTTTGTAATCAAACAGTTTGGGGGGAATGGGTTTACTGAATGTTTGAAAAATAAGTTTAAAGTTTATTACCCAAAGTTTTGTACATTTGTAAGCTCTTAATTACACATGTGAATGTTAATATTCTCAGTGAATTATTTATTGTTTGCAAAAAATGCACTGGGCAGTAACATTTTACGATAAATCTTTTAAGGTATAAGTCATTAACTTACATCTTAATATAAAGTGAGTACAAACTAAATTCCCATCTTTTAAAATACTATATTGTGGTTAATGTGTTTTTTATTTTGTATCAAGGTAACCTTTCTTTTAGTTGCTTCTTTTAAGAATTAAAACAAACGTTTTTTTAGCTGATTTTGAATGCTCATAAAATATTTCTACCTTTGAAACCAAGAAATTTAGTACTTCTAGTCCCAAAACAAATTCCATGGGCATTTTACTGATGTGGCCACTAAGAAAATAATAGTGATAGTGACAAATATGTTAATATTTCATATATTCATTATACTGTGGATATAAAGTCAGTTATTTTCCTGATAAAGAGGGATCAGCTGTAGAATATATTTACAAATTTAGGGTAAGGGAGAGAAGAGGAAAAGGTGTAAGAAACAAACAAGAATTCCCAAAGCAGAAACATACCAGTACATCCCTTCTTGACTTAGAGACTTAGACCTGTGACTTGAAAAGAAAATGCTTCTACTTGTGATCATTTCTCATCTCCACTCGCTTGTTCCCTGCACCCTCAGTGGAGCCAGACTCACCTCAGCGTAAAGGAACTGATTCTCTTCTCTGAGGATCTTCCTTTCCTTTACAGGATTCATTAGAACAGTCCCTTTGATTTTCTACCCCATTTGAGGGCCCCTCTAATGCAGTTTTGTAGTCAGTAGGATGTGCTCTCCTGGATACTAGTGAAGACAGCACTTCTTCTCTAGTGACAGAGCATTTGCCAAAACATTTATTCCACTCCTAGTCTGGGATCTTATAAATCTAGAGGAAAATACTGCTCTTTCTTGTATGCATCATCCAGCATTGCTGCCTTGACTTTTGCTGTTAACTTCTCCATTGACATGTCTGGCTGCTCTTTATTTTAACCCCAGTTAATGACCACCACATGAAAAATAATACTTGCTAGTAATTATTGAATGATTATTATGAACTAGCAACCAAGGTTTTTGCATGCATTAATGCACTTAAACTTCATAACAACTTTATGAGGTAAGTTCTATTATTATTCCCCCTTTATACAGATAAGGAAACTGGGGCAAAGAGAATTAACACCCAGATTTATATATAAGAAGATTTATATATTTATATAAGATTTATATATAAGAACTAAGTGGCAGAGCAGGGATTTGAATGCAGACAGTCTGGCTCGGGAGTCCTTTATCACTCCTGCTTCTAGGTAGAAAAGAAGTTTTATTTTATGTGAGAAATTATTTGTTTTAATAAAAAGAAAAGTAAAGGAGGTTTATGCCTTTTAGAAGTAAAATTTATCAGTCACACTCTTATCAGAAATTTTTGGTTCCTTAGTATCAGGGGGAATTTTGTCTAAATCTCTTATAGAATTTTATATACATTTTGCTTTAGAGAAGTAAATGCAAGAAAACATATTTAAAGTTTTATATGAAATATTAGATAAATTGCATGGTGTTTTGGATGAATGAACCATAAACAAATTCATTCATCAAAAATACACTTTGCTGCCACAAAGCAGATAACCTAGATGAAATGGACAGATTTCTAGAAACACAAAATTACCAAGAAGAAAAAAATCTAAACAGACCTATAGTAAGGAAGAGATCGAATCAATAATCCAAAAACCTCTCAACAAACTACAGAACCAGAATTTGGGTTGACAAATACAGACTGTATACTATGACAGACTAAGATTCGCTGCAGGAATACAGGGATAGTTCAACATACAAAAATCAATCAATGTGATATACCATGTAGTAGAATGTGGGGAGCTCAGCCTGAAGAAACCAGAACAGTGCCATGAAAATAAAGCTCTTTGTTATTTAAAAAAAAAAAAAAAAAAACAGAATGAAGGGGAAAAGAAACAGAATGATCATCTCAACTGATAAGAAAAAGCATGTGACAAAAATCAACACCTTTTCATGGTAAAAGCAAACTAGAAGGAGAATGGAATGTCCTCATCCTGTTAAAAGGTGTTCATGAAAAACCCACAGGTAACAACATACTAAATGGTGAAAGATTGAAAGGTTTCTCTGAAAGTTCAGGAAAATGCCCACTCTGCTAGTCAACATTATACCAGAAGTTATAGGCAGAGCAATTAGGCAAGAAAAAATAAAATAACAGGAATCTCAATTAGAAAAGGAGAAGTAAGATTCTCTCCATTAGCAGCTGACATGATCTGACATATTAAAAATCCTAATGTTTTCAAGGTTCATCCATGTTGCAGCAGGTATCAGTACTTCATTTATTTTTATGGCTGAAAAATGTTCCGCTATATGTATGTACATCACAATTTGTTTATCCATTTGTCAACTCATGGATATTTGGGTTATTTCCACTTTTGACTACTGCGAATAATGCTGTTATGAATATTTGTGTGGAAGTTTTTGTTTGAACACATGTTTTCGGCTTTTTCTTTTTTTTTTTTTTTTTTTTTTTGGTATGTACCCTGGGTGAAGTTGCTGTCTTATAGGGAAATTCTATGTTTAGAATGATGCCATTTATATGAAATACCCAAAATAGTCAAATTCATAGAGACAACCAGGGTCTGCGAGGAAGAGGGAATAGGGGATGAACACGGGTTTTCCTTCTGGGGTGATGAAACTGTTCTAGAACTAATTAATGGTGTGGTTACACAACTTGACGAAAGTACTAAATGTCACTTATGGTCAATTGAGTGCATATTTTACAACAATAAAAAGTTTTACTAGGTACATTACAAATTGTTATTTAAATGTCATAGCAATATATATAACTAGGAGTAAAACTCTGCATTTATATACATTCCAAGGAGAATTTTTAAAAGTGTAATTTGCAAGTAAACAGATGTTTTAAAAATCTGACAGAAAGGCTCTTTAGATTTTAATTCTGGTCTAAGAAGAGAGTGAGAAACAATGACAAACCTAAGGGGAAAGTTTGATTGGCAGCTCTTCCCCAATGCTTGGTACACAACTGGCATTCCATAAATGTTTGTTGAAAGTCAAGACCAGTATCTTTTCATAAACTCTGTATAATGTTTGAAATTGTCGATAATATCTTAATTCTTACTCAGGAACAAACATTCAGTAAAATGATATATAATTTTACTATGAACTAGATTATAAATTCCCATGGAATATTTTCATTCTATTTTACTTTTTCAATTGGAGTAAAACAAAAATCAAATGCCATGAGAAGTTAAAGCCTAGTTTTGGCATTTCCTCCCTCTGGATCTCAGATACCTTTATCTTTGTAAGACTGCACCGTCTGATGGGAGACTCCCCCATCAGAGACTCTGTCCTTACGACTAAGGACTGAGAAAGTATGATGTTTATTTTTTATCTTCTCCGGGGCCTCAGCGACTCTGGTATCTCGTGAATTGCTTAAAGATGTGCGGTATTGATTGATGTAGGTATCAGCATCGTGACCAGACTTTACCGCCACCCTATTTTCCCCCAGCCCTGGGTAATTATTTCCTTTGGGCTAATGAGGTGCATCTAGAGAGGGAAGCCAGGGAAGCTTGGGAACCATATTCAGTGCCCTAGGTCTCTGCCCAGGCTGGTTGGTTTCATTTGATGAGATTTCTTTTGGATTAAAAAAAAATTATATTTAATTGATGTGTTTTAAAGTAGCTTTATATTAGTGAGTGACTAATACTAGTATAATGTTTGTGCCTTTAAAATAACTAAGGTAAGCTGGGAAGGCACACAGTGACTCAGTGACCATTTGATTGTGCTAAATGGTAGCATGCTCAGGGTATTAAAGTTACCATGAGTATACTATGTTTCAAAACTATTGACTGTTTATTTTATTTTTCTGAATAAATTCTCAGAAAATTCTATTGTCACTTCTAAAAAAAAGTAAACATTCTACTTGAAATTAAAAAATAGAATCAACTAAATTTTAAAAATAGTTTTCCTTAAAGTTATGCATCTTTATAAATCTGAAATACATGGTAAACTGGGCAGTTCAAAAGTGACATTGATGGGGTAAATTCTGTGGAAGGAAAGAAGTCCTTGCTTAGTGGTGGCTGAAGCCATGAGGTTAGAAGCTGTCATTCAAGAGCTGTCTGGGTCAGGGACAGAAGAGCTGCTGCACTGCATGTGAACTTCAGAGAAAGAAAATGCTGGGAAATAAGTTTAGCAAAAGCTGACCTACTTATCTGTCTGATTCTGTATCAGAAACTCAGCAGCAGAGCTACAGAGAAGGACTGAGGGAGTTAGTTAATCCAGTGGAGAATTCATTTATCTCAGAAACTTTCTGATCAATAAGGCATTGAGCAAATCAGTCGGGAGACTAAACTCTTACACGATAATAGATCATAACACAAAGGAGGAGAAAGAATGTTAGTTTCTTAAGGGCATGTACTGGGGTGTATTACTGTGTTCCCTGCAGCACTTAGCGTGTGGTCTACTGTTAAACCTTCGCGTAATAGGCTCTTGCTAATTACTTGTTGAATATAAATATCAAGTAGACTAGGTCCCTGAGGTAAAACACCTCAGAGGTATTGGAACCTAGGTTTACAGTCAGGCAGATTCTGAATCTCAGAACAACAACAACACATTATGAGATTTCTTTGTTCACATATGGAGGTGGGTGAAGGTAAAATTAGAAGAGGGGTGCAAAGCACTAGCATGGACATGGAAAACCAGAATATGTTCAGGAAGTAAGGAGCAGCCCTGGTGAGCTGACTGCAGCATCAGATACGTGCAGAGGAGTCGAGGGAAGTGTCAGCTAATTTATTGTTTTATTCAAATTAAGGATGACACTTACCCTTCTATCTGTGCATGACTCTAAAATAACATGGAGAAGCCCCAGATGGTCATAATAACGGCCAGAGATGCAGTCTGCACACAGGCCACCGTCTACTCCCTCCCCTGCTCTTCCCTCTGACTTTATTTAAACAGCCATATGGACCACTTAAATAGCTAAAGTATGTTAACTAAATGATCTATTTTCTCTTCTCCCAGCAAGATTATGACAGATTTTCAAATGTCACAGGCATTTTACCCAATATTTGGGTGGTAGGAAATGTTTATAATAATTTCTCTGCATTATATAAATTCTTCATAATAAGAAATCGTCATTGTGAAGATGGTACTAGATGATTGTTTAGGTCCCTTTCAGCTCCAGTAGTCAGTAATGCAGGTTGAGTATCATCTGACCCTGTCTTGACATTGGTACCCACCAGATATAACATCTTGGGATTTCCATCCCAGACGGAATCCAGAATGCTACAAAAGTTATCCATCCCCCATTGCTTGAACTACCTAGTCCAGTGATTCTCAACCATGGCGTCATGTTAGGATTACTTGAAGAACTCTTAAAATACCTAAATGCCTGGACTCTACCCCAGATATGGGCATGTCAGCCCCAGCTGGAACCCAGGTGATTATGTGCATCCATACCAAGAAACATTCCTTTTTGAAGGCCAAAATTAAGAGAAAAGTAGCCAATTCAAGGTTACACTTCAGCATCTAGGTCAAAAGAGTAAAGGTGGAGAAACTACAGGTCTGAGGTAAGCACACTGCAGGCCATAGGCCGAATCTGTCTGCTGTTCATTTTTGTAAATAAAGTTTCAGTGGACACAGACACGCCAGTTTGTTTGAATATTGTCTCTTGCTGCTTTTCTGCTATGACAACCTAGTTGAGCAGTTGTGAAAGAAACCATATCTTTCTCTTGATGTTTACAGAAGAAGTCTGCCAACCTGTGCCTCGAGGAGCAGTCTTCATCACCTAGGAAATGAGGCCTCTGAGGATGGAAATGAGGAAAATAATTACCTAGCAAAGAAAACGGTAAACCAAGGTGGAACTCCCAACATCAAGAAAGGGATTGAAAAAAGACAGAGCGAGGATGAAAGGCTGAGGAACAAGGCCTTGAGCTCGGCCTGTCAGGCCTCCCCACCAAGTCTCTAAGAAAGTCTACTCTGGGCCTGAAGGCAATTAGAGCCTTTCTCAGGTGTTGAAGCGTCTGAATGAAATTGGGCTAAAAGCTCATGTTTTATTCAGTTGCCTCCACCTTGGTAATTTGTTGAATATATAGGGAGGTTGAGTCCCCTTGATTATGTAGTGGACAGTGTGCTGAGCACTTTGTATATGTTAATACATTTCATCTTTACAATAGCCCGATGAAGTAGATATGATTATTCCCACTTAACGCTGTCGAAACTAGCTAGTAAATAATAGAGCAAAATTAAAAAACCAACCAGACATGTATGACCTTAGAGCCTTTAAAAAAAATCTTTGCAGGATTGCCACATGGAGGTGAATTTTAGCTGTCTCGATTACATAGGATGATACATATTTGATGCCAAAATCAGATATTGTGATAGTGCCCTCGTCACATCTGTGCTACCTGTTAAGTTTTTACTTTTAATGAGTAGGAACAGGCTGGGTAGTCCTGTATACCCTACACACACACACACACACACACACACACACACACACACACACACACACACACACACACACACACACACACACACACACACACCTTACTAAGTACCTTTCTGTGGTGAGAGGACAAAAGAAGGGCGTTTTGTAAGGATGGCATATTCAGTGTCCTGGGTACAGAGAAGGATTGTTGTTGTTCATAGAGTGAAGAGCAAGGATGCTGAGTAGAGCAGTAATGGATGGAAATGAGAAGAAGAGGCATTAGTAGAAAGTCATAAATCAATTATGAGAAGTTTAGTATATTTTAAGAGAGACAAATGCTTCAAAATTCTAAGGATATGAGGAAGATGCTTCTGTAGCTATGATATATTAGTCAGGGTCCAGTCAGGAGACAGACACCACATAATCATTTGAACAGGGAAGTGCTGATATAAAGAATCATGTGCTTTAATAAAGGATTGGACTCATGAAGGATTGGTTATTAAGGTCTGGGATTTGATTCTGCCTATTTGCAAATTAGTAACTTAGCCTGATAATGTTTCATGGATGCTGGCAGAATTCACAAAATTCCTGGATCAGAGACAAGGGGCTTTATTACTGAAGCACAGAAAGCAGCATGACTATCATCTTTGGGTTAATTCCCCTTGCCTCCCAAGTTCCCTAGAAGCAGCTTGGAGGATCCCAGGTGGGAAGTCCCCTGACATGAGGAATCTCCTGCCTTTGGAGTAAATGGTAAACAACCCTAAATTTAAGCTGTGTCTCAAATTTTAAACTTAATGTGTACTATTTATTACTCCTCCCATGATCTGATTCCCTTGTTCAGCCTCAATTAAACTTCAGATTCAGAAGTTCAACAGAGACGTGGAAGTAAATCTCATGTTCTAACAAAAGGTCAACTGAGAGAGGCAAAGTGATGTTCTCTTCCTTTTCTGCAGGAACTAACAATAACAACAAAACCGGCTCTGGCCATCTTAGACTATGACATAGCAGACTATGGACCTTTCCTTGGAGAAATGGGAGGGAGAAAAAAAAAGAGCTACTAAGTACTGGAAGGAAAAAAAAATGATTTATAGGGGATATCACAGAGCTGAACAGAGATGGGGAAAATAAAGAATAGTAGTTCGTAGTTCATGAGCGTGATGATTGGGTGCTCATGCACCTGTGTGACATGTGCCTCCCTCGAACCTTGTTACAAGGTTGGCACATTACCCATCTGACATGAGAAAAAAAAAAAAGAATAGAGGATGAAATATTAAGATTTACATGGCTTTTGAAAGTAAAAACAATAGAGAATTAATCTAGTAAAATAAAAACAATAAATAATTTAAATTTCTTTTTTAAAAAATCATTTTCCTTTCCTAATAATGCAATCTAAAGCCATTAGGTGGAGCATGGTAAGGATGGCGTCTGCAGTGGTGCTGAGGGAAGTCATGGTGGTCCAGCTTCAAGTATTAGAGTCCAAGTGGGGTGAAGGGGTCATCCTACCGAGGAGAGGGGTGGGCTGGGGTAGGGTGTCAGACCCCAAGCAAGGTAAGGAACGTAACCACACAGGGGGCAGCCTGCATTGGAGAGTCAGAGCCTGAGCAGTGAGGAAGGGGTGTGTGTGGAGAGGCTGACTCGAGAAAAGCCTAGAGAGGAGTTAGAGCCCAGCAGGGAGGGGTGGGCATCCGGGCAGAGGGGTTGGGGGAAGGGATTAGAGAGTGTTTGCATACAAGGGTGTGTTACTGAGATTTGTAATAAGAAATAACATATTTGATCTTCCTCCCAGTTTCTAGCACACAGCTCCTGAAATCCTTGGAATTTCCTGAGATGAGGTCAATTCGTTGTGTTAATGAGGTGAATTTTGGAAAGCACTAAGGATGGAGATTGGTTGCCAGGAGAACCAACTTAGTGATTAGTCCCACCTCCCTGACCTCAGGGGAGGGGGAGGGGCTGGAAGTTGAATTAGTTGCAAATGGCTAATGGTCAATGATTTAACCAATTGTGCTTATATGATAAAACCTCTATAAAAGCCCAAAAGGATGGTGTTCTGAGAGCTTCCGGGTTGGTGAACAGTTGGAGGCTCGAGGAGAGTGGTGTGATAGGTGAGGGCATGGAAGCTCTGAACCCTTTCTCCATACCTTGCCCTATGCATCTCTTCCATCTGGTTGTTCCTGAGTTATATCCTTTTATTATAAACCAGTAAGTAAAACATTTCTATGAGCAACTCCAGCAAATTAATGGAAACCAAGGAGGAGATTGTTGAAACCTTCAATCTATAGCTGGTTGGTCAGAATCACAGGTGACACCGGGACTTAAGATTGGTGTCAGGAGTGTCTGGGTGGGTTGGGGAGGGGCAACGGTCTTGTAGGACTGAGTCCTTAACGCTTGGGATCTGATGATATTTCCAGGAAGTGTCAGAATTGAGTTAAATTGTTAGGCCACCCAGCTGGTATCGGAGAATTGCTTGGTGGTGTGGAAAAACCCCACAGACATCAGAATTGGTCCCAGAACCATTAAAGAGGGTTGATCAAGTTAGTGATTATATTAAGGATAATGAAATACTAGAATCTCACTGTTGGAGAAGGGAGTTATAAATACAAACAAGCAAACAAACTAGAATGAACCCTGATAGTATTGAATTGGAATTGGACACATCAGTGTGAATTCAGTTTTCAAGAAAGATTTAGATAGATACATAGATAGATAGATAGATAGATAAATATTCCCTAGCTGAGTCCACAGAGAGTCTGGGAATAGCAATGACCATACCCTGTACCCAGACCTTGGCTTCTAAATACCATTTTTTACTAAAAGGAATGAAAGATCCTTGGAAAAATGGCTAGTTCCAGAGATAGGGCAGGGAAAATACAAGGTGAACCTGGAACATATTATTGTGCCAGTGAACAAGGCTGTGCTCAAAGAATGTTGGGGGCATAGCAAAAGAACATGAAGTCAGCTTCCAGGAGCTTCTACTGGCCAAACTGGAGCCAATTTAAGCATAAAATAGAGTCATGAACTATATCCCTTTGAATAAAATAAGAACCCATACAGATATAAAAAAAACATACAAACAAATTTTGATATGGGACAAGTTACTTATATAGTTTTAAAATATCTCCCCCCAAATATTCATTTATTACAAAGGGCAAAGAATAACTTTACAGTTGAGAAGTCTGGCAGATACGGCTTTAATCAAATGATCAAAGTGAACATCATCAGAGTGGGACAAATCAAAATCTTACATCACATGATAAGATGGGGTGAGACGAACACAGCATCACTTCTGTGACATTCCTGCCAAAGATGCACAATCTGTATCTAATCATGAGGAAATATCAGACAAAGTAAAACTGAGAGTCATTCTACAGAGAGTAGCCTGGAATTTTTAAACATGTTGAGGCATGAAAGTTAAGATTGAGCAGCTGATTGAAGACTAAAGAAACATGACAGTTAAATGCAGATTAACTAGATTGAATTCTTTCACTGTAAGGGACGTTATAGAGACAACTGTCAAAATTTTTATGGTTCTGTGAATTAGATGATAGCCATGTGTTGATGTTAACTTCTTGGTTTGTATGGTTGTATTGTGGTTTTGTAGATAAGTGTCTTTGTAGTAAATACAAAGTATTCTGGGGTGATGGGCCATCATGCTGGCAACTTAGTTCAGGGAGAAAAAAAGTTACTTTCTGTAACTTTTGATTGTTTCAAAATTTGGTAATGTGGTGTTTTAAAAAAAAAAAAAAAGCCCATTTTAGGCTTGACAACACGTTCTCCATGTTCTAAGTGTCCTCCCAGTTTTCCACAAAGCAAATTTCCTGCCCTCCTCCGGAGTTCCTCAGAATGTCTTTATATCTTCTCTCTCTCTCTCTCTCTTTTTTTTTTTAAATAAAAATTCATATTTATGGTGTGTTTTCAAGAAAAAACTTGGAAGTCTGCCGCTACTTAATATAATATTCACATCTCTCCATCCTACTACTATGATCTTTCCTATTCTGTTTTTATTTTCCTTAATTTCTTCCCCTTCCTTTGGCATACTTCTCCTCTGTTCTTTTAGAGAGTTGTCTTCAATCAATTGTTTACCCTTGGAGGACAGGCCGAGAAGTTTTTGAATCACTTATTTTTGGGACAAGGACTACGCTTTGGTCCCTGCATGCTCATTAGTGAAGACCTAAACACCCAGTTTAACAAAAGATTCAAAGTCTCCAGATACAGTATATTCTTAGGTATATTCAGAATATAGGCAAGTCACAGCTTCTACCTAAGGCTCTTTATGAGACAAAAAACTTGGATCACGGGATTAACTAGAGCCAATAGTTATTTTATGACAAGCTTTAATCTGATTTTCAGAAAAGCTAGTTTTGTTTTATCAAGAAAATCACACTAAATGTAAAGATTTAATGTTTGTGCATAAGGTTGTTTTTTTTAATTAAGCTTTTTTTTTTTTTTTTTTTTTGGTTTGATTTTTTTGGGGAGGATGGGGGTAATTAGATTTATTTATTTTAATGGAGGTACTGGAGATTTAACCCAGGACCTTGGATATGCTAAGCATGTGCTCTACCACTGAGCTACAACCTCACCCTAAAAGTAACCATTTTAAAGCAAACAATTCAGTAGTATTTAGTACATTAATAATGTTGGGTAACAACCACTTCTGTCTAGTTCCAAAACATTTTCATAAGTCCAAAAGAAAATCCCTTAGTCACTAAGCAGTTACCACCCCCACCCCCCATTCCTCCTTTTCCAGTCCCTGATAACCAGCTATCTGAATTCTGTCTCTATGGATTTACCAATTCTGGATACTTCGTGTAGAATTATACATTTGTAACTCTTTATGTCAGGCTTCTTTTATTAAGCATATTTTTAAGATTCATCCATGTTGTAGCATGAAATGTATCAACACTTCATTCTTTTTATGACTGGAATAACATTCTGTTGTATGTGTCTATTTCAGTTTGTTCACCCATTCATGGACATTTGGCTTGTTTCTACTTTTTGGCTAACGTGAAAAGTGCTGCTATGAACATGTGTGTACAAGTATTTGTTTGAATCCCTGTTTTTAATTCTTTGGGGTATATACCTAGGAGTGGGATTGCTGAGTCATATGGTAATTCTACGTTTAACTTTTTAAGGAACTGTCAAACTGGTTTCCAAAGCAACAAAGACATTTTGCATTCATGAGTATAGGTTTTTAAGAGAAGTAGCCATCCAACTTCAGAAACAAAACAGGCTTTCCATCTGCTTCCTTGGATTTGGCAAATCTAGAATAAATCAATAGTTCTCACTCTGACTGTACACCACAGAGTTAAAAAAAAAAAAAAAAAAGAAAGAAAGAAAGAAAATACAGTCTTCATTTCTAGAAATTCTGTTTCAATAAATCTCAGTTGAGCCTGAGCCACCCCAAGTGATCCCCAAGTAGTTTTAGTGGCAGTTGGGATTCAGAACTAAAATGCGAACTCAGGGGAAGTAGTGCAAAAAATTCCCTCTAGAGAAGAGGAATCATTAAATTGTCATGGACCCAGAGCTAATTTTAATTTCTTAATTTCCTTGGATATTTGATTCATAGCCATGTATCTGCACATAGAATCATGCTTGACACAGAATTGGACAAAAATAATTGGCTTAATGTTGAATATTCAATTATATTTTAAGCTTAAAATTAATCATATATAATAGCAATTAATAATTTTTAAACGACATTCATATTTTTAGCTACTGATGTTAGTTAGGAAACCAAAGGGAAATGTGTTCAATTTAGGATCCCTGATCAAATATTATTTTTGAATACACCATCTTTCCCTAATTATTGTTATGCTTAGTAGACTTCCTTTCTCTATAATATTGGTAGGAAATTATTTCTTCAAGTGGCCATCATTTTAAAGTCTAGAAGTATAAATGATAAGTTGGAGGCAAAATATAAGATAATCAAACAATACTGGCATTTACTGGAAATGTAGTGTGCAATAAAAACTCTCTATATTTATATCTACTTATTTTAAAATCTGAATTCTACCTAAATTTCCTAGTTCCTTTTTCTATACTTACTATTAAACATCATTATTTTTTCTCCCCAAGCCCATGCTATTCTCTTTCTCTTCACCTTGGTAGCTCTCCTCTCTCTCTCTCTTTGAAAAAATATTTTCTGGATATTATAGTAAGTTATGTTACTCATTTTTTCCCTAGTATCATTTTGACAAGCTTCATGCA
Source organism: Camelus ferus (assembly GCF_009834535.1). Taxonomy (NCBI): domain Eukaryota; kingdom Metazoa; phylum Chordata; class Mammalia; order Artiodactyla; family Camelidae; genus Camelus; species Camelus ferus. The sequence goes on from NC_045697.1 coordinate 28,222,086, forward strand.
ATTTTTACCAGTTTTTATAGCAGATTCTGACAAATATTTTTTCATAATGCCATGCTTTTCCAAATAAATTAGTGGTTCCTGAAGACTGCTGTAACACATACTTATTTATGCTTAAATAAACAATTAATTATAAGTTGTATAGTTTATATTAAAAAAAATAGCTTTGTGCTCTCTAGAATTACCCCCTCCCATAGGTTGTATAATGGATTGGCTAATTCTTCAGGGAATCTCTCTCAACAAGCAGACAACAGATCCTTTCCCAGATGAACAAGCTTAATCATGTTCCTGGTTCTTAAGTTTTAGAATGGGAAGCTGTTTTTCCCTTTTCTCTCAAATATTATATTACATAAGATTTTGTATTCAGGTGAGGATATATGTATTTCCAAAGGATACAAATATTTCCAGCTAAAAATATTTTTTTTATCAATTTTCAAGTTCCAATATAGAAAAATGAAGCTGATAATTATCACTACAATGGTAATCATATTACAATATATAAATGTAGCAAACCAATAAGTTGTACACCTTAAATTTATACCATGTTGTATGTCAAACATATTTCAATTTTTAAAAAGTGAAGCTGAGAAAGTTAAGTACATTATCTAAGTTACTAAGTGGTTGTTACTGGGTTCAAATAACCTTGTCTACATCTTCCACTGTACTTCATTACCTCTAAATAGCTTTTGTCCCTTATCTATTGAAATCCTACCTATCCTGTTAGCCTAATGAGAAAAACAGAACCTTTAAAAACAAGAAACCTAGGCATTAATTGGGATCCCTGATTTATGTAAAATAGTAATACTAAATGCTTCTTGCAGCCTAAAAATAATAAATTGAAAAGTGACTTTCATAAGGCATATACCAGGAAAAGATTTGTTGCTTTGTAAACTTAATCAACATTAAAAAAATACAGACTGTTTTTAGTACAACACGTATGACAAAGGCTTCAAAAAGTCTTTCGTTAGGACTAAGGGTCATTGAGTGGGCAGTATAGTGTATATTATTAAATAATTTGCAGAAGAGCATGTTAAAGTGGCCCACAAATATTTGAAAAGTTTTCAAATTTATTAGCTCTCAGAGAAATGTAAGTTAAAGTGACAATGAGTATCCTTATGAAGCAATCTCTTGTGGTTTTGATTTATATTTCCCTGATGACTCATGATGTTGGGCAACTTTGCCTAAGTTTATTAGTCATTCATATATCTTCTTTGGAGAAAAGTCTATTGAAGTCATTTGCCCATTTTTAATGGGGTTATTTGTTTTTTTATTGTTGTGTTGTAAAACTTCTTTACATATTTTGGATGTAAGTCTCTTATCAGATAAATGACTTGCAAATATTTTCTGCCAGTCTATGGGTTGTCTTTTCACTTTCATGATGGTGTCCTCTGGGGGACAAGAGTTTCACATTTTGATAAAGCCCCATTTATCTATTTTTTTCTTTTGTCATTTGTGGTTTTGATGTTGCAAGATAATAGGAAGTAAATATATTGATCTCTGCCCCTGGTTCCTGGCACAGAGCTCCTGCAACTTTTGTAATTTCCTGGGCGATAGGAGTGGCTTTTGTTGTAATGAGGTGACTCTGGATGGGCTCCTGGATGGCTCCTGGATGGGGGCTGGTCACCAGAAAGACTAAGGCATGATTGTAAGCTTGGAATTTTCAGCCTCACCCCATATTCTCTTGAGAAGGGAGAAGGGCTGAAAATGGACTTAATGATCTACCATGCCTACGTGATGAAGCCTCCATAATCATCTGGGGTTTACAGAGCTTCCAGGTTGATGAACACACCCCTCATCGGGAGGGTGACACACCCCAACTCTGCGAGAATAGAAGTTACTGAGTTCAGAGCCCTCCTAGGCCTTACTTACCCTATGTATCTCTGCATCTATCTGTTCACCTGTATCCTCTAATAAAGTGGTAAATGTTTCCCTGAGTTCCGTGAGCTGCTCTAGCAAATTATTTGAACCTGAGAAGGAGGCAGTGTGAACCCCTGATTTGTACCAAATCCAACAGAAGTTGTGTATAACCTGGGGGCCTATTATTCGAAATTGGCATCTGAATTAGGGTGGGACTGAGCTCTTAATCTGTGGGATCTGACACTATCTCCAGGTAGTGTTAGAATTAAGTCATAGGATACCCAGCTGGTGTGAAAGAGAATTGCTTGGTGTGTGGAAAACCACATACACATTTGGCGACCAGATGTGAAGTGATAGTTTCTGTATAAATAATAAAAGGAGACAAACGGGAGAGAAAGACAAGGTAGGGAAGAACTGGGTTTTTCTCTACACAGGAGGTGGAAGACTGAGGGTTTTTTCCAACTCAGGTGTCATATCCAAGAAATCACTGCTTACACCAAAATCATGATCTTCTATTTTTCCTCTAAGAATTGTATAGTTTTAATCCTTACATTTAGGTCTTTAATTCATTTAAGTTAATTTTTGTATATTTTGTGAGGTAGGGGGGTCCTACTTCATTTTTTGCATGCATATCCAGTTGTCCCAACACCATTTGTTGAAAAGACAATTCTTTCCCTCATTGGATTGTCTTGACAACCTTCCTGAAAATCAGTTGGTCACAAGTGCTTATTTTTATTTCTGGACTCTCAAGTCTATTGCATTGATCTATATAGCTATCCTTATGCCAGTTTCACACTGTTTTGGTTCCTATAGTTCTGCAGTAAGTTTTGATGTCAAAAAATGTGAGTCCTCCAACTTTGTTCTTTTTTTTTCAAGTGTTTTGTTTATTCTGGCTCCCTTGGAATTTTAGGATTAGCTTTATTTCTATAGCTGGGAATAGACCCATAACAAGAGATGGAATTTGCAACTGAAACAACTTCCCACCCAAAAAAAAAAGTGCTCAATAAGACTAATTGCCTAATATCTCTTAATAAGTTGACTTCTTTCAGTTCCTTATATCTATTCTTACTCTATCACTTTACAGTGACCTCTTCTTCTGAGAGAAAACCAATAGTCTTAAAAATAACTACTATGAACCTCTTGAATTGCTTCTCCGTGGTTTGCAGGACTCTATACTCTCCTGATTTTCTTTCTTTCTCTCTTTCTTTCTTTCTTTCTTTCTTTCTTTCTTTCTTTCTTTCCTTTTTTGTTGACCTAATTTAACTTTTCTATATGTAAACTTCCACTGAAGGGTGGTAGAATATATCACCCCAAAATATGCCACTTTGGCATAAGGATTATTTTGAGCTAAAGGTACAGGAGATGCAAAAGGACATTCTACTCTTCCCTTTTCATCCTGAAAACAGGAGATTAAAAACTCCCATGTAAAAGATGCCCTCCCTGTACCAGAAGGAAAATAACATTCCTACTATCAAGGAGAAGTTGAGATTAATTCTGTACAAACAGACCTTGTTAAAATTATTTTCTTCCTTTAGCTTTACTACATAATTTAGTTACTTTTTCACAATTGTCTCTTTGTTTAATCCAACAGAAAAGCATATAAGTTTCACCAATTCTTTGGATCTCTTCCTTATGAGGGCTCCCATATCATGTAAACATAACACATCTAAATTTGTATGCTTTTCTGCTGTTAATTGGTCTTCTATCAGTTTAATTCTCAGGCCCTAAGAAGGTAAAAGTAAAATTTTGTCTCCTTACATTCCCTAAATCTAAAAAGTCCCATTCACTCTTAAATATTACAAGGACAATTTCTGAATTTCTACTTCTCCAACCTTTTTCTCCTTCACCCAATGACCTATTAAAGAAATCGTTTACTTTGCAATTCTTGCATCCAAAATTAAAAATCTGAAGATACGACCAGCAGAAATCAGTCTTCAGCTTTAACATCCTTTGAATGGCTGCAGAGTAATCTCTTTCGAGGGAACCAATTCTTAGCTTTTATCCAACACTTAGCTCCTTTCTTTTCTTGAACTTCTCAGCGCCCCCTCTGGCCACCAGGCTCCTTAGCAGCCCCTGTTGCAATTTACGCAGGCGCATTCCAGGTCTCACAGTGCCCGCCTCCTCGCGGTGAGTCTCCGAATCTCATCCAATCAGGGCCCAGCCAGAAAGCCCAGGCTCAGCAAGGTCTCGCGACGCTCAGCTTCTGAGGGTTTTGCTTCTCTGGCGTCACGTCATCCCAGTCCACGCCTCCTTCCCTCCCTCCCCGGCGCAGGGCTCCGAGAGGCACCGCCCTTCAGCTGGCGCTCGCTGATTGGTCACTGCTCGCGCTGTCTCCTGGGTGACGGGAACGCGGTAGCCTTCTTGGAGGAGACCGGGTGCGCCTGCGCACTTGCTAGATCGCGCGGCCGCTGGAGCTTTGAGATGAAGGTAAATAACCTACAAACCCCGGGGGGGCGGGAAGACGCGACCCCTGACCCTCCCCTTAGCCCTTCGAGCATCGCTTTGAAGGTAGGGTTTGTGACTATCTCCCTCCTCCCGAGTGCGTGAGGACTGGAGAAAAGAGCGGGATGACCAAGGATGGAGAGAGCAGGGGCGAAGTTGAAGGAATGGGGAGAAAGGAAGGAAAATTGAAGAGGAGAAGGCGGGGAAGGAGGCCTCTCGTTTCTGGGATCGCGGACGGAGGTGAAGCTGTGTGGGAAGAGGGAACGCCGCTGCGGCCGGCGGTGAGCAGACTGGATCTGAACACCCCGGACTTCGCACGGCAGAAGGAACATGTCGTGTGAATGTATTTGGAGGGTCGTGGTGAAGTTGACTCGTTCGGACGTCACGAGCTGCCTAGTTTCTTGCAGCTAAACCCCTGGCAAGCCGCGCAACTGCTCAGCACCCTAAAAAGAGTGAAAGCCTCCGAAAGAATAACCTCAAATTGTACTGCCTGTGACTGGTGCAATTTTACAGATCACTTGGTGGCAGTGTACAGTATTCACGGGGAAATTGCACACGTAGATCTCACACTCAAGAGCGTCATCCTCTGCGTGCACAATTCCTAGGCTTGGGCTTCTCGTGAACCCTATTCCCCGGTCCCTGACTACAGCTCATTCACTCTTTATCAAGTAATACCCCCGCCCCCCGGCCCTGATCTGGTAAAGAAATGGAAAGCTCGATTTTAAAATTATTTTATGCATTCTCATGGCTATTAGTGTGGAGATTGGAATTGACGGACCGGTAATCTTAACTCACATTTCTAAAGCTCTTCACAATTTATGAAGTACCAGAAGTAATGAGATAGTTATACCTGGTTTACAGCTGAGAATTCTGTGCTTGAGGCAATTTAATCTACCTGCTTTAAGCCCTACAGCTAATAAATAAAGGCAAGGTCTAAACGTTGGTTTTCTGGTTGTAAAGCTAGCACCTTTTCCATCTCATTGTATGGGTAGCGAGCATCTATATAGCTACTTTGAAGAAAATTAATATGTAAATTCACAACCAGAAGGAGATCTGCCATGAAGCTAGTGAAATTCAAGTTTAGGGATCTCTCACTTGCATGGTAGGATTCCAGGGCAATGTGGTCATAAAATTGCAAAGTAAGATGCGTTTAAACTTCTTTTTTTTTCTGTAAGGGTGTCTTTGTGCTCCACAAAACTTGGATGTACCTGTGATTATAGCACATCCCTGTTTTCCACAGAGGTGGATTTCATCTTCGCTTTAACATAGGAAATGCCTATGATTGGTGTTTAATTTTGACCACTGGAAGAGTTTTATGTTGCCAAATTAAACACTTAATGATGAAGTAAGTAAGTAATAGATAAAGGAAAAAAATAATTTTGAAGGAAGTATGGGCATTTTGTATTTCTATCATGGTTAAGTTTTTAGTGGCAGTTTTGTTAATCCCCCCCAAATCCATGCCATTGATAACTAGCTAAATTCAAGTTTAAATTAGTTAAATCTTTAATAGCTTTAAAACACTAAGATTATAAATTTTTATAAAATTAATATTGAAAAACATTCAAATGCAAAAAAGTTTTATTGCAAACGCTTCCATACATATTGAGGTCTGTGCTTTACCAACCAGACTGTGGGTTTTTTGTCTGGTTGGTTAATTGATTCATCATTTTGTTTGTTATATTGACTTCTTTTGGGTAATCTGTACCATAAGCCCTCACCATCCTGAATCCTACTGTTTTCATTATTGTGTTTTGACATCTTTTTTGATCAACACTTAATTGTATATTTTGAAAATATAAAGATTGTGGGTTTTTGTTTTTTAGTGTGTTTTCTCACTGCTAGAAAAGACTTGGCTTGGCACACCGATACAGTTTACCTGGCAGAAAACATCAGGAAACTACCTTGCAGTAACAGGGTAAGAAATCATTAAATGTTAGTATGTCATCCTGACTCCAAATGGTTGTATGCCCACCTAACCCCACCATCTATTCAGTAGAAATTCTTGGATGACAATAAAATGGTGGGAAAAGTAATATATTCATTTCTGTTAACATCATAGTTCATAGAAATTTTTTCCTGATAATAATTTTTTAGATATAAATTATGAAACTATCATGAGAGAATATTGAAATCACTTGGATGTAAAAGACTTTTTATATATAGAGATAAATAAGAAACATTTACATCATATCTTTGTGTTCTAATTGCTTTTAGAGCTGATCATATTGTGAAAATCTTTGATCGCCATGGTCAAAAAAGAAGTGAAATTAACTTATCTGGGTAAGTACAGAGGTAGATCAAAAACTTTTTCAGGCTTTATTGCCTAAAAGATAAAAAAAAAGCACTGTTCTAAGACTATAATCAAATAGAATTTTATGATTTATATCTAAACTGTATCTCCTCTTTTGCTTTCTCCAGTTTCAAAGAGGTTTGTTTTTTTATACCATAAGCAGTCAATGAAATATGTAGCTATATAGCATATAAGTTAGAGTTTATACTTATAAACACTCATACATTCACAGATGAGCTTTAAGGCAGAATTATAAATGAGTCTTAAATGAGAATTCTTACTTCATTATAAATAAGCCTTAGTGTGTATATATGCAGCTAAGATATGCCTGTATGACATGTATTATTTCCTCTCTAATAAATTCTTGGAAAATACTTTCCGTATACTTCTTAAAGGATGAAGACTTTATATTATCCATTTTAAGGAAATCCTTCTAGATTCCAACAAGCATAACGAAAGCATTTTTAATGGTTCCATGTAATCATTACCTGTGTTAGTTATTTTACTGATAGTCTCAGTGGTTATTAACGATGTGTCGAGTCCTTCAGCTGAATGGTCTTATGCTGCCAGGCATTTTAAATTCATGTCTGCTTTCTGTAGTTTATTGCCACCATCTTTGCAAATCAGGTTGTTTTACTTCTCTCCCACCCACCTGATGGCACCATGTTGCTATTTCTCATCGCTCTCTTAATTGTTGCTTCTGGCTTCTGTCTTCTGGGGTACAGAGGGAAAGCTCGTTATAATCTCGTCTAAAGTAAAGTAAGAAGGCACTTAGTAGGAAAACTTCTTTGAGTAAATTATATGAGCTTTATTACGTGATCTCTGTGACATCTATTTTGATTATATATGGCCTTATTTTTTTTACGTCTAAGTTCTTTGCTGTATTGATTAAGTTGAATTACACTGATAAAAGATCTCCAGATAAACCAATTGATCAACAATTTGAAGGCCTCCCTCTTCCATGCTCCACATATCTCTGAAAATATAGAAAATTAAGATCCGACAACATATTTTAACAGTTTGAAGAATAACTGAAGTAATTCCCCAGCTGTCTTAAATGTAAGTCTGAGTATGGCTTACCCAGATACCCAAAATAACATCAGAGAAGGAAAAGCTAATCCTCAAGGAAGTTTCTAAATTATAATAAATGCTCTGGAGTAATTTTAAACAGTAAGAAACATGTTAAATAGACCATTTCCTATTTATAACTATTTTGGCATGTTAATTGAATCACTCTTCTTATTCTATTAAGGTATGAAATGAAAGTAACATTTCTTACTATTTCAGAATTCAGTCTTATTGTTGTTTACAATCCTGCACCTACCCAGCCTTGATCTGTTTAGTACACAGCTTATGTAGATATAATTTCACTTCTTATCAGTACCTTCTTTTTCCCTTTGTAAATCTGGAAATAATCTTTCAAAAGGTGATTGTACAAATTACCTCCTGATTCCCAGATGTGATTCATTTCTAGAGGTGCTGGATGAGTTTGTTTTACCAAAAGGCCAGGTTCCTTCTAGGTATCAAGAAAACCTGCTAACTTATCAGGTATAATTGCATTTAATATTGTATATGAGAGTGATATTTAAAATAGAATTCAATTTTTTTCTGTCTCCTCAACAACAACAAAATTGATGTTAGTATTATCCAAGCAGTGAATGATGAGTTATAGTTTTCACTTTAGAAAGTTTATGACCTATTCAAATAGATTGAATGATCTTGTTACAGGAAAAAATCACAAATAGTTGAGTGTTTAAATTTCTTTCTCCTACTTAAAAAAAAAAGTATGGTGATGTCTTGCTCTCTTTTTAACAAGTAACTGTGTTGCTATGGACTGGGATAAAGATGGAGATATCCTAGCTGTGATTGCCGAGAAATCCAGTTGCATTTATCTATGGGATGCCAACACAAATAAAACCAGCCAGTTAGACAGTGGCATGCGGTAAGAACAACTTTTTTTTGAATCTTCGCTTAGAAGCATGAATGATTTGCAGATTTGATGCTAACAATACTTACTACTTTCATCATAAAGATGCATTGTTGGGTAATTTTCTTATAAAGGAAAAAGTTCATTTCTTTTTAAATTGTTATATTTAACTCTATTAATTTTGCCCAATTAATTAGAATAAAATTGTTATAATTATAAAGTATAAACAGCTTCTTAAAAAGTTGCTTTCAATGGAACAGACTAAAAAGTCCAAAGGAGAAGCAAAACATATATGGGAAAACCTGTAGATGGGATTGGCTGCAGGCATGGCTGAATCTAGGGTTCTCATGATGCAGTCAAGACTGTCTCCATCTCTTGGCCCCTCTTTTCCCTCTGTTGACTTCTTCTAAGTCAGACTCTTGATGGCTACTGGCAGGTATCAGCTTAAACAGTTCTTCACAGCAAGTTATGCCAGAGAAAAAAGCATGTCCCTGTCCCATCCCCAGTGTCCACTCAGTTCTTCAAAAGGTCTCTGAATGGGGTAGGCAAGGCCGTGGGATTGATAATTCTACCTGGTGAAGAGTAGGGTGAGGGTGGGGCAGTTCATAAGGGGGAAAAATCCTGGGCAGACAGAATGTATTATAGATCCCTGCTAAGATAGAAACCATTTGGCCATGTGGAAAAGAAAAACTTGTCAATATTTACAGCTAAAACTGTAATTTTGACCTTGGACAAGTTGCTTAACCTCTCTCTAAGCCTCAATTTCTTCACATATACAAAATGGGTTTAATAACAATATCTGCCTCATGGCATCATGTGGCCTGCAGGTGGGCAGGAAGAGATCACACACGGACACTAAGATTAGACTATAATTTGCCAGCTGACTTACCAAGGAATATCTGAACCTAGAGAAAGCAAGTGGCCTTGCAGAGCAGGACCAAGCATAGCTTAGTGCAGTTTCCTTTGACCCTCCAAAGTGATGCACAAGGTATGCATCCACAGTTGACGGTGTCTGACCAACATAAAGTCTTGCTGGATCTCAAAATCTTCATTTCTTGCTCTGTCCTTTTATACTTTGGTACATCACCGTTCAGAAGGATTTTACACAGGCTGTGTGCTTCCATTCAAGAAGATGTTTATAAACATCAAGTACTGGTTCTTGAACCAGATTCAGCATCACGGAGGCTACATCTTCACCCACAGAAAAGTGCATAATTAATCCTAGGTGTTTCAAATTGGCAGCTCTCTGCCTCCCACCATCTATCTTCCCATTTCTTCAGGTCATCTCAGAATTGTTGTAATATTTAATTGTATGCCATGGCCTGGCACCAAAATAAGAACTGAGTGAATGGTAGATGTTACTGTAATTAAGGTGAAATTAAGGATGTTTTATTGTTGCTATTAATATCTAATGTCTAAAGGCCTTTGGCTATAGAAAGGTATACCTACTACTATTTGTTTTTTGTTAATTATCAATCAATCTGATACATTATGATAGTTAATAAACAACATTTTTTGTATTAATTTTTCTTAAATATTTTGCTGACTTAAGTTTCCTTCAAACAATTTAAATTTCATTTATAAATTTTATCTGATTTGATTCTTTGGAGCACTTTAAACACAATTCATAACACATATTCAGACATAATTATTACAAAACTTACTACTACTACTCAAGTATCTTAAATCATTATGTTGACACAATGAATTGAATTTATTTTGTCACTTTTACTAAATGACTTTCATATCTTTTTAGGATTAATTGGTATTTACTCTGACCCTACCTAGGCTTACAGCAGTAATCATTTAGTTATGTATCTGGGATAAAGCAGTCTTTCCAGAGAAAACTCTAAATACAACATCTGGTTCATCAGCCAGTTGGATCTTGGTTAGATCATGGGACATGGTTGCTTCTCCCAAGGCCACTCAGACCTGAGCACTAGTCATCCTACTCAGCCTGTTTTCTAATTGACCTTCAGTTGTCCTATCAGCAAGAATTTTTTAAGCCTGTGTCTTTCACATAGGTTGCCAGTTTTTTGTTTTGTTTTGTTTTGTTTTTTTGGTAGCCAGGTGCCTTTTCCTAAAATAATGTAGTCTTTAAATTTTGCTTGGCCAGAAATACATATGATTATTATACATTGGCCTGCTCTGTTAGCATTATTGGAAACTTACATATTGCTTAGTATCTCATTGTACTTTGTGGGGCCTTTTGGAGGTCTTATCTCCTGCGAGAAGAGAGATGGAGTCTGCTTAATTAGCTCTTCTCTTGAAGACATTTGATTACTTGATCTTCTTGGAATACACTATTTAAGCCTCTTTCTAGTTGGCTGTCGTGTGACTGTTAGTAAGGGTAAACTACTGGATGGACTAATATTGTTACACTGCTCTTACTGTATTTGACCACAGTTGCTGATCAGACCTTGTTCTTGTCATGTAATCCCTCTTTTCTACGGTACTATTTAGCTCACTCACAATTGTTTTTATTCATGTTTTCTCAGAAGCGGACTCCACAACAGGATTAAATGTGTAAGGTATTTATTACAGTAAATACCTGTGGAGGAACATAGAGGGGGACGAAGGGGCCAGAAGAGCCATCAGACGATAGTGCATGTCTGACCCTTGTGAAGGAGAGAAGGAAGAAATGGGCCTAGAAGCAGCACAGTTCTAGAAAGTTCAGCTAGGCCTATGGGGGTCTTTGAGCCAAGGATACCCATCAAAGGAGTCCTGTGTGTCCCAGGAATGGGCCTCAGCAGTATCCCTGCCGTGCTCAGTCGTTGTCTGGGAGCAGCCCATGGGAGGACGTGGCCCCAGCACACTGAGGTGATGGATTCCAATGCCTAGCAGCTGGGGGCCTTGTCAGTTACACTTCTATAGTTGGCGATCTGAAAGGTATATTCTCATGGCTGCCATCCCTACTTAAACTGATAGAGACAAATGCGTATTTATCTTTCATAAAATATGTACTTAATATCTTTTATAAAATATATTATATACTTGATATAATAAACATATAGTCAATTAAAGAAACCTAGCAGCCTGGTATGTTAATACTTTAAATTAAAGTTAATTTTTAACTAAACATTTTATTACACTCACCTGTTACTACAATTAACTTTTCATGTGCTTTAAGTGAATTTTTGTCCTCCAAATATCTTTATGGTTTTATGGCCTTTCATAAACCAATTTGTTTCAATAGAATATGTAATACTTAATGCTCAAAATCCCCTAATTTAGTCAGAGGAAGCCCCTTTAAGCTTACTCTTTTGTCCTTTTATTATTGCCCTCAACACTCTTGAAAGCCAGGTTGCTTTCTGAAAACAGTTGCACGATCTGTCAGTGGCTCTCAAAGTTTAGCTGCATCCAAATCACCTGGAGAGCTTATGAAAACACAGGCAACTGGGCAACACCCCCAGAGTGTCTCATGCAGTAGGACTGGGGTGGAAACTGCGAACTGGCATTTCTAAAGCTCCCAGGTGATGTTGCTGATCCTAGGATTGCACTTTCATGACCACTTTTTTAGATCCATTGTTATTTCTTTCCTCAGTATATGGAATGAGCTACTCTCCAAGGAGTTCTGATTCCCTTTGGTAGAGAATTATATAAAAGTTCAATTTGTGAGTCCTAGGATGCACATTAAGAACTGGTGGTAGGCAAATGTGCTTCTACCTCCTTCTGAGCTACTTTCAATAATGACAGAGCTGGAAAATGTATATCCTTTTTCAGGTCATGAATTCCCAATGATTTTTCCAATTTAATATATCATGTTATTGGACCCTACTTTTTTTTAAAGTATGAGATGTTATCATCCATTAAGATTTTTACCACATTTAGAGTTACAATCATCATTAGCAGACAAATTAATAACTATCTCATCATGAGTCATTTCATGAAATTCCATCATGACTGAATTGAAGCTTATATTTATTATGCATTTGTATTTTAAGTACATTAAAGATCACTTTGTAGTGTCTCAAAATGTCTTTATCACTTACTCTTTGTCCTAAAGCATTAAGTTGTGATTTTGTACTTCCACTTTTAAGTAGATGTTAAAATTATGCATGAAGTACTTTTTAAAAGGGCCACTTAGGGGTTATGATTGTGAACTGTCTAGTAATTTATATCTCAATGTTACAGGGATCAAATGTCTTTCCTTCTTTGGTCAAAATTTGGAAGTTTCCTGGCTGTTGGAACTGTTAAAGGAAATTTGCTTATTTATAATCGTCAGACATCTCGAAAGATTCCTGTCCTTGGTAGGTGATGGCTGGAAACACTGCTAAATATTTGCGATGCTTTACGTAAATGTAAATTTTATCACCTCAGATTTTCCTGATATTGCAAGGGAAATTTTGTAATTTAAAATTAAGATTCCCCATACATCGAGCTAAGCTAGAAGGTCCCTCCTCACTCCCTACTAAGAATTTCCCAGGCTACGTAGAACAGGTTGCCCTAAGGCGAGCCTGTGCCTTTGGACACTAGCACATTAATAGCATGCCTTCCATCTGCCCTTTTCTCACCCAGATTGCACCTCTGGCATGGTATAGCTCATATGCATATCAACACATTAGGAGGTGGGCTGAAACATCTGGTGACTTCTTGGACCGAGTATATCCAGATTCCTAATTCTGACCCCTCATTCTCTCCAAACACCAATTTAATCTCTGTGTTGGGTAGGATTTATAGTTGCCTCAGGGTATATGACTGGAGGTATGTGTGTTTATTCCTTCTCTGACCTTTTTGGTTCAGTCTCTTCTATGCCGCTAATCTCTGGTCACTTAGCATCTGCCCTCTAAATACCCAGGAGGAGACAGTATTGATTCTTTTCAATTACTGTAACATCATGCTGGTGAATGGTGAAACCAGGGGGCTTACTTACATACAGATGGCCAGTGTAATTTACTGCTAATGAAAGAATTAAATGCTGGAGATAATAGTGCCCACACAGAGAAAGTGCCTTTCAGTTAAGGACACTTTTCATTTCAAATAATTTCCACATATATGTAGATCTTTAATGTGAATATCTTTAGTGCTCTATAGCTAAACAGGTATGTCACTGATCCATTTGAAAAATTAAACTAAAAAATTTTGTTACAAAAATGAGCTTTCACCATATAAATTAGTCTATTTGACTTCAGTAGCTGTTTTCTGTATCCCACTTCATTTGCAGGTATATCCTACCAGTTAACTTTTAAGCCCCAGAAATTTTGACACTTGAGGTATAAGAAAATAATTTGTCAAAGCTTGATTATTATGTGTCAATATTTGTCATATACACATGATTTTATATGTGATTTTTGTATTTAAATGAATAGTAATTCTAATCTCAATCTTATTTATTAACTATGTAAAGTGGACCTGAAAAGATGCAGGTTAATTATATATCTTAGGTCCTTTAGCTGCCTCTTTCAGAGTTTGTTGTGATTTGTGGCTCTGCCTTTTTTCCTTTGAAATAATTTACTTTCCCAAAACCAAGCTATTCCACTTTTGAAAGCAGCTGTACCATAGCATGATCAGTGAGCAATTTTCACAGTAACTAAACATCTGTTACCTTGTTTCATCTTGCTGATTTATTTCCTTGAACTAACTAGACACAAGCAGTTCTCACTTTGCATGGTTCTAATGTGCATGAATTCCACTGACCACAGTTTATTTAATATTACCAGTCTCCTGATAACCTGATTCAGTTACCGTCATATATTAAGTATGAGTTAATATTAATTAAATGAGTCAGTACATATAAAGTGCCCCAAACACTGTAAGTGTGCACACAAAATGTGTTAACTCTTATTCCTGATGTTAAGGCCAACCTGACTTTTGAGCACTAGAAGAAGAGGAGAGATTTTCTTCTTTCTTTCTTGAGTGTAGAAAGAAGTTTGTCTTTGGCATCTTTTCACCTCTCTTGGTGTACTCCTTTTTCCATTCTAGTGCCCATTACTCTGGGTACCCAGCTCCAGTGTATCACCCAAACCCCTTAATCTATGGTCAGCAAACTCTCCTATATCCCAGGCTCTTCTCTGAATAGTCCCTTCACTTTTGTGCTCTGGTCTCCTGATCTGAAATACTATCTCTATAGTCCCGTATTTCTCTCTTCCAAACTCTGGACTCATATATCCAATTGCTTACTCAACATCTCCAATGAGATTTCTAGTAAACACTTCAAATTTAATATCACCAACCCTCCTTTTTTATTTTTCACCAAAACCCTTTTGACCCGTAGCTTTCCCCTCTTATCATGGATGACATTCCATCCTTTTAGGTCTTTAGGCCAAACCTTATCGTCATCCTTGACTCATCTTTCTTATACCTTCCATACTTAATTTGCCAGAAAATCTTGTAGAATCTACCTTCAGATACCTCCAGAATCAAGACTGTTCTCATCACCTCTACTGCTACCACAATGGTGTGGGGCTCAGACATCTTCCACCTGAACTTCTGCAATCTCTTAACTGGTCTCCCTGCTTCAACTCTTGCCCTGCTGTAGAATATTCTCCACCCAGAAGCCAGTGAGCCTTCTACTCAGAACTCTCCAAGGGCTCTCCATCTCACCCAGGGTCAAAGTCAAAGTCCTCACAGTGGCCAGCCAAGCCCTCCATGATCTGGCCCTGCAAACCCTCTGACTTCATCTCTTACTCGTCTTTCTTCACTTCCTGTCCTCCATCCACACCGGCCTCCTAGCTGAGCCACTAACACACTAGGCACACTTTGGCCTCAGGGTCTACTCACTTAACGATTATTTGTTTAAGAACCTACTTTCTGTATACATACTGTATTAGGTTCTATAAGGGGTGCAAAGGATAAATTAGACATGATCTCTGTCTCAGTCACAGCTGAAATAGCTAACATTTGTAGCACTTCTGTATGCCTGGCGCCCTTCTAAGTGCTTTAACTCATTTGCTCCTCAGCCCTATGAGATAGCTCCCCCTATTACCCCCAGTTTTTGGACAATGTGACTAAGCCATAGAAAGGTTAAATAACTTACACAAGGTTTTGCAGTAAGTGGTGGAACCACTTATTCAAATAGGCAGCCTGCTTCCAGAATCTGTATGCTTAACTAACCTTAAGACTCCTGTGTATTTATCTATCCCGGGACCTTCAACAAATGCCCGCAATGTTAAGTGTGTGACTTCCACCCCAAAATGTAGTTTTTGCACTGGCTAGATTGTTCAA